>NW_005841978.1:1195485-1231783 GCF_000455745.1 Alligator sinensis | reverse complement strand
GGAAGCAAAAGGCAGCAGAGTAGAGCCCCCACTCCTAGCACTGCCGCACGTGCATCCTGCCCTGCCCTCCCATGCCAGCTGACAAGCAACGGCAGAGCTGAGCCCCTGCTCCCAGTGCTGATGTGGGCACAGCAGCACTGGGAGATGGGGCTATGCCCTGCTGCCTCCCATAGCAAGCCGCGCCTGCATTGCACCTCTCCTGCCCCACTCCATCTGGGCAAGCAGCAGTAGGGTATAGCCTCCATGGCTTCCCACACTGGGGCAGAGGCAAGCACAACTAGAGGAGTCATGGGAAAAGCCCCCATGGCTGCCCTGCCCGGCCCCATCCCCTGCCCAGCCCAACCTCCTGGCACTTAAAAAGCCCCACACTCACAGGCTCTGGCAGCAGTGATTGGGGCCTCTGAGGGCTCATGGCAGATTCCCCCCTTGCAGCATGGGGCAGCAGGGATCGCACCCCCTGCCTGACACCAATGCAGCAGCTATCCCATAGTGTAGGTGCTGCACAACTTGGCAGGGTGCTGTGCAGTCTGGGAACTGGGGCAGCTCCAGCTGTCAGCCAGAGCCTAGCAGCACTTAGCCCCAGTGGCCCCAGCTCCCAGACAGCACGCAGCAGCCAGCAAAGCCGCAGTGCACCCACACCATGGGACAGCAATCACATGGGTGCCAAGCAGGGGGGGTGATTCCCTCTCCCCCCTACTGACCCACCCAGCACAGGGGGGCTCTGCCACAAGCACCCAGGGGCCCCAATTGCCGCTGCTGCAGCTGGTGAATACGGGGCTTTTTTTTTTTCCAAGTGCTGGGACTAGGATAGGGCCAGTTGGGGGATGGGGCCAGGCAGAGCAACCATGGGCACTTCTCCCACAGCTCCCTCCACCTGGGGAGAGGCAGGCACAGCGAGCTGCCCAGCTGTGCCTGCCTCTCCCTGGCAGATCCAAATCACAAAATCTCTCCAAATCAGTGCTGAATCTTCCAAAACTGTTTCGGCTGAATCTATTCAGGACAGTGATCCAAGTCTCTGAAATGAATCACTGTCCTCCGAATTGTTGAAAACCGAATTGAATACTTCCCTATTTGCACAGGCCTAATAAACATTTTCTATGGCTGCTTTAATACCGCACATTTGTATTCATATAGGTATTTCATACATAAGGGGTTCCATTAATGGAAGTAAAAGTTTATTCAAGCAAGTGAATTCAAATAAGTAAAGATTTGTTCAGGTTTTAGGATAAGGCCTTTAAAGTGCAAGCTTTTTACACTGGAAGATAGCAGAGGCTAAATAGTAGAGAGAACTGATGGTATTAGACACTTCTATTTAACAAAGGTCCCTAAGTTATGCCAGTGTTTCTTTTTGCCTAGATGGAAACCTCTACTTTCTGATCATTTGAAGGGAATCAAGGAAAGAAGCTCTCAAGAATAAATTCTAGTTTTGTCCTGGATGTGAACTACTCTCACAGCAGACTAAAAAAGAAGTAAGTGTAAGAAGAAAGTGCCTTCTTTTATGATGGCAGAGATCATGTGAGGGTTGCAGGTGTGAGACAAAATAAATGTAAAAGGACTTCAAATTTACCCCAAAGTATATTTCTTTTGGGATATGGATTTCGAGTAGAATATAAAATTAGCCTTTACAGATGGTTTCTAAAGAAGATTGCTTAGCTACAAAGTGGAATTGTAATGTGTGACAGAAAGAGGAGGGGTAAAGGACAAAGACCTCAAGCAGAGGACCAGAAGAAGGGATAAACTGATGAGGGAATTTGAAGAAGTAGGTTAGAAAGAGGACATTGTGTCAGCCTTTCATTGATCTGCACAATTTTGATACACTTTACACACTGCACGCAGCTTGTACTCGAACCGTTTTCCAGATAGAGGGACACAGCATGTGTTGTATCCTGTACTCTTATGTTTCTCTGAGGGAGATGAGATTTGGGGTCATTCACTTCTGGCATAAGCAGGTGCAGCTCATCTGAAATAGTGGAGTTCATTGCGTGTTCATGGCAGCGTTAAACTTGGCCCTGTGTGTTTTCCAAAGCCAAAAGACAAAGTTTAGAGCAAGAGTAGCACTGAAAATGCAGATTCTATGAAGAAAGTAAGGAGGATGTAACTTTTTTTGTATAGACTCCCTTCTTGTGTCACTAAGAAATAATTTATCAAACGTTAAATGTGATACATCCAGGCAAAGTAACAGTAAACTTTTTAAATATGCTTTTTAAAGGCCTTGGAAGAAGCAGCTCATTTTCCTTCCAGATAAATTAGGCTGCTTGCTTGACTGAATGTACCCATTCCTTCCTGACATAACCATGATTTCAGCTCATCAGAAACAGCAGAAACATGACTACAGTATTATCACACATTCCAATTACAGCAGATGCAGTGGTCTGGAAGCACAGACTAGTCAGTAACAATTGTACGGAGCTGTGAATGTGGAATGTGTTAGGTTTGGGTTTTTGGTTTTTGGTTTTTTGTTTTTTTTTGGGGGGGGGGATGTTCTTATGCCAAGGTGTAATAATTACTATGGAAAACATGGTATATTTGAGGACCATGTCAGGTTTGTCAACTGATACCCTAATGAACTGTACCTGCCAGAATCTTATGTGATAAATAGGGGAAACCTAGTGAGGTAACCCCTAGAATGTATAAGATGCTTTGACCTGAAATGCTTTTATTCTGAATAGTACTTTAGTTTGAAAGCAAGCTGGTTAGTGGTCAACATTGTTATAGTCCCTTTAACATTGTTAAAGGTTAGTTCAGCACCTGCAGTTTTACTCTAAGACTTGTGAAATTGATGACAGTGAATTGAAAGTGGACTTCATCCGCAAAACACTGCATGGGATGAAAGCATATGTGAAAGTGATTGTTAGAAGTTTGGCACACAAAGTGAGGTGCCCTTGAGGAGACCAGAAAAAGTTATGAGATGCTATTGATTTCTCAAAAATATATATAAACTAGGCATTTGTGAAATATTTACAGAGAGTGCTGAATTAACTTGAACTTCAGAGATGAACTGATATGAACTTAACTGGTAGGTTTTTGAGCAATGCAGGGATCCTACAGGAAACAGAAATTTGTGCGATGATAGTTTTTTCCCCACTATATGAAGCATAAGCCATGGCAAGTGATAAGCGAGGTAGAGTAAATTTGAATTTTGAGGGGCAAATATGTGAAGTCAATTACTTATTTATTAGTTTTTAAGAACATTAAGACAGAAAGCCTTAAAGAGAAGTAGTGGCGGGTCTAATACAGTGAAAGAGAAAAAGCATATCAATACAAATAAATCGTTTGCCTTCTTTGCAACCCTTATACACAAAGATATTCGGGGAAGGGGAAGGGAGAGCAAATAACTGTGAGATTATGGAGTACAGAAGACCTTTCCAGATGGTAATTTGTCTCAGAATGAAAAAAGTTGCTATATGAATTGGCAACTTTGTTGTTTGATTTGCTGTTTTCATGGCAGATTGGACATTTGTTTTCTCAAGGCAAATTTCTTTAACATCCAAAATGTCACCATTTGCTGCAGGAAATTTACATATATCCTATAGAAAAAATATAATATCTGAAAGGCCATCTAGGTGTTGGTACAGTACTTATGAGGCCACAGTGTTGGTTGACCTAGTTAAGTGCCAATATAATACCAATAGTGTGTATGCGTTTGCCCACATGCCATCACCATGGTTTCATAAGGAACTAAACAAACTTGATAGACTTTTTAGATAAATTATAAGTTCTATACATGAATGGAATACAAGAAATATAATGTATCAGATTAAAAAGTATCCATTCATATATGAAATAGTTGATTTGCACATACATACCGTATTTACCCAAATCCAAGACAACTCTGAATTTAGGGTTACCCCCCAGCAATTAGATTCTGTATATGGAAATTTATTACACATTTTTCATGTATGGAACCAATTATTGAAGGGTTATCTTAAATGAATCCCCCATGCTGCTGCAGTTGAGAACGCAGTGGTGGGAGGACAGGTTCTGGGTAAGCCACTAAAAGGATGTTGTAGTGGGCAGGCAGTGGAGGAGACAGGTATTGAGGGGAGAGATGGGGATGGGCAGATAGTGAGGGGAGAGACAGTGATATGGAGGCATCAAGCACCCTGACCACTGCTTCTTGCCTCCTGCGGCAGGACTATCCCTAGCAGCCAGTAATAGTGTCCCTAGTGGCCTGGGTCATGGCCAGAGCCAGAACTGCAACAGTCACCTGCACCCCCCCACCCTCTACCCTGCCAGATTGTACTCAAATCCAAAATGAGGGACTATTTCCCTAATGTTAAATGAGGAAATAAACCTCATCTTGGATTTGAGTAAATATGGTACTAAATATCTAAATTAAGTCCACATATACCTAGGTATACAAGTTTTTCAAATTTTAGCCAGTGTATTTCTTTCTCTTACAAAAAAATCATTTGAAAAATTATGATTAAATGGCTGGCACAAAAATAATAGATGGCAAGGCTGTCTGAAAACATACATAAAATAATTGGGATTACATGAATATCAAAATGGTCTAAGTTGTCAGGTGTCATATTAGAGCTTAAACCTACATCCAGGGAAGCCTTTGCTAAAACTCCTTCTGACTTCAGCAGTGCAAAATTAGGCACTGAGGCTGGGTACCACATGAGCAGAGGCATGTCTTTTCAGCAGCACAAATTTGTGCCACTACCTTGTGCTGCAATACACGCCCCTGCCCTGCCCATGTGCTTTGCGGTGAGATACATTGTCCTCCTGCTCCACATGCTGCAGAGGGGGCTAACTGGGGCACAGGGTGCCTCAGCAGGGGCTAGCCATCCCCTGTGCTGAAGCCCCCTGCATCGCAGCCAGCTGGGGAGCAGTACATGGAGATGGGGGAGGCTGCCTGTCCCCCATCTCTGCATGCTGCATAGCCCCCGCACTGAGGCACACTGCGCCCCAGCCAGCAGCTCCCGACCTGCCTGGGGTATGGTGTACCTTGAGAGAGGGTTGCAGGCAACCCTGGGCTGGCTGCTCTCCTGTCTCCATGTGCCTCAGCACTGGGGCTCCATGTGCTTCAGGGCATGGACTCCACAGCAGAGCACCCATGCTGAGACATGTGGAAACGGGAGCAGCCAGCCCCAAGCTGCCAGCTCCCTGATCTTGAGGCATCCCGTGCCCCAGACAACCAGGAAGCGGCTGGCTGGGGTGCAGGGTGCCTCAGCATGGGGGCTCCACAGCTTGCAGAGATGGGAGAGCAGGCAGCCCTGGGCTACCTACTCCCCCATCTCTGCATTTGTCCTGGCACCCAACACTTTGGCATAGTTTGCACTAGTTTTTCCATGGGTTGTTTTTTTTTTGCTACCAGGAAATCCTGGTAGAAAATTTTGCCCCAGTGCTGCAAATTAGCAGTGCCACACACTGGTTAATGCATTCAAACCTTCAAAGAGGTTTGAAGCATTACAAACCACACATGCCTGAATGTCTGGATCCAGCCCTTAGATAGCATCTTTATTGATGATCTGGAAGAGATAACAAATGCCAATAAAGTTTAGAAATAGTAACAATGTGAAGAAATCTGGAAATGCCAGCTAAGACAAAGATGATAACCACTAAGACTGGTGGAAAAGAAAGAAGTAGAAAGTAATAAAAACATACATTTAGGTACTTGGGAAAAATAAACTCTAATGCATTTGATGGCAAGGAAGGAGAGGAGGAAAAGAATAACCTTACAGAGACACAGACTGACTATGGACAGAACATCTGGCTGAATAACAAAAATATTAATTTGGAAATAATTATTCCACATGAAAATGTCATCATTTGCAAGCATTGTTATTCCAAATTAATTATTCAATCTGCTGTAATGAATGGAAGATTAAATTGGACTTTGTTGCTATGTCACAGAGTAAAAATGCTCAATTATGTTTAGGGCTGTATACAAAGTTCACACATTGCAGAGCTAATAGTTTCTCTTTGTATAGCACTGCAACATCACCTGGAAAGCTGCATTCAGTCCTTAGTACTATATTACCTGTAAACTAAATGGAGAAAGTTCAGGGAGGAACAATGATAATTTACCATGGGGTTGGCAGAATTAATTTATAAAAAGAAATTAAGAGGTAAGGAAATGATCCAGTCATTGCCCACTGAGGTCAAGAGCTCCCAAGAGCTTACTTAGGAGTGACGCATTTTTTAAGAATGTCAGTAACAAGGACTGATGGGAATGAGGAAAAGCAGAATAGGCAGAAGAGTATAATTGCAAGTAATCAAATGAAGAAAAGAAAGTTTCAAAACCCTTGCTTCCTTTCTTTCTTAAATGCATTTATAAGAAAAAGAAGGTTAACTAAACCAAAACTATTTGAAATTCAGTACAAATTTGATTCAGCTTGCATTTGATTTTACTAATGATTACCCAGAAGAGTATAAAAAGAGTTAAAACCTCCAATCTATCCGTAACTCTCTGTATAATTCCTCTGAATTTCAATGCATGCAGCATCATATATTACTTTAGACTGAATGCAGACTAGCAAAACAGAATATGTGTGAGATACTCTGTGGGTGTATTTCTGTTTCATGACTTCTTGACATAGTTCCATGTGTGTCTGTAGGTGTGGTGTGCGGCTTGGGATAAGAGTTTTCCTTCCTTTACAATGGCATTACTTTTGCAAGTACAGTGCTGCATCACTGATATTTGAAGATGATTCACTGAATTAAATTGTTCAGGACTAGAACAAGGTTTAAAAGCATGCTTGTGGAATTTTAAATAGCAAAAAGGTCACGTTATAATTATTGCCTTGTGTGAGCAATCTCCATATGTAGAACAACTATACTGGGGTCGAATTATTCTTACATGAATAAGAAAAAGGTATGTTAGGACTTTTTCACTGGAAATATGCATACGGATTTGAAAAAAAAACCCATACTATTCTCCTCACCTAAATATAGGCTGACAGTGATTGCTTCAAGAGACTATGAAGTCATAGGCATGTTTGTGCAACTTACATTGTTTTTGTATATATGATATAAAGTGCAATGGGATCAGGAACAAGAAAAGAGCAATTATCCTGGAGTAACTCTTGCAGTAAGTGACTATTATAGTGCCTTACCGCTAGGCAGTGAGGAAGCAAATAATGGCCTGCTTGTCTTTGGGAAATGGCTACCCCAGGATGGGTGCAGACAAATTAAGCCTATGCTGGTGTAATTTACAACCATATAATTTTACTCTTTATTCTTCTAGGGGTAATTCCCCACTGGATTGATTTTTTTTTCTAGTTTATGGATTTGCATCATCTGTCCAGTACTTCCTTACAGTGCCTAAGACACAAGAGTAAATGTGGCATCTGTCCATGTTCTAAGGGAAGTAAACCAGGTCCACAAGTCCACAAATTGGAGTCTCTCTCCTAGCTGTAGTAACATTTCATAATCGGTATCTATGCTTGTGCTAATGGCCTTAATATGTTATTCTCGAAAGGAATGTTATGAAACATACAGATTTTTCACTCAGAAAATGTCACCTTTAACTAAGACATATCAATGAGGCAGAGGGTTAAGACAGTTATGTAGAGGGGGCAATGAATCACATTTATTCACTTCTGTCTTTTGCAGAAGCCCCTTATAACTTTGCTTTGTAGATGGCAGATCTATCACCATGGAATAATGGGAGTACAAGCATATGAGGAAGACTAAACGTCTCTCCCAAGCACAAAACAAGAGGAAGGTTATTCTAAACCAAGGCAGACTGAGATGAACATACATTGTTTATTGCAGAAAAAATATAGAATGGGAGTCAGTGAAAATCACTCAGTTTAAATGAGCTTCCGTCCCATGAAAACAACAAATAATACAGAACAACAAACAATCCAGGCAGGAGCCAGGAGGAACACGTTTCACCTTTTGCTGTGGACAAAACTATACTCCCATCCCTGTAAAAGGTATTAGTCCTTCCAGATGTGTTAGATGCAGCACATCCATTAAAAAGAACATAGTAATGTAAGACTGGAAGGGGGCTTGTGGGCTTTCAAGTCCAGTCCTTATGAGCTCTTTAAAATTCTCCCAACATCAAATGATGGAAAGATGTAAAATGCATTCCTAAATAGCATCCTCATGTGTTTACTTGGCAAGTACAGCAATCAGGTACAGCAAGTCTGGCTCAAGAAAAGTGTTGGCCGCATCTACTGTGCGACACCTAATTCATCATACAGTAACCACTACTACTTTTAGAATCAGCAGTAGTGCCAGGCAGTAAACCTGGGAAAGTACATAGATCTTTCAAGGGTCAACAGCTGAAGAAGCTGACTTAAAGCAGACAGGATCCCTGGAAATTTTTCATGTCCTAACACTCTGCCTGAATTTTGCAGTCAACAAGCTGAATTTTACAGGCCATTAGTCTATATGTGGATTATTGCCCTTGGGTATTTTGGAAATGAAAAACACTTTCATTTAGAAATGTTCTTTTCTGTGCAATTAAAATTTCATAAAGATATTTAGGCACATCAGTTTAGGACATGTGCTTAGTAACTGAATCACCATAAAAGCCCTTAATATTGCCTCTGAAACAGTTATTCTCTGGGATTTATAATCCACAAAATGAAAAGAATTGAGACAATAGATGGGAGCTGTTATTGTCCATCACAGTAGAATGTGTTTTTGTAATTAGCATGTTTATCAAAATCTGTATACCCAATAGCCTCTGAAGACTATTGTTTAAATCACATATATAACAAAATTCATATTTAACCAGTTGAATAGCAGGCTTTTAAAAATGCCTCAACATAAATTCATCCAGTCTGAATCACTTATTGTCTGTTGACTAGTGAGCCTAGAATGGCTGCCATTGAATGTTTGTTTTGAACCTTTTATAATTTTTTTAATATACAAAATGTACTTTAGTTTTAAACAAAAGAAGAAAATTGCATGCAAAGCATTTTAGCAATCCAAACTGCAAGAGTAAGAGCATTCAAATTTCAATATGTAACTCACAAGATCCTTTCAATTTTGAATTTGCTGGGTTTAGCCAGTATACATCAAAACCTAAATGCTTTTTAAATGCAGGGTTTTGTCTATATCAGTTTTCTGATTGGATCAAGATAAAATGCTGCTTGAATCATTGTTCAGATGTGTTTTATGTAGCAAAAAAAAGCTGCCCCATCCAAGTGTCAAGCTAGATTTTTCTTTTTAGACAATTCCTAAACTTTTAGGGATTGTTGTTTCATTTGCATGTCTTTTGGAAATGACACTGCTTATTTAGCAATGACGCTTTCAAAGGTTTTATTTCTTAGCAATTACTTCTTTTCTTGACTCTCTCAGACTATAATTTAATATTTTGAAGAAAGGGTAATGCCGTTGAGTTGCTGTATCATAAGATGTTTATGCATATGTGACTGTGCAAACACATACAGCATTAAACCTTCCTTTCAAATTTGATGGGCGCATCTACATGAGACACTACATCACCATAGTGATGACCTATAGTGATGTAACTCATTGCTAAAACAACAGCGTTGGCAGGCATAAACCATGATGCCAACGCTACTGTGCAGTAGCAACAAGCTACTGCATGGTGGCTCATTATTACTGTGCATTAGGGTCAGAAACAACCCATGTGCTGCTGGTTAAGGGTCTGGCTAAGGTCAGAAATCACCCATGCTAAAGCAAATAGTAAATGACTTTACAGTAATTGTGCAGTGAAGTGCACATGTAGACATTCCCACTATGTCCTTTTTTTATACCGATCCTGGGCTTCTCCTATGACTTCCTTTGGCAATGATTGTGAACACCCGGCTTTAATGGCACTTTATTTCCAAAATGAACTGTCAGGTGAAAAAGAAATTATGTAACATGCTTTAACACCAGACATATCCATGAAGAATCAGAGTATTGTGTATACTTATAAATCAGTCATTACTGATCATGACACTTAATGTCACTTGCACATTTTGAAATATTTTAGTTCATTGAAATTAAAGATTATAATATTAGCTGGAAAGCAGCACAGAAATAATTTTAATAGATTCTGGAAAAATTGATAGAAGAGGAGTTTTAAGAAGGCTTGGTTTTACTTGTTTTCATTGTACAGGAAGTTTCCAGGTATAGATTTATGTGTAGATACACTGACACATACCATGTACTACACTAGATACTCTGATTCATTTCCTACTTCAGTTGGTCAGTTCTTGAGATAATAGTGTCTATGACCTTTGTGTGGGTGACAACATCCTAGGCACCTGAAAGTGGTTTGTTTTTCACGAGGGCAATTCTGTCTAGGTATATCATTGACAGGAGTCCAAATGAGTGCTCCTTCACCTGAGGGATAATAACTGTAATGTGTAAAGATGTGGATTCCAGACTAGGGAACAGATCTAAGGAAGAGACTGATCACACAGAAAGAGAGAATCTAGACAGATGTTAGGGAGAGATATACTAGGGAGAAAGAGAAGGGAAGAAACCTAATAGGGGAATCCATTGCTATAGTTTTATACTTGTCTTTTTATTTGCTTGCATTATTTTATCAGTGCTTCCATATTAAAAGAGATTCAATGTAGGAGGAAAGAATAAACACAGCTCTATTGTGGGGGTGGGGAAAGAATGCATCAACTCTTCTTTGAGACTGCCTAAATGTATTTTATACAGGGGAGAAGAAAATTTACCCAGAAAATTCACCTAGAAAGGGTTCTCTTTTTAAACTAAGGCGAGCTAAGAGCTTACAAATTTTTTTTTGAGTAACAGGAAATGCTTTTCTAATTCTATAAATATTGTTGAGAGAAAAATATTTGAAGAAAATATATTATGCATCTGTTGTACCTGCTGCAGGCTTCAACTCAGGAAGAATGAATACATTTAAGGAAGCACAGAGTGTGGCTCCAGTGTATAGATTCTGATGAAATGCTAGATGTAAGTCAGATCAACATGCCAAAACACAAGTTGGTCTGGTCCTGATAAAAGTCCACTGTAATGGAAGGTCTGTAGGGGGAGGTTCTGATGTCAAACATGTGACAAGCACCCTTGTGTCAGGGAAATCACAGGAGGCAAGAACAAAGTATGCAGCAGTGATCAGGGAAAAGGACATAGCTAACACAGGTGGGTCATATATTGATTTAGCTCTTTATTGCTCACTTTCACGGTTATGCTGCTGTGAAATCTGGCTGTAACCTCTTCTAAGTACTCGCCTCCTCATCCCCCTGCCCATCTCCCATGTAAGAGAAATTCCAAGAGAACATGATGACAATATGTCATATTCCGTGTTTGAGGGTGACACTACCTACAGTAGATCTGGTTGATGAGCATCAACCAGGATGATAAATTGGCAGATTAGATAAGGTAAATTGGTGTTTTAAAATAAAGGAAGGAAAGTGCTGTCCTAGGCTTTGACCAAACTAGAAAGAATGTGGGGGAAAGCATCCATCGTTGACAATCCCACGATTTGAGGATGATCTCTACCACAGCTCATTGATGGGTCTTGAGATGATTTAAGAGTCCAATCCTTGAGAGACAGATTCATCCAGTTTCAGGTCTTTCTACATGGGAAAGTAGGTTGCAGAGTGGGATTTTTCTTCTTTTCCTTCCTCCATTCTCTCTTCTCTGACTCATCTGTTTTACTTCAAAATGGGCTCCTGCTTGGTTGAGTTTGTGGCACCATTGGAGTCTGCCAGCAGCCAGCCCCTCCAACTCTTGATGTTGGCATCTGGGGTGGGGGTTTTGAGGTATGCTTTCAATGTGTTTTGTAACATTTCCTCTGGTCACTGAAAGATCTCAGGCAATTACTAAATTGGGAGTAGAGCACTTGATTTGTAAGTCAAGTCAGGCATCCGCATACAGGGCACCTATACACGTGACAGAGCTCTGATCCAATGCGTGCTAATTAGCACACATCAGAGCAGACTTGATTAATTGAGTCTGCTGTGAGTCTGTTGGAGCATGATAAAGCGCACTCCAGCAACTCCATGTCATGTGTATTCATTGTCCCCACTTTTCAAAATGGTGGCAGGAGTACTTTAACTAAAGTCCATTGAACAAGCTTAATTAAATTGCCCCTACTGCTATTTTAAAGTAAGGGGCACTGAATACATGTGACACTATGGGCGCTTTAATTAGAGAAGCTCTCAGAGCAGCTCTAACTAAAGAGCTACTACAGGCATGTGACTGCATTTTTGGGATGTCTGTCTGCTTACAAAACTGATTTAGTCTAGCCAGGTTAAACTAACCTGCAGAGATTTAATCAATTCAGGCTCAGGGTTTTTGAATGTCTGCTCCTAGCCATGCTGATTTACTTATCTGTCTGATTAGCCTATTATCAACCTTTCTCAAAATAAAACTTCCTAGTGCAGCTAATGCAACATATAAGTTTGAGATAGCCTCTTTTTAAATACATTTTATCTGCTTATTTCATGGGGTTGCATTTTCTGACATGATGTGCCAAAATATACTGTAAATATACCCTTCATTGCACTGGTCTTTATCTATTAGCATGCCAGTCTGCCAGCCTGCTGAGCTATCACACAAGCCCCTACTATGAAGATTTTGAAATGATACATATTTGACAATAAAACAGCATTTTATTCCCATTACATGGAACCTTAAATATACACATTACTTACACTAACCCTGTCATTTATTAAGTTTGTTGAACTGCTGGTGAGCCAGTTAGCCCAGTTAGATGCAATAGGTAGGCAGACAGACTTAAATAACCATAAATCCGGTTATTAGATTTAGATTTAATGGATTAGATTAAAATTAAGGTATATTCTGATCTTCAGAAAATTCAGCAGTTCACTAGCTGCATGATGTCTCACACAGAATATATGAAAAGACTTGCATTCCAAAGATAATATTTAGCTATTTGTGAATTTGGGTTTAAATAGAAACTTCAATCAACATCATTCTAAGGCCTCAAATTAGCATGAATAGCAGTGATCTCTCAGAATACAGTGTAATACTTTATTCTGAATTCAGGGAGTATGTCCAAAGTGATGGTATCTGATGTTCCAGCAAAATCCAAAAGGTTTTCTGGCAACTATTTTACAGGTATCAAATAGGCATGAATTAAAAATAAGTACACTTTTATTTTTAAAGGTTCCTACACAACATCAACAAATATATGTTTCTCAGAGTGACAGATTCTATCTAGTAATTTATTTTTCTGAATGATTGTTTCAAGAAACACTGAATAAATGTCACTAGTATTCACTCCAAGCTAAAGTGCAGTGTCAATAGTGTCTGTGTTCATTTGATATTTCAGTTCAGCCTAAGCACTGTTAATTATACCTGAATACTTGCTACATTGGACTCTATGTTTACTAGGTACACACAGGAATACTTACTACTGTGTCAATCGCAAACATTCCAGAATTATGGGCCATCAGCCACCTCTACATCATTTTTTTTCCTCAACAAGAAGTTTGAGGTTGTTCTTGCTTCCCTTTTGATTTTGAGTCCTTCTGTGATCAACATAAGGATCATATTTTCTCAATATATTCTTATGTCAAGGAAAAAATAATTCTGTGATAAATGCAATCTGAGATTATCTCATGCCTCAGGTATGAGGCTTTAAAGGAAACATTAGCTACTGGTAGATTTTTATAATAAAACTATGAGAATTGAAAACAATAGAATAAAACACAGGTGCTTTCAGTCCTGATCTAGCACTTGAGCTACCCAATTCATAGATTCATAGATGCTAGGGTTGGAAGGGACCTCAACAGATCATGGAGTCCGACCCCCTGCCTAGGCAGTAAAGAGTGCTGGAGTCAGATAACCTCAGGAAGATGCCTACCCAGCCTTCTCTTAAAGACCCTCAAAGTAGGGGAGAGCACCACCTCCCTTGGAAGCCCATTCCAATTTTGGGCCACCCTTACCATGAAGAAGTTTTTCCTGATATCAAGAAGTTTTTCCTGTGGAGGCTTATGATACATGGAAGGATGTTCTAGTATTTAGTTCAGTAACCTGGATTTAGGAAATCTAAAATTAAGTCCCTGATGTGATAAAGACATCGTGTAGCATTAGGAAACTTACATAGCCTCTCTTTCACAGATTAATAATACTTTTTTACTACAAAGGGACTGCTCCAACCCAGTTCTACATGCTATGGAGAGGCTGGGTGGGGCACAAAGGTTCTTCAGTGTTAGGCTAATCACCAGGCATCACCCACACTGAAGCACCCTCATGCCCCAGCCAGCCCCATCAGTGTCTACACGTTCATTGATGTGGACTAAGGCTAAGGGCAGACATTCAAAAAGCCTGAGCCTGAACTGATTCAGTCTTTGCTAGTTAGTCTAACCTGCCTAGGTTGAACCGGTTTGCAACTGCACAGTCATTCCCTCTGGACTGAAGAAATGCTGACATATGCCTGCAGTGACTCAGGCTAGAAGCCAGGGGGCACTAGAGCTGCCCTCCCTCCCATTCTACAGTGCTGAGATGGGGGGGCATGGCCAGGCCCTGGCAGGATGCTCTGATTAGGGAGAGGTGTAAACTCCCACCCTGCCTGCAATCCCACGCTTATCTGCACTTGGTGCTCAAGGGGCAGGAGTGCTGCCATACCCGGGCTAGCACTCTGAGGCAAAGCGAGTGTGTGTAGTGCATGCCACTGATACTGAACTTTTCAGTCTCCTTCTCCCTGCTTCTTCATACTGTCTGCAAACCTAACAGGTAAGGGAGCCAGAACGGGGTGATAACACTGCATTTATCAGCCCATCAGCCAAACAAAAGCCTCTTTCATTAGCTCAAGCTCTTCTTAAACACCTTTTTCCAAGGAAGGAACAGAGGGCCATTACCAGATGACCTGTTGATTAACTCCAAAAAACCCTAAGCAGACACTGTTCTGTCTGCCTGTCCCAGTGAAATTGGACACACACACACATCTCTCAGCATTAGCTAATGTACCACATGCCTAGGGTTCATGGGGATAGGGTCCATGCTGTGGGAGATGGGAGGGAGGGAAGGGGATCCCTGCTTGAGCAGAGAGCGGGAGATGGGGCAGGGAGAAGCCAGGGAGACCCTGCTGGGCCTGCAATCTCCACTGCAGCTCCAGCTAGGGAGCAGAGGAGAGGGGACATCCCTACTCTCTGGAACAGACAGCACAGCCCAGGGCTGCAAATCATCTGGGATGGCAGGGGACTCTGGTTTAACTTAAACCAGGAAGGGGTCTGGGACAGATATCAAATAAACCGGTTTTACCCAAATCAGTTAAATCTGATCCTGCATTCAGCCAGGTTTATCTTAAACCAGTTTCAGCTATTTTGAAACTGGTTTATGTGCACTGAACTTATGTTCTGTTACAGGTTTAAACCAGTTTCTGATCACTTAAACCATTTTATGTGTAATGTCTGTCTGTAGCCTAAATAAATGCCACCACAAACATATTTGCATTCACAATTACTATTTTATGGTGGCATTTATTAGTTTGCTGAGGCCTAATAGGACTGCCTGTGTAGACTCTGAGATTTTACTATTGAGCTAATTAGTCAACTGCACAGCAAACGTCTCATGTAGATGCGCCCACAGCTATGAAGAACATAAATAAAATTAAAAGATCATGAGGAAGTCAGATACTGTAATAATAGCAGCCAGACAAGTACTGAATAGAAAAGCTGAACAGTTCTGAATCTATTCTGCAAAAGGTAGTAAGTAATGTTGCATACAAACCAGTAGACTTACATTCTGAGGCTGGAAGGCTAGATTTTCAAAGCTATTTATGCTCCATTCCAATGCATGTGAGATGTAATCTAGCATAAGTGCTTTTAAAAGGTTTGCAGTAATATAAGATTATGTTGGTACTATTCTCCATTTGTAACATTAAGTTTTCCTCATTCTCAGACTTCTTGGGTAGCTCTGAAGAGAGCACACAGAATTCTAGAACCATTGTACTTCTTCACCTTCAAAGACAATAAAACTTTTGGTTTGTAAAATGGTTAAATAGGCGGAAATATCCAATGAGTTTGTCACAGAATAACTCAAGTGATCATCCATCCCAAAACTGTCCTGAATTTCATGGCTGTGCCCCAAAAGAATCCCTTCAATGAATGAATCTTTTTCTGAATCACTTGACCAACTCCCAGCCCTCCCACATTCTGCTGAGAGGTGAAGCTAAGTAGTCTGAGTGTGGCACTGTAGAAATGTGCCTCGATTCTAGTGCTCAAAAGCCAGTCATTTTAAGAATGGCTGAACTCCTCGCTCACTCTCACTCTTCTCCAGCCTCACTAAGATCAACAGAGTTGTGCATCTGTAACAGGAGAAAAATGTGGTTTAGCATGATCCATGTGTACACGGGCCTTTATCTCAGTACACATTCTTTTTTCTCAGAGTAAAATCACACAGTTACCAACTAAATGGGCACGTCAAGCAGAATGCTGAATTGGTACTGCTGCACACTATTACTGGTGGCCATCACGCAGCTGTCTGTTGTGCACATGCTGCGTCTCCAGCAGCAGTTATCAACTCTCCACACTGACAGTTTGACTTTGGCAGCTCTCAGATTGAAATGCTGAGCCTTTAACGTTCTCTTTCTAAGGGTAGCATCTTGGGTTTTTCATTTGCTTTAGCCTAAAGCCACACAGCTGCTTCTGGCACAAAGCTGAGTTATAGCAATATATTTCTTTCTTGTCTGTTCTCACTTTGCTTTCCACTGACAGTAACTTACATCCAGTAATTTGTTTGAGGAATTCTGCTGAAATTGCATCTGAGAACACCATGAAAAGTTCTCTTAAGTGACTAAAAACAAATTAAGTGCAAAGGAGAGGGTGAGAAATTGCATTTGAGTGGCTGAACTCATGCAAAGATTCAGAAAGCTTAAAAACATGGGCTTCCAGACTAGCTTAGTGCTCTTGTGCTGTGCAGTATACAATGTTATATGGGTCAACTCCAATTAAAACAACAGCCAATTTGAATTTTAAGGAGTTTATATAAGTTTATTAGAATTCCTACAGAATATTTTAAGCTGGTTAGAATGATATGGCATAGCTCTCCATCTTTTAGGTATCATGCGCCATGCTGTTCTCTAGCGTGCAATGTTCTTATACATAGTGCAGCAAGCATGCTTCATTTGGAGTCCTCTTTCTGGTCTGTGGCTGGCTTGGTTATGGGTGACTGTTCCAACTCCTTAGTCATCTTTTATAGGATTTTTTCCCAGTGTTCATTTCTAACAGCTGGCCCTTTAAATTTGGCAGAGTTAAGAAGCTGAAGCCTTAAATTAGCTATTGAGTAGTTGGCTGCTGCTTCTCTCTCTATTAAAGCTGGTTATTTGTTTCCCCTTTTTCATAAAACATAAGGTTTTACACATGTTCACAAGAGGAGTCACGCTATAACTGTTCTTCCCCAGGTCACTACAATCTACCCTGGAATACATTTCCTTCTTTTGAATAGTGCTTCTGCGAATTAGGGCAAGGCACATAGGGATGAATGTCTTCCATGTGAAGTGGTTGCAGGTGTATGCAGCCATGATTTCTGAAGAATCAGTGTCATTTGGCAGTCCTACTTCCATTGCAATTAGTGTCATCACTTTAAATGGAAAAGGAACTTGGCCCAAAGTCCTCTGATCGTCAGTGTCCTTTTTTTAAACACCATGTACTCCATGATAAGATTGACTCCTCCGCCATTTCTAGATGGCATTTAGTAACTAAAGCAACAAATTAAAACAGAAATGAATGGCAATTTCCTCATGCCAAAGTGACCTTGTTCATACACTCTATCAGCTTCTAGAAAGCTAAATGTCAATGGGAGAAAACATTATTTTCTAAATCATTATATCCTACGTGGTCCTGGCTATGACCATAAACTGCATCTGACTGGAGGGACTGGTGGCGACACAGTGGGGCTACTTGTGATGGGATAACTCCTATAAAATACCACAATGCTGAAAAGTGAGTATAGGGAGCTATAGGGAGCTCCACTGCCTTATGGCTAAGGGACATCACCCTGACAGAAACATGCCCTCACTAGGTAGTCATCAGTAGTTCGTATCTGTTCCTCTGCCAGAAGCTACAACTATCGAAGCACTGAATGTCTAGATTCAGTCTGGCCTTTGGCTTCTTAGTGGTCTAAAGGTGGGGACTAGTGGTGTTGGGCAGCCTCCAGTCCTCCATACTCTTGCCTAGGCACAGGCGTTGAAGGTGTTGATATGATTGTCGCAGGACTCCATACAAGCATATTCACCAGGCACCTGACTAGATCTCATATGTGTACACCATGATCCAGGGATCGATGGTTGCCTGCTATACTCTCCAGGAGTCATGCCTCACTATTTCAACACTGTCAGTACATATTTAGAAAAATAAAGAAAATTAATCATCAATATTCCAGTTTTGCATTTATAGATAAGCCTGATATTTTTAATACTAAAAGCTGATAACGAGTAAAGTTTATAATTAGAATGTGGGGAAGAAGGGGGAATTTGTATAATAATTAAGGTTGAGCTGTCTTTTAAATTCATCTCCATAACATTTAAATGCATTCATTAACTCGAGACATAATTGGGAGGCATGCCATTAATGCAACAGTTCTGAATGTTTGTCAAATTACCTCCAATCATCACTGTATCTTGATGATGCCTGGCAATCCGGTGTATGGACATCAATAAAATACTAATTATGAATTACTAATTGTAATCACTCCACCAGGCCTAAAAAAAGAAGCACCACTGTTTAAATTAAATTAAGTTAATTTTATTGACTTAATTATTGAAGGATGAACTGTTTCAAGCTGTAAAATTCTGAACTGACATTTCAAATTACTTCCATGCTTATAATTAATGCCAATTCTTCTAAAAGCAAAGACCACAAACAAAGAGATGCTGAAATAATAGGTCACACAAATTAACACATCCTTGCTTACCAGCTGTTTTAAACTAGGGGACCTGTTTTCTTTAAAAAGTTGTACATTTAAAATTTTTTCTATGCCAATTTATTTTATATTTAATATGTTTTAACCTGTTTTTAATATGCTTTTAACATATATCAGTTTACTTTTTGAGTTAGGCCACCTTATTTGCCAAGTAGATAAACAGCTTAAATTTTCAATAAAAAAATATATTAATAGCTAGGCAAAATGTGTAGATGCAAGACAATTTGCTATGTTTTTCTTCTCCAAAATCACAGTTCCCAGTGGCTGTCTTGACAGCTAGCCCTAAGGTAATGCATTTGATCATGAACTTTCTCATTCATAAATGCTAGAGCATACATATTTTAATGAGTACTCTGAGTTTAAAGGAGGTATTCAAACATCAATAATAGAAGATATTAGAGAGCTACTGGTTCCTAAACTCCTTTGATTAGCACAGGCCATCATATGGGAAGAACAGGTTAAGAAATTATTTTTGTCTGCCTGATAATGTTTACTTGAGAGCATATGCCAATGACCTAACCACTGCAGGGTGAGTATTTTGTTTCATCACTTGTAGTCCAGAGGGTGGATTACATTCAACTCTACATCACTGAGGCATCACTATAAATACTTTTTTTATCACTTACAATAAAAAGTATCAATTTATGCTGCATTATTATTGATCCATGCTGACAGTGATGCAGATCCACTCAGCTTCAGGCATGACACCTGAACTTCACAGGTAGCAGGATGAATGCATCATCTGTTCATAATGTGCCTCATTTCCCCCCAGATCTTCTAGAGGGTTTAGCTAGGGTCTCAATTATAGTCCTGCCTCCTCTTCAGTTTTCCTAGGTTGGTTTTACAGCCTAGGGTGTGACAAGAGGAAAAGCCCCTATAGATTGACGGCACCTTGTTTCCAGGGAACATTATCAACCATACCACATGCTATGAGCTAATATGAAACTACAAGTGTGTCAGAGACATTTAAGGTATAAGTGGGAACTCAAAAAGGCACAGCTATTGAAACAAACAGAACTTAAGAGTAAAATGCTTGTTGGCACTGAAGTTTTGGCATTGCTTTTTGGTATGGCCAGGATTTTACCCTAAAAATGGAAGCAGGAAGAAACAATATATACCCTATGACTGATCCCCTAAAAGAGAAATGTTTTCTCTAAAAAAGTATTTCACAAAGTCCTGATTCTCCTCTTACATAAACTGATATCAATCCATAATCCCAAAGTAATAGTATTACTCCAGGGTAAAACAAATGAAAATGAGAGAAGTAGCTGGCCCAAGATGCTTATGGTTGCTAAAATGAATGTTTTTAAGTCACAAATCCTTATGAAAAACAGACATCTTTGTCTTCTATTAGTAGTATTTTTTTTATTATAATTGAAAAGATTGAAAAAGTTTTTGTCTTAATATCTACTTTAATAACTTTGTAAATGGGCTACTTATTAGTATTACAAGTGGTTTTCAATCCTTCTTAATTAAGTACTAATCTAATCTTTCATTGTCTTTCTTACAGCCATATCAGAATTCACTGTCATTTACTTATAGTTGATAGTAGCTGATGTACTTAAAAGCCAAATAGTTTAGAACAAGCATGTCAAACATACCTGACACCCCAAGCTAATCAAAACCGTGGGGCTCCTTGTGGGCTGGGTTCAGCCAGGGGGATGAGGAATACTTCAGCAGCCATTCTGGTGCTGGTGCTGATGGTGGTGGTGGCAGTGGTTATGGTGAGGGGTCTGTTGGTGGTGACAGGGAATCTGGCAGTGGCAGTAAGGCTGGGGGAACAAGTCCCAAGGCAGTCATCGTCCATGTCCAGCAGGGCTGAAAAACTCTAGATTCTGTAGTAGGCTTTGCCCCCTAGCTTCCAGTGGCCCACCATTAGCTTGGTGAGCTAAACAGAGAGGCTCCATAGGCCAGACCTAGCCTGAAGGCCACCCCTGGGTTAAAGTTTCCATACCACTGAACTGTCTGAGTGACAAGATGACATTGAAAGGGCCGGTTAATGTCAATGGAGCTATATCAAGAAAGAATTTAGTATAGGTAATAGACTGAAGTATAGATAATAGACTATGATATTCCATCCATGAGCTGTAATTGGTTTTGCATCTTCTGTATTTTGTAGTTACCTTGCATTTCCTATCTGCTCAAATCTAGTACACTGGGTTTTCAAGGAAAGCTAACTTCTTCAAGTTAGATAACTTCATACTTTGTTTAAAAATTAACTGAAGATTTTTTTTTCAAACTTCAGTTTTTGTTTACATTCTGTAGGTGACTCTGCTTAATGTAACTTTTTTAATAAAACCATAAACTTGAACAATTTAAAAAAATAAGATCAAATTTGAGCCTTGTTACATTTTAATTTTAGGCAGCTCCTAGAGCTCCTAACATTTGGATTGTCTACACATTAGGCACATATACAGCAGACATTGACTAAATAGCTGTACGTTAAATGTCTCAGCATCTACACATGCACCCCTATTAGGCTAGAGTGAACTAATTTACTCCACAGCAGGATAGTATTTGTAAATATAAGTACTATCCTACTGCAAAGAAAAAAACTCTATAGCAGTGCATGTGTAGATGCTGGAGGGGCTGGCTGGGGCATGAGAGTGCTTCAGTGTTGGATTGCCTGCCAGCTAGCCCCACAGTGAAGCTCTCTTGAGCCCCAGCCAGCCCCTCCACAGCACACTGGCCTGGAAGAAGGAGCCCCAGGCTGCCAGGATGACACCTGATGTCCTATGCCATTAGGGGCTGCTCCACCCTGGCTCCACATGCCTCATGTGAATTAACTGTGGAGCTTATTGCTCTGGAGTTAATTGCTCCTGGGCACATGTTCAAACAGCATGCCTAGGAGCAATAAATTCCAAAGCAATAAGCTCCACGTTTATTCATGTGCCATAACTGCATCTGTAAACACACCCATTAATATCTGAGACTAGTTTTAATCACTTTTGAGGCACCTAAATGTTACACCACTCCAGCCTAGATTTATCTCTGAACCATCCTACCTAGTTCATGTTACACTAATGTGTAGTCATTCTAGATTACATGTTAGTGTGAACACTTCACCTGCTCCCTGTCCCCACTGGCCTGGATTGAGTCACAGCCCACCTTTGCCCACCCTAGCACCCCAGATCCGCACTCACTACTACCCCCCCACCCCCCAGCTACTTATGGCTGCCCATGCTGTCTGTCCTGAGGGAGCAGGCAGGGAAAAGTTAACCTGCCCACCCATCTGCCACTGCTGCTCCCTGTACTGGGCTCAGCCCAGAGAAAAGCAGTAGCAGTCCAACAGTGGCAGTGGCAGCAGTGGGCCCAGGCAGGCAGGTTAACCCTTCACTCCTTTCTTCCTTGGAACAGACAGTGAAGGCAGCCACAAGTAAGTGGGGAGAGGAGGAGGTATCCCAGGAGGCTGTTCATCTCTGTTTCTGGGAAACCCCATGTGCAGCCAGACAGGGAGTTCTGCAGCAGGACCAGGATCTCCAGCCTACTTTAAGTTTTTCAGATATCCCTGAAGTAGACAGAAGCATGTGCTCCCATTGCAGCTGCTTCCTGATGTTTGTACAGAAGGCATGCAGGACAGTTCCTCCTGATTGCTATGTCACCCAGTTGAGAACTAATTTTTTATTGCATAGTGGAACATCTTCAACAGGAGGTATGGAGAGTTTCCTCACCCATAGACTCCTTGATAAATTTTTCCAGGATTTTTCCTGGGATAGAAGTTAGGCTAATTGGCCTATAGTTGTCCAGGTCCTCTATCCTCCCCTTCTTAAAGATGGGTACTATATTGGCCCTCTTCCAGTCTTCAGGGACCAGCTACAACCGCATGAGTTTTGGAAGAGTTTCACCAGAGGTCCCATGATGACTTTGGCCAGCTCCTTCAGCACTCTTGGATGAAGTTCATCCAGCCCTGATGACTTATAAATGTCTAACTGTTCTAACTGATCATGCACCAGCTCAATGTCAACAGTAGGAAGGCAGTCATTCCCACCATGCCTATTCTGAACCTTCTCTAGTATGATTTTCCCCTTAGTCCGGTGAAATACCAAAACAAAGTAGTCATTCAGGAGTTCAGTTTTCTCCTGAGTGTCAGTAACCATCTCTCCTGCATTGTTAAGCAATGGCCCCATGTTTCCATTTTTTTTCCTCCTATTCCCTATACAGGCGACCCTCACCATTCATGGGGGATAAGTTCTTGTATCCCCTGTGAATGGTAAAATCCACAAATAAGGCAGTGTGTTCATGAATGCCGTCTGCTTTCATGTACTCAGTGTCCCCAGCAGCTGGGGGTAAAGAGGGCATGGCTGCTCTGGCAATGTGGGAGCGTGGCGGTGGGAGCACAAAGGCAGCAGCGGCAGCCCAGTGGTGTTAGCAGGAGCCCAGCAGCAGCAAGTGTGGAGATTCCAAGGAGCTCCTTTAAGTGTATTTAAGGAGCGGGTTCAGCATTCATGGATATTTGAAACCATGAATGCTGAACCCACAAATAATGAGGGTTTCCTGTATACCTAAAGAACGACTTCTTATTGTCCTTGATTTCTGTTGCTAGTTTAAATTCAGTTGCCACCTTAGCCATTCTAATGTGCTCTGTACAACTGTGGGCCGTTGTGCTATAGTCCTCCTTGGGTACCGTCCCAAGCTTCCATTGTCTGTATGCTTCTTTCTTCTTTTTCAAGAGTACCATAATATCCCTATTAAGCCAAGAAGGCTTACCAGGCCTTCTGCTATGTTTCCTCTGCATGGGAATGGACTTCTTTTATGCTTCAAAGATCATGTCCTTGAGGAACAACTACTCTTCATGCACTCCTTTCACCTTCAGTTCCTAGTCCTGCAGCATTTCCCCTACTGTTGCCCTGATCCTGTTGAAATTCAATTTTTTGAAGTCCAGAACTTCAACCCTGCTAACTGATTTGCCTGCCTTGTGATGGACAGTGAATGTAATGGTTTCATGGTCGCTGTTGCTACCCTCTATATTCAAGTCACTCACCAAATCATCTCCTTTGGCCAAGATGAAGTCTAGGAGAGCATCACTTCTGGTTGGCCCGTGCACTCCCTGAGTCAGGTAGAGCTCTTCAATACAGGTCAGGAAGCAATACAATTGATCCGACTTAGCTGAGTGTTCCTCCCAAGAAATGTCTGGGTAATTGAAGACACCCATGACAACCATGTCCCATGCACATGCAGCCTCTGCCGGTTCTCGATAGAACTCCAGATCGAGCTCCTCCCCTTGGTTTGGTTGTCTATAGTGTACATCTACAGTTAGGTCTCTCTCACCATGTCCCCCCCAAACCTCCTTAACCCTAACCCCTCCACCCCCCCAAAGTAGTTTGACCCGGAGAGTTTTGAGCTGCTCTTCTTTGGAGCTGATGCTGATGTCAGCCTCCAAGGAGGGGTACTGCTCCCTCACATAGAGAGCTACACCTCCACCTTTCTTCCCTACTTGGTCCCTTCTATATGGGGTGTAGCCCTTTATGGCTATGTTATAGTTATGTGAGGAGGCCCACCAGGTCTCCGTAATCCCTACTAGATCAAAATGCCCATTGGAGAGTAGAAAGGCTAGCTCCTCCTGCTTATTCCCCATGTTTCTGCCATTAGTGTACAGGCACCTGAGTCCTCCAATAGAAATCCTCAATTTCCTGTATCTGTTTTCCCCCCAAAATCAGTTTGTTACCCTCTTGCTAACTCATATATATATATACATAAAAAACTCATACCTTAATATTGACCCACTGCATCTGTGGTATGGCCTTGCAGTGGGAAGCTAAAAATGAAACACTGGGTAGAATCAAAACATGTATATGTTTACTAAGAAAGGAAATGGCAGAAAATGAAATTGCAGTTGCATCAAAAAACTGATGCAGTTATTCAGGTAGAGTTATTGAAGGGATGATGAGAGGCTTCTTATCAACATGTCATTATATTTATATCATATTATATTTTTATTATTCCATATATGAAACATGGGTCTATTCTAACAGACTTGGTAGTTTTCTGTCTTTAGCTCTTTATACAATATATACATTATGGGTATGGTAGCATCCAAAAGTACAGAGTGCAAAACCAAGGTACATATATATTCTACTGGTGTGGCAGAATTCTGGTGGTTTTCTGGAGTATGAAAGGTAAGTGGGGCCACTAGAGAGATTATAAGGCTTAAAAGGATACTAGCTAAATCATATGAATAGCAAGGTGAAGTATTTTTTTCTTTAATTAGAAATTTACAGGAGAAAAAAATTATGCAAAGCCAATGGAGAATTTTCTCCATGTGAATATAGGGATTTATTTGGAGTCTAACATTTCATGAATAAGTTCTCTTCTTGTGGTAGCTAATTGAAATATAAGCTTGAGATTTATTCTTATCCTTTCCACTTTCCACTTAGTCTTGGGAAAGTCTTTGGCTAATATGAGTATATTCTAAAAACAAGTGTAGTTCTCAAGTAACAGCACCTCTTTCAACAATAAACAGTGTCATTGTAGTTTTCAATGACAAGTGTTTCCATATCAATATGGTTAGTAAATGAGTATATACTAAATAATAATTCTGAAGTAACATCATAAGGAAATTATGGAATGAGCAAACATATTTAGATTCACTTTGGAAAACTGTCCTGTCTACTGATAAGAAATGAAATAATCTGAGAAAAAGTGGGCAAAAATGGCAGTGTGGAGGTTATAAATCATTACAGAAAAGTAAAGAAATAAAAATGCTATTGATCCTGTTGATAGGCTGTAATGAAAACTACCATTAAAAACAAACCGCTATTAAAAACAAACAACCTTACAAAAAGTTCCACTCTCAACTTGACTGTGTAAAAGGCACATTTTCCACAGCTCAGCAATTTAAGTTTAAAAATTGAATGAGGGTTACTAATGATTTTGTCTTATATTTTATAAAGGCTTCTCCTTCTTTATTCTCCTTCTTTTATAATAGCTTTGGGTATAATCCCAACCCCATGCCAAATGAATATATTTTTGTAATGACTGCACTGGAGCAAAGTCAGGATTGAACTCTTCTCTTATTCTTTAAGAGACCTCTTATGAGGAAAATTGCGAAATTTGATTTACTGAAAGGGGTGAGATTCAGGGGTGGGGGTAGAAGTTTGACTTTAACATTATCTAATTGGATTTTTTTTGCCCAAATTTGCCTGTTTTATAGGTTTTCATATTTCTAAAAAATTATTTTCACCACACGGACTCAAACCTTTAAATTCATACTGACTGTCTAGAAACATTTTTTGATTTTCCATCCATAAATATTAACAATTCACTGGAAAAAGTAATTATACTTCCAGTACCCTGAAATATTATTTTGAAACTGCGGGGTGAGAATATTTTTTCAATGTTAAGTGTGATGTGTTATAAAGTTTTTGATAAAGTCTTACAGAAGTCTTGATACCTATGTCATTTTGGACAAAAGGGATTCCAAAGCATATCTTTCATTGCTTTAAAAAAATTGAAAGTTACAAATTTTTGTATTCTGAATAATAACTGATTTCATATTTTAGTACTGAAAAGTGTTTTTTAACACAAGTGAACATTAATTATTGATTTTTGGAATCTGTAAATTATACTTAAAACAGAACAATGTTCCAGAAGATTGCATCCACTAAATTGAAGAATTAGTGGTAAGAGATACCATTCTTGCCCCGAAGCCAAAGAAATCAGAGCACTAAACAATATCAAGAGAGAAACATTAATTTCTTACAGTCTAAGGATAATCAAAGTTGCTGGAAATTCCCTGAGGACCTGAACCAAACCTAGTGTTTGTTCATTCATTTGTTTTCTATAAACGTTAATGGATATAAAATATTGTCCCTGGAAGAAAAAGGTTATAATGAATTTGTGTAGTATCTAAAGGGTTTCATAGACCCACAAAATAGTGCCCTTTTTGGAATAAGCATTTTGGATGAGTATATTATGGTGCGTTGTCACAGGTTCTCTGAATTTCCATGGTTTCTTGTGGGATACATATTGGAAACCACTAGAGTTGAGGGACTTGGGTCAAATTTGCCAATCTCTATGTTTCCTGTTTTTACATCCCTAATTGAACTTTTTCCAAGCCTGCTGTCATGAATTAAACAGTGCTCTTCCCCACAATGTTAACAATCACTAATATACAGTGGCTGCAACTCGCATACTTCAAATTTCACTGCCACATGGTGTTAGCACCAGAATCTCAGAAGTAGTTTTAGCAGGAAGAGGATGAGAAGGGAGGCGGTATCCAGGAGCTTGTAAATGAACTCTCTTTAGTGTAGAATCACTCAGTCTGGCTTCATTTATAGGCTCAGGGAGCAAGGGCTGCCTGGTGGGAAGGACTGAGAGGCAGATCTGAAATGACAGCAGTGACAACAAAATTGCTGGATGACAAAGGCTAGCCTCCTAAAGATCTGTGGGGAGCTCACACTAGGGCTGCAGTATACCTGCAGGAGGTCTAGATGAATGAACTCTATAAAACTGATTGAAAAAACACATCTGAATTTACTTATCAATAATTTGTCATCAAACTATTGACATATTAATTAACAATATACCAATTAACTGTGACATGTAAGTGGAATCCCACAGGGATCTGTCCTGGTCCTTGTACTAATCAATATTTTCATTAGTGCCTTTGATGGAGTAGAGAACATGCTGGGAATTGTTTTAGTAATGTGAAAGGTACTTTGGAGGCCAAGTTCAGAATTCAAATTTATCCTGGTAAATTGGCACAAAGGTCTGAAATCAACAAGATGAAACTCAATAATGACAAGTGCAAAGTGCTACACTTAGAAAAGAGAAATCAATTGCAGATACAAAATGAAACAAAAGCTTGGTGGACAGCATTTCTTCAGAGAAAGATATAGCTGTTATATTGGACTACACAGTGAATGAGTGAACATGATGATGTTGCAAAAAAGGAAATGTGATTGTTTTGCTCTAATCCTTACTTTCCCTAGGTCTAGACAACCTGGTTAAGTACAGATGTTCAAAAAGCCTAAGGCAGAATCAATCTAAGTTATGTAGGTTAGATCAGTAGTGAACAGCACACATGATCACCCTTTGGCGGGGGGGTGGGGAACGTGCACACACTGGCCAAGGCCTGCAGGTTGAGGGCACTCCTGCATGCTTCCCAGGGTCCGCCCCTCCCCCTGGGCTCCCTGGGCTACCGGTGATGGCCAAACACAGCCAAGTGCCTCAGCCACCCCTGATTGGCTACTGCTCATGGGCAAGCAAGCCCCCTTCATCTCCTCCCCATCCTAGTATTCCAGGACCCTGAAGCTGCAGAACCAGGTGCCCATGGCCTGGGTACCTACCAGCAGTGGTCAAGTCATGGAGATCCCAGTGTTGCCTCCATACAAGCCCAGTCCCAGTGTTCTGCCCCCTGTCACCCTGACCCACCAAAGGTGAGCCACCCACACCAGCTCCTGCTCAGGGGGTCCATGCAGGGGTCCAAGTAGTAAGGTGTCTGGCTCTGTCCACTGAGATGTGGCGTGTGGGAACCAGGGTCAGGTTCCATACGGATGTGCTCAAGCACGGCAGCATGGGGGTCCCTGGGTGGACGTGCAGGAGCCAGGGTCAGGCTCCATGGGGCTGTACCCAAGCACAGACTCGGTGGCAGATGTGTATGTACATCACTGGGTGCTTCATGAAAAGGTGCAGGGGTATGGCCCAGGGATGTGAGTGCCCAGGGCTCATACAGGGAACACAGATGCTTCTCTTCCCCCACCTCCTGCTGCAGCTGACAGATGGCTGGAGGCAGGAGGTGGGGCTCAGGAGAGGGTCTATTCTGGCTCAGCTCTGGGATAGACCAGGGGCAAGGCCCACTGGACACCTGGCCAGAGCAACCAAGCACGGGCCAAGTGCTAGCACACCTCCCTGTGAGGGGGGAGGGGGGCTGTTGCAGGGACCCACAAAGGAGGGTGGACTGCCGGAGGATAGCCAATGAACTTGAATCCATAGGGATCTGGTACAGAAATTTGTTTCACTAACTTAACCTAAATCAATTAGATTTGAGTGCACATTGGACCAGGTCTATTTTAGACTGGGTTCCACCTTTTTTAGATCTTTCTATATGCACCAAACTTCTGTACAGTTCTGGGTTTAGATCAATTTTGATCACTTAGATGGGTTTGTGTATAATATCCGTACCTGGCCTCTGTTCCAGTGAATCCTGTTTTACTTTTAGATTGGTTACATTTGTTATGTGGTTACTGGGGACAGTTGAGCAGGTATCAGCAAGTATATTGTGTCCTATTGTCTGCACTACCCATTCCAGAAGGTACAGACAAAATGCAAACTGTCTAAAAAAGAGCAACATTATTAAAACATTATTTTTTTAAACCTAAAAGAAAGGTTACAAGAACTGATTTTTTCTTCTAGAAATTAGAAGACTGAAAAGGGACATGTCTTGAAATATGGATAAGGTAGTTGTAAAATGGACATTTATAAAGCAGACAGTTTTCAACCATTTGCTATGTTCACCCAGGAAAGAAGAAGTTTTCCTAGCTTAATTTGCAGAATGGGAGATTTAAGCTACGTGTTAAGAAAAAACTTGCTGACCGACAGAGGCTGTTTTTGCAGAGAGATTTGTGGTTAATTAGATTAATTTTATGTTTTGGGGTATTTTTCTTGGAAAGATCTCTGTAGTTTCTTTATAGGATGCAAATAAATGTTCAGCTTGTAGCAAAAATAATCTTTGTCAACCAATACGTCAAGTATGTCTGAATAAATGTGTTCACACTCTCAAATACAATAAGACAAAAGTGAAATAGGGCAAACTTTGGATTAATACAACAGTTTAAATACATTACCAAACCAAAAAAGATCAGTTCAAACTTTACAACACTGCAATGCCTGAGTGCACAGTTGTGTTGGTCACAAACCATGCAAAGTCAGGCTTCCCTCCTAGTAATATTACTTTGTAGGGTAGAATGGGGTAGGAAAATGCTCATACTTCCAGAGCTCTCCACTCTCATTGTTGCAGGGTATAAGAGTGGAGAGAGAAATTGTCTCTAGCTAGAAGTTTGTGAGGAGACCATCAGAAAGTGGCTGTATAGTGGTAGCACTGGCAACCATGACACGTTTATGTAGACACTTTACAATACCTTCCAGCAAAGATCTTGGATTAGCATCAGCTCTAGAGCTCTTTCTACATCTACCTACCTCTGTAATAGTATTTCCTGTCAAAGCAAGGTTCACCCTTCTGCTCTGCAAAGGGGACTTCACTTTCATTTTCTATGTTCTTGGACCTCTCCTGGGAGATTGCCACACTTTGGATGGACGTAAACTAATGTGTCAGGCTTTCGTGGAAGCTGAAGAAATTCATAAGTTGATAGTGAACCTATCTAGTGCCCAAGTTAACAATGATAAAACATTTCTTTTTCTTCTTTTATAAAATGCTATTTCCACAGTATCTTCCCTTTTGGACGGGAACTTTAAGATGGTAAGTCATTTTCTACTTTACTTTCCCTAGGTCTAGACACCTTGTTCCAATGAATCCTGTTTTACTTTTAGGATGTTTAAATTTGTTGAGTAGTTGCTGGGGATAGCTGAGTAGTAATTTTGTGCTGGTATTTTGTCCTGTTGGTTGCATGTGTAACTAGCCAGGATTTCTGTCTGTCCTGCTTTGTGGGTTTGGCCTACAGAGTTGGCAGGTAGATATGTAAGTGCGAGTAGCCAGTGCATAGTCAACAATTAGTAATTGTATCTTCACTTCCCTGCATGTGACTTTTAGATAATAAGAAGTTTTTACCTTGATATGAATAACCAGAAACCTAAAGGTAAACAGCTTGTTCTAAAAGACAAAGTAGAGACTTGCAAGATAAGTCATGATGTTGTTTTACCAAAATGATACTCCCCTTCTAGAGTGCTCTGAGATGGAAAGGGCACTACTATTGATACAGACAGCTATGAGAAAATTTCTTTGCTGTGCACTGTTCAGTCAAAAATATAGCAGTTCCTTTGCCTGCCAATCTATATTATTTCACCTGCATACATGGACAATATAGGGTTTTGCAATAATTGTTCCAAACCTTAAAGGTTGTTAATATCTGTAGAATGTTTAAAGGCAGCCAAACACCTTACATCTCTATGCACTGCTATGCCTTGCTTTGGGAAATATACCTCATCAAATGCTTAGAAAGCTCGAAAATCATGTATGTATGCCATGTGAACCAAGCTGCAAACCAGCGTCATTTTTCTATAACTATATTTATATCAAGGGTGTGAATTAAGGGGAAGCTCAGGGTGGATGAACCTCCTCCCCCATAAGAGACGAGAGCCCACTGTAAGATTTGAAAATCATAACCTGGGGGGGTCTCCAATCAGATTGCTCCTTCACTTAGGTGGATTTGTTAATCAGTGAACCAGTTTAATTTTTTTTGCAGTGTCAAAGTATAATTTGAACCCTGTTTGTAGCTCTCAATAAATGGAAGAGTTTCTCATTGGAACCTGTTGTCCCACCACTAACCAGATCAGGATACTGACTGGAAATTGAGGACAAAGAGCACACAAATGAGAGAAAAGAGGCCTATGAAAGTCAAGAAGCAGGGAGCCAGAGTGGGAAATGGTGTTTGAACATGGCTGTGCCGGCGTCAATGAGCTATTCACATCTTAGGATTCAATCTACCTAAAGTCAGAAGGTTTGCATTTTTTTGAGCTCATAGATAGGGGAAGAAAAAAGCTCACATCTGTTAGCAGTGATGATAGCTCTTGGCCACTTGGAGCAAAACAAATTCAGTTTTATTTTAGATAGCACAAAATACTTATTTATAGTACTAATGAATGTGATTTAGAACATGATATTTACTAATGCCCCCTTTCCACATTATCAGGCCAGGTGTCTGCTATCCATTTTCCAAAGTGTGCCTTCAGTTCTGGCATGAGCAAGAGTACTGGCTCCCTGCTTGTTCATGCTCTCCATTCAATAGTGTGTTCAGTGATTTCAGTGCCGTTCACTGTAATTTGGTGGTGGTCTACTATGGAAAAATATCCCATACTTCCCTCAGTGTAAGAGCATACCACCAGCAAAGATATTTAGCTGTTGTTATGCTTTTTATAAGCAAAGACAAATCTCCTTGCCATTTTTTAGCATTGAGCACAGTCCAGGAACTGCACTTGTGGCTAAGTTATGCTGTCACATAGCAGATTACAAGGATTGTTGCTCAAGCGAGCCCTGCAATACTTTCTGCCCAGATGGTGAAAAAACTGAAGATTTCCACACAGATGTACCAGGCCTGGTTGCTATAACGCAGCTGTAATAATGTCAAAGTCATGCTAAGGTATGTGATTCCCTTTTGTGGTTGTACATTCCTAGCCAATCTAGTGATCTGCTAGCATTAAAATACAAATGTGGCTGTAACACCAAAGTAATAGAGAGCATATAGGTAAAAAAACAGTTCAACATCAGTAAGATGAAACGCAGCAGAAGATAGTAGCTGCAAAGACCCTCAAGCTAGGTGTACATTCTTTACTCATTTTTAAATCCATTTACGTACCTTTCAAAGTGGTTTATAAAAGTGGCATTAACTAACCAGGATTTTTGTGGGTGACATATTTTGTTGGACCAGGTGCACCATTGGGATAGATTTAGACAAGCTTTCAAATGCAGTGCATCTTTCTTCGGCACTATTACTACCTGGCCAGATACTTTGCAATAGGAATTGTGTTGTGTTGAATGCAGGACATCTTGCTTTTGCTTCTATTTTTTTTTTATTTAAAGTTAGTACAAAATAACACCCCTATTTTGAAAAGCCCCCAAGAATTTGTGACTTTGCCACCTCCTTCTGCCTCTGGAAAGGGAATTTTTTGACATATTAAATATAGAATAGGGTATATTTAAAAAAAAAACTAATGTTAAACTCTAAAAGTTTTCTTTTTTTAATATTTAACGGCACAGTCATTTTCATTGCTCCTTTGCTCATGGCTTTTTCTGTTTGTCTCAGTTCTGCTCTTCCCACTTTGCTTTTTTCTTTGACAGTTATTTCCATTTTCTGTTTTTCTGTGGAAAAATGTTAACTCACTCTTAGCTTATCTTTAAAATAAAAATAAGATTTATATTTGTTTAATACTCTTTTTTTACAAAGCCTTACTGGGCATGAACATATGAGTAATTTGCCATCGGATGAAAGGAATTTACAGCATGTCATCTTCCATATAAATACTCCTACCCTGGTATAAGAGAAAGGTAAATTGTGATAGTTTAGCCCTCAGTGAAAGAGGTAAGTTAATTTGGTGTGGTTTTCACTGACAATGGAGTGTACTCAGATGCACCCAGAGGGCATGTCCAGATATGCATGAATGTTTGGTTCCCTGGGGACAAGTAGCAGTGGTGCAGCTTGCGCCACAGCTACATGTCCCCATGCCATGTGAGCTTTAGCGCGCTGCGCGTTGCCCTGCGGGCAGTAGGGGAGGCTGAGGCCAGCACTTTGTTCACCCCAGCAGCCTTACCTGGGGTCCTGGGAGCCTCCTGGGGCTGCAGCCATGGCAATCCTGCCTGGAGGAGCCTAGCCAGCAGCCGCAGCATGGCTCTAAGCAGCCTGGTTCCACTTTTTAATAGTGCGTGCTGCCCGAGCATGCACTACTTATATTCAGGTGTCAAAAAAAGTGTGGAAAAAAACCCAGAGCAGCGCACACTTGAGCAGTGTGCCCTTGCAGTGCAGAGAACCCCGGACTGTGCAGTATGTGGCACTGTAAACATGTTTTCAGCACCACATAACACACGACCACACTCATCTGGATATGCCTACACAGCTTATTTCAGAACATTGGCATGCAGTAAAGCCCCACCTTTTTTTTATCACAAAGTACATTTTTTCATATATCTATCTTTTGTAAGGTGCTCAGATGCTGCAGAAATGGGGATCATATGAGTACCATAGTCACATTAAGCTTCAGTTCCATTTTAATTAATCAGTACTAAAGAAAAATAGAATGGGTTTACAATCTCCAAGCATTTAGAAAGGCAGATTTAGTTTTTAATCTCAACAAGTTCCCATATAGATGTATTACATGTGATATGTGTCACATCCTTTTCACCTAATAGTGGCCATTATTAGAAAGTGCAAAATAAACTTCATTTTCCTATGCACTTCACAGCATTTCATGCTGAGAGACAAATTCTCACTTCTATGGAGGAAATAGTTTCAAAATGCCATTCATCTCTTGAGGTGGTCATAATTAAAACATCAACATTGTGAAGGATCCCAATTTTGTCTTAATACGCGACTTAAAAAAACTCTCAGTAAGACTCTTGTGTGTGTTTCTTAACTTACATGCTGATATTTGTATTGGAAGTGCCACATGTCATATGAAACTGATGCTGCAAACTCTGGCAATATGAAACCTCTGTAATCAGGTCATGGATGCTGGTTTTCTGACTGCTGTCTTATATGGAAGAGATCTTTCTGAACTAACTGAAGGGTTCTACAGGGTCCTAACTAGAAAATGATTCTCTCTTACGGGATCAGGTATAATGGATCTTACTAAACATTTGGAACAGTCCACCAACCTTATTCACTGGTCTTCTTAACTGGAGTTTAGGCTTAATGCCCCCTAGCACCTGGGTTCTCTGTGATGGTATCAGAGGGGTGGTCTCTAAAGAGGGTTGGGGGGCAGGTTGACAGCATTGTTGCCTGATCTTATTTTCTGTATATCTTCTACCTCCAATGAAGAATCCTAAATTGCTCATTGTACTGTATCCAGTAAAGCAGATTCACGCACATTATTTTTAATATATGTAATTTTACTTGACCCCAAGAACACCCACCTGTAGCAGCAAAGGATAATATATAAAGGTGCCAAGATATTTCTATACGAGCTAAAAGAGGCAATGAAGTTTAGTAGTAAAGAAATTACAGTGCTGTTAAATATCATAGAATATGTTGAGTACTTACATGAATATACTAATGAGGATACCATGGTAAGGTACGTTTTCCTGAGACCAGATGAGAGTAATATCCTGCAGGTAGCAATTAGTTGTTGTGTAGGGCTTGTGCAATGTAGAAACTACTTGCTTTTAGAAATGAGGTACAGTAACAAAGATCTTATGGATAAACTAAAAAGGAAGTGGGTTTTATAAATAATGAAAAATTACCTGCACTACATTATGCTGATACAGAAGCAAATAAATTTAACATTGGCTTTTAGTAATAACAAAATCTTTGAAGTTTTTTAAATTAACTATCAAACATTTTTAATAGGATTGCAGTTCATAAGAAATTAGTTATATACATTTTATACAACAAAAACAATGGTTTAGTAACAGTTCTTTACATTCATATTCATACATTCATATGCATACAAACCTTACCACAGAATCATATGTTTCTTAGCAAACAATAACCATCCTAAAAAGAACTTTACGTGGCTCTCCAGTCATGCAACCAAAATGCAGATTACTCTAGATTTTCATGTTTTGGCCTCCACCCATGCACTTGCAAAATCACTTCAACAAATGCTTGTTCCTGCACTTGCCTGTGTGTGCTGCAATGCCCTCATAATATTCAGAGCAGCACTTAAGCACACAGTAGATCTTAATCACATAATATTTAAGTGATTTCTGTCATGGGGATAGACTCAAATATCCTGAAATGAAGCCTAAGATTTGTGCATATCCTTTAAATGGTCCAATGCCTGTGCTTCAAAATATAGAGCTATTTAAAGCGTGGCTACAGGGGTCAAGGAAATTAAATAAATGCTTGCACCTGCAAAGAGTACATGCAAGTATGTGCACGATTTTGTATCCAAACAGAGACCAGAACCAGTTGACAATCTAACTTGTTATGCATCGCAAATTGCCTAGATAGGAAAAACAATTTTAGATAGAGTTTATAGCAAAAAATGGAGAATTTCTAAGGTAATATGTTAGGTTTCCTATATTTCCTATCAATAACTTTCCTATCAAAGTTGGAAAGATGGTAATAATAGCATGGCATTTGTTTCAAGGTTTAAGCACAATTGTGATAAGATTAAAATACTGTGCCAGAACGGTGCCTGAATAAATACAGTTTGGAGAAATAAATCAGTTTGTTTCTTCTCTTTTAGATGAGAAAGATACTCAGAATATATTGATATGCACACATGTCATGAAACAGCCATTTTTTGTCAAGTACATAATGAGAGTTTTATCCATAGGCACAGTGTAATCATGAAATGTCAAGGGACATGTTTTATCATTTTCAGACAAAGAAGGAATAATATTAGGTTTCCCTTTGGATTGTCATGATGAATATTTGTTATAATAAAATACCCATGTGACTTAATTTGTATTGGCAAGCTCATCAGCATACTAAAAGCAAGAATACCAGGGCCTAAAATTGCTATGAGTAATGATGACATGAAATATCTAGTTGCATGTCACTTTAATAGCCTGAAATCATTATATTTCCAAGTAAAAGAACCTGTATCAAAAGTAAAGAGTGGTGGTAACTGGAAAAAATAGCTTGAGCAGAAAGAGGATTTCTGGACTGAGAACTGGAAATTGAAGCTCCATTTTGACTGAATGAAGAAACTGATGTATACAGCTTTTCCAGGCTAGAGG
>NW_005841978.1:1190270-1195475 GCF_000455745.1 Alligator sinensis | reverse complement strand
TATACAGCTTTTCCAGGCTAGAGAAAAGAGTGGAGAGAGAGGCATTACTTGAGGACATATGGTCTCAGTCATGCCAGTTGGTCAGTGTAGTAGTCTACCTATGTAACAGATCAAAAAATCAATATTAACAATTGGAGTAAAGGTTTTATTCCTAATATTGGTTGCCTATCCTTGTGTTCCAAAAGTAGTGAGTTTTTAGGCTCAAAAAGTTGTGGCTTGGAGTAAAGACCTACCAAACTGTCCAGGAATTGTTTGACATTGGAGGCTAGTGATCTGCTATAGGATTATTCTCATGTTTCAGAATTCTGTGGGGGAAAATGATTTATGTAATCAGAACTTAAATCTAACTTTTCTTGTTTCAGCTAAGTTTTGTTACGCTTCAAGGAGGAAAAGTTTAGCTGGTAGTTTGGCAGAAATTATGCAGTACTAGTTCAAAGCATTGCAGTAATAAAAGTGTTAACATGACATACCCAGCAGTCTTGAATTTGACATGTGTATAATCTCCCTACATACAAGAATATGAATGCACATTATTATATAAACTTATCTTGCTTTACAAAATGCCGGCATCTTCTTATACCAGTTATCTGCAGTTTTACCTTTTCTCTCTTTCTCCTGCCCTCCTCCTGTCTGCAAAATACCAGTGGCTTCAGTCTACAGAATAGGTAATTTCTGTGGAGTGTATAGTTGATAAACTTTGGCTAGCATGAATTATTGATAGCATTTCAACTAAAAACATAACACTTTATTTTTAACCTGAGTGTGCAGTTTCAAATAATGTTCAGGTTTTTTTTAAATACATGTACCCCCTGATTATTAATAATCAGCAGAGACACTCATGTAACTTGCAGCTTACTTAACCTATCTAAGGAAAGATAACTCAGTTCAAGTATTCAACCTCTGCCTTTATTTACATACCACTGAAGTCAATGGATTTACCAGCAAAATTATCTCTGAACTGGAAACATGTCTGTTTTATGTAGGTATATTCTTGTGTGACATGGTATGGTGAGGGGTGTGAGTGTATAGGTGTACATGCACATTAACATTCCCCAAATAGCTATGGTATGTGCCTCTAGTAGGGAACACCTTTGTCCATCCTTGAGAGCTGCTGCTGTTTGTCTTTCCCCCTCTTGTATATGGTGATTCAATATGTATAATCTTTATGATAAGAATAAAAGTGTGAGTTGTAGATCTGAGGGCACAGAGGTGTGAAACTGAGAGAGCAGATGGGTATAGCTGGGATGAGAGTAGGTGCCCAAGGGTTTAATCTCTAAAATACAACCAGGAGTCCCAAGATCACAACAGAGAGAAGAAAATAGGGACAGCAGGAGGCAAAATGAAGAAATAAATTTGCAGATATGAGAACAGCCAGGAATGATGACAAAACACAGAAAAAAGCATTGGAGATGGTGTTTTGGGGAAGAAGGGGAGGAGAGAATTATGGAAGGGAGAACATGTACTATAATAGTAAGGGAGAAGAAAGGGAAGAAATTACTGAGAAAGATACTAAGTAGAGAAAGTGGGTTAGAAAATGAAAAAGCAGATATATACATAGAAAAGAGAGCAAAGACATGAGAAGACTGGGCAAACACAGCTAGTGAGGTACTACATAGGTAACAAGCTGTCAGAGCAAAATGTAGAGAACAGTGAGATGCTTTTATGCTGATTTCTTACAAAAAAGGAGGAACTCCAAAGTCCTCAAAAGTTTGGGACTTTAACTGAGTTCAAAGATAAGACCTCATATGGCTACCATCTAATCAATTCATCCTTTTTCCCCCATCTAATCAATTAATCCTTTTTCTTTAGTGATAGAGGTTTGTGTACTTCTGACATTAAACATTTCTATCTCAACCAGTATCAGTGGGAAACAGAGACAATTTAAACCTTTTTTCTTCACTTTATGAGAGACAATGTCATGATGGCACCAGTAATAATTTCTGATGGCATATTAAATCCTGTGAATGAAAACAAAAGACCCACATATCTAAATTATTAATGTGGTTAAGACCCGTGATAAGGGGTCTTAACCAAAAGGGGGTGCTTCCTCTAAGGGGGGAAAGCATGCTGTTACGAAAGAGCCACATAAAAATAATCTTAAATCAAACAAATTCAACAAATGCTGAGCAATATCAAGAATCTCTTTCACATGGTCCCCATCTAGACTGAAGATGTAAAAGCCGATGGACATAGAAACCCAATTCTGATTTGATATTCCAGGATGATTTACTTTATTTTAAAATGTAAAATTGGTCATTAATCAAAACAGTGTATCTGGAGGGAGAAAAATGACTCAATTTATAAGCAGAAACATTCCATCACTATTAACTAGATTTTGTTCTACTTATCATAAGGAGACCATATTCTTAATGCTTTGGTTTGCCTTGTGGCCTTGCTGTTTGGCACGGTTTAGTGACCGAGGATGGATTTTTACAAACTCCTAAATGAGCTAAGAGTTATGCTCATAAGTTATTTGGGGGCACATAAAAATCCTTCTCTAAAGTATGAGTTTGTAAGCATTTTAAATCTAAATCTTGTATCTGCCACGGGCTCTTTTTTTTATATATATCTTAAGCCTAAATAATTAAGGTGTGCTCATAACCATGGCTGATATTGCCAAAGTAAAGATTAATCACTATAGGCTTTAATTATGAAACCCTTTATTAGAAACTCACAAATAAAAGATGTTTATCAAGCCACTTTGTCCATTTTTATTTGGTAAACATTGATTTTTCTTCCATATTCATGGAATCAATATACCTCTGAGCACATGGGCCCAGTTCTAATGTCCTCACTCATTATCAAATCTAATTGGCAACATTGGCTGTTAGAGACTTCCCACCCCCAGCAGTCTCTAAAAATGTGTAGGGTGGCAGCTTTTCTCCCCTATGCCTCCCTCCTCTCATCACAGCTTTTTAAGGGGAAATGTTGGAATACTGGGTTCATTCATAAGCAATTCTGTGGTTATGTCTATGGTGTCGATTGTAGTGCAGCATAAAGATAAACTATATTCAGGCTAGTTAGACTGGGTAGCAGAAATGGTGAAGACACAGCAACATGAAGTTTAACAGGCTCATTTGCCTTGCTTCCAGGGTAATTCACTTCCTTCAAAATAGTCTCAGGGGAAGTTGTGCTTGCTTTGTTTTCCCATGGTAATGGAGAGTCACTTAAATCAAGATGCCATCACAGCTGTATTGCATGTGCATAGTCATTGCTTTGTACATAATCTCTCTGGGACTTGTCTCGGCATACACAAAACTCATTGAAAAACTGCAAATGGATTCTTTTGGAGCAGAGGGGAATGTATTTTTAGTACTCCAGTGTGCTAGTCAGGAATCTGTTAGACCTGTACATGAGCATTTTTGATGTTGAATGACCATGCTCCAGCATGTTTTAAGGAAGAATGTACTACACAATCGAATGGCTTTGGTAACTCCAGTTTCTAGATAGTTTACCATATATAAATATAAACATACCTGTCAGATAATTCAGCTTTAAACAGAAGTCTGTATGCAGCTTTCACCCTTCCTGGGTATATGTTGCATACAGCTTATAGATCTGGATTGCTTTCCAAAGCTGTGTCGCTTTGGAGAAATGTCTCCTCTAATTAGAACTTACATTTCAAATCAAAGATGAACCAATTGACTCAAAAAACACTTGAAATTGAAAATAATAATTAATCACCTTTGTAGGAGTCTCTCTCCATCAGCAACAGCTGTCTTTCAAGGCCACAGAATTTCTAAAGATTTTTGATTACTGAATAATTCTCTAACTATAAGGAGAAGCAAAGGTTATTCAACAGCATAGTCTTACTAACAATGGAAAATCAGACAGGGAAATCTTGCTATAACCTTTGCTCAGAGACTTGGAGGAAAACATTTCAAGTCAGATACTTTAATATACGGTGTTTTATTTGGTGGTCTGTTAATAGTTCCGGGGAATGACTGTATCCGTAATTTATACCTGCTATACAAATTGGTAGTGGCTGTAAGGCTGATAGTAAAGATTGCCCTAAGTGGGTCTGGAGATTGCCTGAAGCTAAAACCCTTGGGCAATATATGCATATGAAAGGAATGTTTTCATCCTTGAGAATTTTTTTGATGTTGCTCATGTATATAATCACTGTATTTGATTATCTTTCTGGACTGTCCTCATACATTTGAATCTTTGAGGCTATTTTTTAGAAAACCTGAAAGCTAACATCTCTCAGTTTCTTTAATTGAAGTGGAAGGAAGGTAGTTCATTTTTTCCCCCTGGTTAATTGTAAGGGGGAGACATAAGGTGGATGTTGAAGGAAACAGATTTGTGTGGTATGTTCATATTGATATTTAGGGCCAACTTTAAGACCGCCCTCAATCTCACCAATCCCCCATCTCTGTCTATAGATTATATCAAGTAATCTGCATTGAAGCCACTCACATTATGATTCTTATTTCTGGAGTAAAAACCACCTAGGAATTAATTTGTGGATGGTTTGAGTCATCCTGGGCTTGTTTTTACTAACTTACGGGCAATAAGTAAGTGTGAGACAGAGAAGTCAGCCCAAAATAAGTGAACAAAAAATTGTGGACTGGTATGAGGCAAGCAAGGAGTGATATCAACCTTGTAATGGGTGGTTTTGCAGTTTCAACCAGGATCCAAAATAAAGAGTTTGTGGGATGGATTTTTGATAGATGTGAGTTTCAAAGAACCTTAACATTGACCTAAGCTGAAGGTTCCCAAACTTTTTCTTATTGCACACCCCCTTCCAGATTTACCAGATGCCCACATACCCCTAGCAGCATACATTTTTTTAACCCCATACATTCCAGTTATTATTATAATGAAAATTAAATCCACCATTATACTATTTCATCTGCATATCCCCAGAAACGTCTTGCATACCCCCAGGGGTACACATACTACAGTTTGGGAATTCGTGACCTAAACTATTAGTATAAAATTATCTCTGTTGGTGAAATTCTGAATCTTAACTAGCGTCAATCAAACTGTATGTACATGTTGAACATCACTGGTGTCTGATGGTGTTTACTTCCCACTGTGGCAGCTGTTAACATTTATTAAGTGGTTAAGTTAGGCTCGGAAGTGGCGAGAGACGCGCGGGTGAAAGCTCGCTGCGCCCCTGCTCCACCGAAGCCCCCCAGAAACCCTCCAGCAGCCACGGAGCCCCCCGCCGACCCCCAGCACAGCCAGGGAAAGCGGGGC
>NW_005841978.1:1122144-1186686 GCF_000455745.1 Alligator sinensis | reverse complement strand
TGCTTCCAGTTTTGGGCTCCACAATTCAAAAAGGATGTGGAGAAGCTTGAGAGAGTCCAGAGAAGAGCCACGCGCATGATCAGAGGTCAGGGAAGCAGACCCTACGATGACAGGCTGAGAGCCCTGGGGCTCTTTAGCCTGAAAAAGCGCAGGCTCAGGGGTCATCTGATGGCCACCTACAAGTTTATCAGGGGTGACCACCAGTATCTGGGGGAACGTTTGTTCACCAGAGCGCCCCAAGGGATGACGAGGTTGAATGGTCACAAACTACTTCAAGATCGTTTCAGGCTGGACATAAGGAAGAATTTCTTTACTGTCTGAGCCCCCAAGGTCTGGAACAGCCTGCCACCAGAGGTGGTTCAAGCGCCTTCATTGAACACCTTCAAGAGCAAACTGGATGCTTATCTTGCTGGGATCCTATGACCCCAGCTGACTTCCTGCCCTTTGGGCAGGGGGCTGGACTCGATGATCTTCCGAGGTCCCTTCCAGCCCTAATGTCTATGAAATCTATGAAGTTGTAATATTATGAGTGCTTTAAATAAAATTACATGAATATACAGGCATATACAATAAGAGGAAACTCACAAAAGCAATGAATCTTAGAAATACGTATGTTTATCGTATAAACATGCAGCAAGAGAAGTTTAAGTTAAATATTAGGAACTGAAATTCTAAATTTCAGATGAATTTCAGAAATTCATCTATTCTAAATATTAGGAAAATGTTTCTCACTCACAAGGAAGGGTAGTGAAGCACTGGAACAGACTACCCAGAGAGCCTATGAATCTCCATCCTTGGAAGTTTTTAAGACCTAGCTAGACAAAGCCTTTGTTGGATTAATATAATTGAGGATGGTCCTGCTTTGAGCAGGGGATTGGACTAGATGACATCCTGAAGTCCCTTCCAACCCTAATTTTCTATGATTCTAAGGCAAAAAGACATAAAATCTAGTGTCCTCCACGTGGGACTTGGGGGGGGGGGCGGAGTGGGGGCACTAAACAACTGACTCAGATTCATGCTCTTATCAAGTTTCCAATACTCATCTTTCTACAGTTCTCTCTAGACAACACTTTCTATCTTGATAGGCATACTATATAATTCCAATAATATGGCAGCTGACTTTTCTTACTTTGAGGTCACATTCTCAGAGGAAAAAATAAACTCTTATGACATGTAAGAAATTACAGCACACTGCTTAGGTGCCTGGGTGACCCTGGGTGCTCAGGTGGGGGGCACAAGTGACTCATTCACTGGTGCCCAGTTGTGGTGCCTGGATGACCTAGCTGTGCCCAGGTGACATAGCTGTTACCCACTGGCTCACCCTGGAACTCCACTCAGGAACCATTGTGTCACTCAGGCAACCCATTGAGCACCAGTGGGTCACCTGGGCACCACATCGTGGCATCACCAGCACCTAGCATGCCACCTGGGCACCAGCGGGTCACCCAGGCACTGTCAGGCCTCCCAGGCACCAATGCTCTCTCTCTCTCTCACACACACACACACACACACACACACACACACACACACACACACACACACACACACACTCTTCAGTATAATCTCCTAGTGGCTGTGACATGTGGGTTGGGGTTGACCTGAGAAGGATTTTTACCCCAAATCCCCGCTAAACACTGCTCTTTTTTTCCTCCAGAGGAAACCTGGGCAGGGCCCTGCCTGACCCAAACCTTAGTTTTTACATGCCAGCCTGCCTCCTGACAGACCACTGGACTGTGTGCTCTGTTCATTGTCCAGAATAAGGAGCTGTTTGGGCTGGTATTATGGGTGAAAATCCTTTCCAGGTCACCTCTAAACACATATCACTGCCACTGAGAGACTCTCCTGAGGAAGCCTGGGCTGGGCACTGCCCAACCTGAAGCTTGTTTTTCCAGTGCCAACCTAACAACAGACCCCATGCATGTGCATTATGTATATGGCCCCTAAACAGGTCCTGTGGAACATTATGCCATTACTTGGATTCGTTTTTTTTACCCCTTTGTCTGTATTTATTACTCATTTGGCTTTCTCAGTACTGCCCCCTCTCCTCCCTCTCTCCTCTCACTGTGTTTTATATTCTAATCACTCGTTCTATTTGATACACTGTTATGTGCATGTCTTCTCACAGCATCTTATGAAATGAGGTCTGGATCACAAAATGTCATGCTATACATCTCTGATTTAATTAGTCTACAAGGTGCAAATCTACCCTGCTTTCTGCCTGACTTCAGACCAACATAGCTAACTACATTTCTCATGAGATTAAATTCCTATATTTAACAAGACTGCTATGTCTGATCTTGGGGTTTTTCAGGGTTGGTCAGATTTCAGTTTCTCCATCCATACTCAGATAATATAGTTCTTTGCATTTGAGTTCTTCTTTTAATGTAATGGTGGCAAAATTACCAAAAACTGCAATCTTTACAAATGCCCAGACGGGGTAGATGGAATCTGAACACTGAGTGATGATACCAGACAGCAACTCATATTTAGAAGCTGATATCTGATGCCATATGAAAGAAGAAAAAGTAGGACCCTGGAGCTGCAGGCCAAGAAAAGCCTTGCAGTACACCAGGTGTGCTTGGGCCCAGTACCTTCTGGCAGTACCCGAGCCAGGGAGGCCAAAGAGTTGCCTCTGCCCAGGCCCAGGCCTGATCTTCTGGCCCTTGCCAGCCTGAGCCAACAAAGGCAAGCTGCCTGCAGCATGCCCCACTGGGAGGCAGGGAGGGCACGCCATGCTGGGGTCAGATTGGTGGGGTGTCTGGCCCCGTGGGTTGCCTGGGAGGGTATGCAAATACCAGAGCCCAGGTCATGTGTGTGTGCTCTTCCAGTCTCAGCATCAGGTCTGTGGGGTAATTCGTGACAGGGTATGGCAGAAGAAGGCCAGGGGATGCAAGTGCCCTGGTGCCAGGACTGGTGCTGGGACACAGACCCCTTTACTGATGATTCTCTGTGTTGGCAGAAAACCCATACAATTTTAAGGAAATAACTTATAGGGATACATGTAGTAGTCTTTACGTTCTCCCCCCGAAAAGACTCTTGCAATGTTTGGAGATAAATTGATACCTCTGTTGTTTACAGTAGACCTTTGACCAGGAAAAAGCCCTCAGAATCAAGCAAATGACATGTCCCTGTGTCATGAAATGTTATTTATATATTTCTGGGAAACAAACTTGATATCAACATGTCATCTTCCAGAATTCAGTCAGCTATAAATATTGTGATAATCACTGATGTGTTACAGCTTTGCAGAATTGTTTTTAGTTTTCTTTGGTTCCACCCTTTAAAAGATCATATTAAATTGTGTTTACTTTTCTTTAGGGATATAGAGGAAAAATAAGTCAAAGGTATGTTTTGCATTTTGAAACTGGAAGTGGCAAAGCTCCAGTTTATCCTGTGCTGCTCTGGTAATACATTTCATGAGTTTGCACCTACCAATGTGAATTAGGTATTTCACTACATGTACTTTATCTTTATAACATACTTAAATAACATCAAAATTCAACATGTGATTTGAAAAAAAAATTGAAATGGGTTCAGCTGAGAATTAGGAGCTGAGAATTTTTTAAAACAATATTCAGATTGATATAGTGCTTCCTACCAAGCCAAAAATGTAATTACAGATGACCTACTTTTTTTTCTTTTCTCCAGTAAGCATTACATGAGAATTGCCTAATAATTTTCTTTCTAGATTCAGATTTCTATCATCCAGATATACATCCAACACACTGTAATGTAAAGGAAATGATGATTCATAGTGAGAACCAAATGAAATAGAATAATTGTATCTACTTGCAATAACCAGCTAATGTTTTCTCAGCCTACATAATGCATTATTAAATTCCCACTATGTCAACTGATGGGAATTCAGATTCTGGCAAGAGCATTGCATGAATATTATGTCAGACATCTGAAAATGGTACTTTTCAAGAAAAGAAAAAAAAGGAGAAACTAGTGATAGAAGGAGCAAATTGTGAAGTGTTATTAATGTATGATGAGGAATTTTTAACAGTCTAAGCCTTGACTTCCTACTTTAGTAACTTAAACTCCCTGAAATGAAAACTACAAATAGACTTGATTTTTGCAATAGTTTAAAGTTAGTACAATTGCTTATCTTTCAAAATGTATTTTTTTTCAAAACAGGTAAGAGTATTGGAGTATTGGAGAAAAGAGTAGAATAGGTGTTAGCTACCATCTAGATAGAGTCACAGAGCCAAATGAAAGTCCACCAACCTATTGTTTAGACTCCAGATCAGCGTTAAATGCTCCTTTCTCTATTAGAAAATGGCAGATGCAATTGGAAACTCCAACAAAATACTAAGTATTTAGAGCTAACCTAGATCAAAAGGAACACTTAGCATTCTGAAAAAATCCTTGATTCCTTAGCCTTTCAAAATGATATCAAAGTCTGATGCCAGTCAATGAAAGAATTTCATTTATAACCCTCAACTCAGTGCTACTATCCCTATCCAAAATAATTATAGTGCCATCCATCTGGTGCTTTTATAATTAAGTTCCTGTCAATGTTGCCATTGTAAATCCCATTCTTTAGCTCTTTTGAGCTCAGTCATAAGAATGTATTCAAAGTTGAAAATTGATATATACAAATCAAGCTTAAGAGCTTTTCCCCCTGCTTTATATCTATTCTAAAATTAAGCTAGCCATTAGTAAGCCAGAAGAATAAAAAGCTACATTTAAGAAAACAGGGGGTCTCAAACCTAATCACTTATTTCTCTTATTGTTTAGCCACCAAAAAGAGAAACAGATTAGATAAAAGCACCAATTTTCTTTCTAAACTTGTTTCTTAGTCATATGAGTTTAATTATCACTACTACTTTTCAGGTTTGGCATATCTCTCTATTTCTTTCTTACACTCTGTTTGTTATATGTGTATTTTCAGCTTCTCTCATTTTCTCAACAGTTTCCTAAGACTTTCTAGGATATGTCTTCCAAATGGTTTGCTGATATTAACATTTAGTTATGGTTTTACTGCTGCGGTAATAGAAAGTTTGACAGATCATTAACTACTGAAATCCCACCTTTCTCCCTTACACATTTCTTCATGGCTCAAGCATTTCTCATTTAATCTCTTTTCATTCTCACCTTTCTACTTTTTGTTATTACTACTAAGTCTGCTGATTAAGATACCCAAAAGAAATGTTGCAAACATTAAGTAAGGTAGTTCAGGAAGGAGAAGGGGGAAGGGGAAAATCTCACTGCTAGTGAGATACAAACTCGAAGTGCTTGAAATACATATTTTCTGAACTGGGTGTTTCTTCACAGGAGTGTTCTTATTCCTCTTAGAAAAAATGTCGTCCAGTGCTGGAAATTATAAAAAATTTTAATTTCCAAGTTTTGTACAAAATATGGGACATTTTAGGAGCCTCTCTTAACAAAAGACTCGATTTTCAAATAAATAATCACACACGGGTAGAAACTTAAAAAAAAAAAACAGGAATATCTATGCCAGTCTAATGAAATATCTAATAATAAAAATGATTCTTCAGAGTTAAATAAGAGAAGATGGACCCACATTAAAAATAAATTAAAATCTAGACCATGACTAAGAATAGAATGGAATTTAAAAGTAAATAGCACTCCATATTATGGTAAATAAATCAATGTTAAGGAAGATGAAAGAAGACATTTTACATAATCCTTAGTACCAGATATGCCAATTGCAATAAGGCTTCTACTATTCAGCTGTGTCATTCAGTCTTCTAGGGTGCCTGTACACAAGGCAGAGGCTGCTCCAATGTACAATAATTACAGCGCACCAGAGCAGACTCGATTAATTGAGTCTGCTGGACTCCTGGAGCATGGTAATTACCACACTAAGGAGATTCAACATCTTGCTGACATCCACAATATGCATGGTTTCTTCAGTGCCACCAAAGCCATGTATGGCCTGAGTACTTGGGGACCAACCTCCTTCAAACCTAAGGATGGAGGAGTCCTGATCAAGGAAAGGGGAGCCATCAGTGCCCATTATAAGAAACATTTTGAAGACATTCCGCATGGTAATTACTTCAGTCCAGCAGCCTCCCGCATCTTGTGTATCAGCATCCCCACACTTAAAAATGGTGGCAGGGGCACTTGAACTAATGCTCATTCAACAAGGTTTAATAAAAGTGCCCCCACCACCATTTTGAAGCACAGGGACATTGATACACGAGACAGCAGCGCTTTAATTAGAATGGTTCTTAGAGCTGCTCTAATTAAAGCATTGCCCCTCCCCACACACCCCTAGAGCACCTGTAAAAATGCTCCTAGTGTTTGAAATAGATGAAAGAAGTAATTCTTACTTTAGAGCATTTTGTTTATTCCTAAAATTTAGGTGAAAGTGTTTCATGATGTGATATTTGCTTGCTATATTAACACGTGGCAGGGCACTGTTGGTGCCTGCCACTTTAAGGGCTCAGCCAACCGGCTAGCAGGTGCTTGATTGTGGCAGCCATTTTAGACCTCTGGCCACCTATATAAACAGGGCAGTTCACTGCTGGCAGGCCAGGCAGTAACATTGCCTGGCTGCAAGGCTGCATGCAACATCCTGGATGTAAGGGAGGAGCTGTAGGGGATGGCTAAGAGGCTCCTGGTCCCAGGCATGACCTAAAACTGCACTCTGTCAGGAGTGGGTGGCCTGGTGGGGCTCGCAGTGGCACAGGAGCCCCCAGGAAATACCAGGCCAGTTACCACCCTGGCGAAAGGTGGGTAGGGGTGCCTTAACCCCAGCACTCACCTTCAGGTGAGTTATTTGAACCATCTGATCCAGGGAAGGCCAGGTAAGCTTCAGGAAGCTCCTGAGCTGGGAATGGGGGACCCTGATCCCCGAGTGCAGGTAGGAGGCATAGGCCCAACTGAGGAACTTAACTGGTCAATGCTGGGGCCAGGACTGGAAGGGTCAAAAGGGCCAGGGGCCCACCATGAGGGTGCCCATATAAAAGCTCGGGGTCCAACTGGCCTGAGATGGGGCCAGGACTTATAGGGAAGCTGAAGGCCCCATGGAAGGGGCCACAGCTAATGGGCAAAGGGGATGGTTGAGTCAACAGCCAGAGATGCCATCTGCGAGGCTTGGGCTTCATTGTAGGGGAGGAACAGAGCTGCAGATAGCACCCCTGGGCATTGGGGTAAGAAATAGGAACCCCCCTGCCTAATTAACATCCTAATTAGATATCACCAAGGCATGGCAGGAAAGAAGGCAGGCAGTTGGCCCAGAAACAGGTGAGCAGGCCATTGGTAGATTGGCCCCAAAAAGGCCCCCCTGTTACACATGTCTTGTTGAAATGGGATGCTATTGAGAGCTTCAGGCATACAAAGATACTACTTAGATGTGACTTTACAACCACATGCCCAATTCATTTATGCAAAGTGAAGTGAAATACTGGTCCTAGTGAAGACACTGGGAGTTTTGCCACTGACTTATGATATCACTCATAATGTAGACCTTCATTATTTCATTAAAAATGGAAACTGGTTTAGTTGTTACTGGAGAAGTTTTTTGTCCTTACTTGAAATCATAATAGTAAAACAGCACTTTGGTTGCTATTAACTATTAACTAAAAGCAGGCAAACTGTTAATCCTGAGTTATAATTAAGAAATTAGATTTAACTGAAAATACTTCATTAACTACACTTTAATTCAACAATCATAAACTTGGCATCCATAGTGCACTTAATACAGCTTCATTTTGTTAACTCAGTGCCCCTGGACCAGTGTCAATTACTGGTAATGGTATATCATAATATCACTGCAAATTAATACCATCTGTCAATACGAAAAGCATCAAGCTGAGTTTTGCAAAGCAAGCCAGCTTTTCTCACTAATGTAAATATATAGAACAGGTTTCCTTACAATGAAAGGAAGAACTTGGCCTCATCAGCCTCACTATCAGTATACTCTGAATAAAAGTGGAAGAACAAAATTCTGTCCCCAGGTCATAACACAATTCTATTAAATAATATACTTATTCTAGATCCATAGTTTTTATTTCCTATTTTAAGAAGGAGCAACTAGTCCTAACTACCAAGTTTGTCTTAAAGATTAGTTAGGGTTGGTTATGTGCTTACTCAGTTCACTATTACTGTAGACCAGCATTTCACTGATTACTATAGGCTTTTTCCTGTTTTTCTTGTAAAGTAAAAATTGGTTTTCAGCAACCACTTACCTTACTTATTATACTTCCCCATTAGAAAAGAGGCAAGTCTGGAAGCTTGCATTTATTTTTTCCAGTGGACCAACAGAAATATACCATATTATAATGCTGTTTATCTGATTGAGATAAAAATGTGTGTTTTCCTTACTCCTTTCACTTTCCATGCAATGGGTCTTGTACTCATGTGTGAGAAAATTCCTGAATGAAGAGCTTTTGGTTTAAATCCCTAATTTATAACAATTTTCCCTTTCCCTTTGACTGAAGGCCTTGAGGTTTCCTTGACTAGCACTACTTTAGTAGACCAGCATATCAGATAAAAAGACTAATAATAAACTTTGGAATTTTAATCCCTGCCTGACCCTATGGTGGTACTGACAGAAAAAAAAGCATGGATTAGAGAGGCACAGGGAAGAGTTAAATGCCAGAACTGGGAGAAAAGAATACCTTTGCTCCTTTGTTTGTCTTCAATATGAGCCTTATGGTGAGAGGAATTCACAAAAGCTATTCAAGCCACAAATAGTTGGTTTATGCTATTATTAGTGTGATTACCAGGATATTCTTCAGCAATCCCTCACAGTCAAGGATGATTGTCTTCCCTACCTCCCTCTTGACCATATGCCTTGGCTAAGCTGGGAGAATAAAACTTCCTTGGGGAGTCTGGAGTTGGGAATCGAGATGACATAGCTGGCCCAACAAAGTTGATGCTGGATGATCATTGCCTCAATAGTCAGTGTGTTTGCTTGCAGGAGGATGCTAACATTAGTGCATCTGTCTTCTCACTGGATTCAGAGGATCTTCCACAGGCAACATTGATGGTACTTCTCCAACAACTTCAGATGTTCCCTATATGTTTCCATGTCACAGCTTTGTACAGCAAGGTGGGGACCACAACTGCTTGATAAACCATGAGCTTGTTTTTGGATCTGATGTCACAATCTTTAAATACCCATCTCTTCAGGCATACAAAGGCTGTATATGCACATTTGAGGCAATGTTGCATTTTTTTGTTGATGTCAGATTTCTTCAAGAGAGAGCTTCTGAGTTATGAGGAATATTCAGTATTCTCCAGAGTCTCACCATGGATCTCGAATACTGGAGCTGGGGGTTGTTCATTAGGAGTTTGTTGTGGAGGAACTTAACCTTCTGAATGTTAAGCGCCAGTCCCATTTCTTGTATGCCTTGGTAAAGACGTCAATGACTGTCTGAAGGTCTGCTTCTGAGTGAGCACACACTACAGGATCATCATCATATTGGAGCTCAGTGATTGAGGTTGCAGTGGTCTTGGTTTTGACTCAGTCTCCTGAATTTAAACAGTTTACCATTACTACATTTGGTAGTTTAATTCCAGTCAGGCTGGAAACTTCTTGGTGATCAGATGTAACATCACAGCAAAGAATATTAAGAGTGTTGAAAAGAGGACACAGCTTGCTTAACTCCCATTTTAACCTCAAAGGGATCTTTGATAGATACATAACTGAGAACCACCCCTTGCATATTGTCACGGAGGAGGTAGAGAATGGTAACAAATTTCAGCAGGCATCTGTACTTCACAAGGATACCCACAACACTTCTTGGCAGACAGAGTCAAAAGCTTTCATGAGATCAAAGAAGGCCATGTAGGAGAGGCTTGTGTTGTTCCTGGCATTTCTCCTGCAGCTGAAGAGCTGTGAAGATTATGTCAGTTGTGCTGCCTGATGTCCTAAGCCCACACTGAGATTCTGGGAGGAGCTCTTCAGCAAGTGGAAGGAGATTTCATAGATTTCATAGACATTAGGGCTGGAACGGACCTCGGAAGATCATCGAGTCTAGCCCCCTGCCCCAGGGGCAGGAAGTCAGCTGGGGTCATAGGATCCCAGCAAGATAAACATCCAGATTTCTCTTAAAGGCATTCAAAGTAGGTGCTTGAATCACTTCCAGTGGCAGACTATTCCAAACCTTGGGGGCTCAGACAGTGAAGAAGTTCTTCCTTATATCCAGCCTGAAATGGTCTTGGAGGAGTTTATAACCATTCAACCTTGTCATCCCTTGGTTGCGCTCTGGTGAACAAACGTTCCCCCAGATCCTGGTGAGTACCTCTTATAAACTTATAGGTGGCCACCAGATCACCCCTGAGCCTGTGTTTTTCCAGGCTGAAGAGTCCCATAGCTCTCAACCTCTCATAATAAGGTCTGTTTTCCTGACCTCTGATCATGTGTGTGGATGTTCTCTGAACTCTCTCTCAAGCTTCTCCACATCCTTTTTGAATTGTAGAGCCCAAAACTGGACACAGTATTCCAGCTGCTGCCTCACCAAGGCCAAATACAATGGGAGAATGACATCCTGGGATTTGCTTGAGAAGCATCTATGGATGCAAGCCAGCGTTTTGCTCGCTTCACTAGCAGCCGCATCACACTGAAGGCTCATGTTCATCTTGTGGTCAATCATGACCCCCAAGTCCCTTTCATCTGTAGTGCTAGCCAGTGTAGCACTGCCAAGCCTGTAAGTATGCTGCAGGTTTTTGCTCCCAAGGTGGAGAACCTTGCATCGTTCAGTGTTAAATACCATCAGGTTCCCATCCGCCCATTTCCTGAGCCTGTCAAGGTGAGCCTGGATTTCCCCCCGTCCTCAGGTGTGGATGCTTTACCCCAAAGTTTGGTATCATTGGCGAACTTGGCCAGTCTGCATCTGATACCAATATCTACATTGTTATTGAAGATGTTGAACAAAATAGGTCCAAGGACAGAGCCTTAAGGGACCCCACTGGTCACAGGACACAATGACGATTGACTTCCATCAACCACCACCCTCTGGGTTCGATCATGGAGCCAATTCCCCAACCAGCAGATCGTGGTGGACCCGAGACCACAATTAGCCAGTTTTTGAAGAGGTGATCATGGGATACCAGATCGAAGGCTTTTTTAAAGTCAAGATATATGACATCAATCTTTTTCCCCCTTGTCTAAGTGATAGGTCACCTGATCATAAAAGGAAATGAGATTGGTCAAGCACAACCTACCGGCAACAAACCCACACTGGCTATCCCTCAGGGTGTTGCCATCAGCCAGTCCATTTAGAATGGCCTCTTTAATAATCTTTTCTAAGACCTTCCCTGGGATAGAGGTCAGGCTGATGGGCCTGTAGTTTACAGGATCCACTTTCCTCCCTTTCTTGAAGATAGGTACCACATTGGCCTTCTTCCAATCGTCGGGCACTTCACCAGAGCACCAGGAGTTCTTGAAGATCCATGCCAGGGGCTGAGCTATCATGCTATCCAGCTCCTTAAGTACCCTGGGGTGTAGACTATCAGGGCCAGCTGACTTGAAGGTGTCCAGCCTCTCAAGGTGTTCCTTCATGAGGTCATTATTGATGGAGGGCAAGGAATCTCCCTCACCTGGGCTTCCCTCTCCCATAATGGGCAGGGGTGTCCCATGGGACTGGTGAAAGACCAATGCAAAGTACCCATTTAGTAGGTTGGCTTTTTCCTGGATGTCGGTTGTCAGTTGTCCCATCTGGGTTAGCAGGGGTCCAATGCTTGCTTTTCCTCCAGTTCCCCACATATCTAAAAAAGGACTTTTTATTGTCCTTGATACTAGTAGCCAGTTGGAGTTCCATCACAGCCTTGGCTTTCCTGGTTCACTCCCTGCAGGTCTGGACCAGTGAAGAATATTCCTCCTTGGAGGTGGATCCTGTCCTCCATCCTTTGTAGGTCCTTCTTTTTAGATGCAGAAGGTCCGCTAGTTCCTTGTTGAGCCAAGGGGGTTGCTGTGCCCTCTTGCTGCCTCTACTCTGAGATGGAATAATCTTAGCTTGTGCATCTAGGATCACTTCCTTGAGGAGCAACCACCCTTCCTGCATTCCCCTCCCATGGGGTTGTGGTCCCATAGGCCCTCACCAACAAGCCCCCTGAGCTTGTCAAAGTCAGCTTTCCTGAAGTCGAGGGCTTCTGTATTGCTGACTGACTTGTCAGCTTTACAGCAGATGATGAAGGTGATCAGGTTATGTTCGCTGTCACCCAGCTTCCCTTCGATCGTTAGGTTGCTGATTAGGTTGTTCCCAGTTGCCAGTATCAGGTCAAGCAGTGCTTTACCTCTTGTTGGCTCGTAGACTTCTTGTGTCAGATAGAGCTCATCCATGCATGTGAGGAAGCTTCATGACTGCTCGGATTTGGCTGAGCGCTCTTCCCATGAGATGTCTGGGTAGTTGAAGTCTCCCATGGCAACCATGGACGAGGAGCATGCGGCCTCAGCCAGTTCCCTGGCAAACTCCTGGTCAAGCTCTTGATTTTGGGTAAGAGGTCTGTAATAGACTCCCACCATTGTGTCCCTTGTGCCATGTTCCCCACAGATTTTAACCCAGAGGGTCTCCACTTGTCCACCCTGGGCACCAATGTTGGCTTGCAGGGACGTGTAGCTTTCCTTGACACAGAGCTACACCCTGCCCCTTTTGTCCACTTGATCTCTCCTGTACAGGGTATAGCCATCTGTACCTGTGGCCCAGTCATGGGTGGAGTCCCACCAGGTCTCTGTTATCCCTATGATGTCATAATTATTTGTGTTAAGCAGGACAAGTTCCTTCTTTTTATTACCCAAGCTCCTGGCATTTGTGTACAGGCAGGCAAGTGTCCCTCTAGGGGCCCTTACTTGCCCACCACTTGTTCCAGGGCTGGGGCAGGATGGAGTTAAGAACACTCTTGTGAACAACAGAGTCTCAATTGAAAATATCTTCAAAATGTTCCGTCCAATAGGCATCGATGGCTCCCCTTTCATTGATTCCTTCAGACTTAGGTTTGAAGGAGGTTAGTCCCTAAATACTCACTGTAGGTGGCTTTGGTGGCACTGAAGAAACTGCACATATTGTGGATGTCAGCAAGATGTTGAATATCCTCACACAGCTTGGTGGAGCTACCTAGATGTTGTGTTACCTGACTTCTCAGGCCATGATTATAGTGTGGTGCTCTGGGCATTCACTATTATGGTTATCCATGGGGGTCCTGATGTTCCAGGTCTCAAAAATAATGATGTCTTTGCTGGTATTTTTGACTGCAGTCAAGGTGATACGACTGTATCCAGTTATCCAGTCAGGAAGAAGGTAGACAGGCTATATTTAGGAGACTTTTTCGAGCCCCCTCCCCATGTGAGGTGAGCAGAATGGATCCTGAAGAGGTCTGCTCAGTCACATTTGCGTATAACGAATCACACTCCTATCTCATCCAAGTGCTGGATGACCTTCTTGCAACTGCCACCTTCACATCAATTCATGGGTAGGAGCTTCCAGACCACCTCACAATCCTGCTCCCATCACCATTATCTGGTTGCCAAAGTGCTTGAGAAATGTGCTGGGAAAGCTATTTTCATGGAAAACACATGTGAAAAGGGAGAGTTGAAAAGAGAGATTAACAGCAGGGCAAAGAAATACAGTTTGGTTCTAAAGTAGTCTGAGAATGGCAGCTATAATATATATTGAGACTAGATAGTACAATCTCACACAAAACTTACTAAGTGAGGTATGTAAATTGATTTTTGATGTGCTTGGAGGACTAGATAAAATGTTTTTGCAGGTCAGATTCAGCCCATGGGCCATAGGTTGTCAACCTTTGCCTTAAATGGTTGTAGTATAAGCAAAATAATATTGAATCCACTGCATTTTTAAAAAGTTTAATTTTTAATGGTCAGATTACATCAAGTATAGTTGTTTTAGGCTGCCTGCATATGTGTGTGGTTCAAAAAATCTTTTTTTTTCTTTTCTTTTTTTTTGTAATATCAACTTTATTTCTTTCTCACTTAAAAAAATAAAATAGTTAGGGAATAAAGCAAATTTCATCAGACTTTCCAGCTTGTCTCACTGGGACAAATTAGAATAAAAAAGAAAAAGGACAAGGTATTCTTATCTCATCACAAGCCTGTATTGTTCAGTTGCATGATGCACAAGGAGGCTTTTCACTTAAATTAAGTGAAAGTGCTGCCAAAATAGAAAGTCTCAAATTAACTAAATATAGTATTTGTCTACTGAGAAACAAATACAGACACAGATCTTCACCAAGTGTGTCAAGGAAGAATCACAATAATAGAACAGAGGATGCAAAAGCTCTTCTTCATCAACCTCAAAATGCAAGTAATCGTTACATTGTCTTCCATTATTTGACTGTATCTTTATCTTTATTTCAGTACCGTTGGCTGTATCATAAAAAAGCTGGATTGACTACCTATTGGTGATGGGATGCAGCAGCAGCAGCATGTAGTTGGTGGAGAGGGGAGCTATGGGTTCTCCAGCAACAGAAAGCCCCGACAGAGCAACTTGCAGAATGCTGTGGTCCCACTGAGGCACCAGGTGGTGCCATTCTGCTTTGTCTGCCCTTCAAAACCCAGCCTTGTTCAAACAACTAATCTTCAATCAAGCTCAGCGTTGCTTAATTTTTTGTGGACAAATCCATTTTATGAACTTTATAGACAGGTGTTTTTAGCCTGCTTTTCATGGTTTGTCCCTAGGTGTACACACAGTTGGTAACCCTGACTGGAATATAGCCGGTGAAAACCTTGAAACACAATATCTAGGTTAACTACTCAGGCAGTTTCTGATGTTCCCCATCCCCCAAAAACTCCCCAATACCTCTTCTCCAAGCTCTCTCTCTCTTTCTCCCTTGTTTCTGGATACATCTTTTTATCCAACAGTCTCCATTTTCAAATTTCTCCTTAGTTACAGAGAGAGGATAGAATTTCTTCTGGTGTAGGGACTTGGTGTGTCAGCATCTTCTAATTGTTTCATTGTTTGCTTGTTACCCCATTCTCCACTAATAGACAACATAAGCTGGTTCTCCTTCCAAACAAAGTTAACCCCTTCTTTCTGCCTATAAAAGCTAATAAGGGAAACTGAGGCATGCAACATAATAATGAGATGAACAATATTACAACAAAACCACAGTTTGTCAGAGTAATATCTATACAAGTCCAGTGTTTTCTATTCCTTTGTCCTTATTCAAAACAGAAAAGAGTCTTTGGAACTTGGCTGTGTCTTCTGCAAGTAAAAGTGCTAGCACTAAAATTTGTGCAAAAGATTTCTTGTAAAAACTTTAAGTTAAAATCTGTTGTTTCTGAAACTTGCAGAATTTCCATAAAATTGAAACACATTTGCAAAAGACATTAGATTTGAAAAATGAAATCGAAGTTTTGTGCTAAACTTGTCCTGTGTTACTTTTTTTGTATATGCAGATGGTCATGGTCATGGTTGGTCATTGCATGAGTGGTGTTTAAGTAGGTATGCAGATGCCATGTTTCCTGTTCCCCAAGTTAAAAACCTTGCTCCTAAAAATACATAAATGCTTTATACGGCCTATTCTACTTTTGTGAATAGCTCCCTCGACATCAATGGTCACAAGATAGGAGGGAAATGCAAGTAAAAAGAAAATAAATATGGCCTATAAATGTTGTAAAAAAACATTACACTCACATTTCTAGCATGCACATTTCATGGCTGTCTGGTTCTTTTTCTTTTCACTGAGCCATCATTTTATTTCATTCCCAGAATTTTTTAAGATACTATTTTGCATTTAGATTTTCCTGATAACTGCAAACAAAAGTTATCTCTAAAATTCTTGTCAAACTTTTAACTTTAAATGAATCTGAGACTTTATAATATATAATATTTTTTGTACAGCATCAAAGTCTAACCAAAATAAAATGGAAGATACAACATAAATTAAATGTTTTTATACCATTTTAAAAGCAATATTTTGACCTTTGAGGAGCAAGTTAAGGAAGTTCAGTTTTTGTTTGTTTGTTTTTGTTTCCTTTTTTCCCTTCAAATTCCATTACAGGTTGACATTACCTTAGAACATTTTGATTTTAGGACAAAAAATGTATTTCTGACCAAAAGTTATTCTCTTAAAAATGTTTCAATGAGCTTCAATCTTTTGTCAGTTTAGGGAGAACTGTAATACACCTTAAATATGTTTGAAACATTAAATATTTACACTGAACATCTGTCAAAACTGTAAATATAATTACAGAAACAATATCAGAGTAATATTAGAAAGGACTGTTTCTGTCTGATGATTTTCTTTTTAAGTTCAGTTTTCTTTTGGGGGTTTTATTTTTTTTGGTCTGAAATAGATGTTTCCTTTCTATTTCAAACAGCTTTGAATTTTATTGACCTCCTTGCTTTTCTTCCTAGCACTTTAACTATGCTTCCTACAGGGGGATTAGTGTATTATAAGTGTCCCTGGAAACACTATAATTTTCTCCTGATTTTAATGAGAGCAGAACTGATGAACTGTTGAATCCCATGTTGCCAACATGAACAAGTGTGTTCTTTTGACAAAGACATTATTTAAAAAGCACAAGAGACATGAATACATAGTAGGAAGCAGTTTTCTGTTGGGAATATGTTATGGTAGCACCCACAGTATGCTTTAGAACTTTTTCAAACAAAAATCCTTGAACTGAAGAGCTTAACATTTTAAACATGAGAGACAAACCAAGCTGTTGACTGAAGAACGATCTGAGAAAGTGATCTGAAATATAGGTTACATTCTCATCACACATGCAAGGAAATAAGAGTCAGAGCTGAAGAAGATGTTGAGAATTTAGAATTTAGTGAGGAACTTGAAAGGCAGGAGTGACTGAGTGACTGGGGACTCATGGATTTGGGAGGAAGAGGAGACAAAAAGAAAAGAAATGGTAGGAATAGTGAATTCCCCTACCACCAGTTTTGCCAAGAGAGAAGTACTATCTGCAGGAATACTCTACTTGGGGTTGAAGATTGAAGAAGGTTTTTCTGACTTTACAAATGAAAAATTCTTGCACATTTTTAGTGCATTTGCTTCCACACTTCAGACTGATCAGGATTTCCTACCTCCTATATACAGTGAGAAGACTTAGTGGGGTCAACTGTTCTGTTGTAGATATTGAATACTTTGTCTTTCTTTTGCAGAGGAGAAAAGCCTGTCCATCAGTGGAAATGAGACAGAAAGTTTATGTATGTAACTCTTTTTTAAAAATTCTCTGGCAACAAATGATCCTCAAAATAGATTACACATTCATACTTAATAACTTAGTGTAGTTTGCACACTAGTGTAGTCTGCTCACTAGTGTAGTTTGTACAATCACAAGTAAACTATTCGGGAAATATACACACCTGGCTTCTTAGGAACAATTTTTCCCTGGATTATGTGTATATTAAGAGCCCAGTTTTGTACACCATATATAGGTTACATTCGCCCCAAAAATCAGTGGCTGCATCCGGACAAACATGGATATTTGGTTCCCCAGAGATAACTAGCAGCAGCACACCTTGTTATCTTGTGCTGCTGCTAGTTGTCCACAGGGAACACCCATACCACCTGCATTCTGGCATGTGGCAGATTACCCCGGGTGGCATAGGAAAGGCTGGGGCCAGCACTGGCCAGGCCCCAGCAGTATTACCTGGGGTTCTGGAGGCTCCCAGGGCTGCAGCAGCAGTGATCCTGCTGCTCAAAGCCTGGCCAGCAACCGCAGTATGGCTTCAGTGTTGAGTGGGGCTTTTGTGTGTGTGTGGATTTTTTTTTGCATGGATTTTTTTGACTCTTGGATATCCAGGGGTCAAAAAAAAAACCCTGTGCTGCTCCTTTGCAGTACAGAAAACAATTGGACATGCAGTATATGGTGCCAAAGATGTGTCTGCGGTGTGCCATACCTCATGGCCGTGCTCATCTAGACATGGCTTGTGAGTCTCGTCTCCAGAGAGAGAACAGAATTTGACCTAAACCGAGACTTTTGTATGAGAGCAAATTTGAAAAATATGTACAAAGATGTGTTTTCCTTTCTCTGCCCAAAATTCTTCTTTCTGTTTTCTTTAATTCTTCTTTCTTTCTTTGTGTTTGCATAAAAGTTCTTGTTTTCTGTGAGAGCCTTTTTTGCTGCTTAGTCCTCTAGGGAAAACATATCTCTGTGTTCTATTCAGAGGGGAATCTCTGAGATATTAAAAAATAAACATTATGATGATAAGTAAAAGAGAGAAGATGTACCCAATGAGAAAAGCCAGTTATACATAAATATCACAAACACTGATGTATATGTAATACACACAAAATGTACAAGCCATTTTCTATTGCAGAAGTGTTCTAGTTTCCTGTTGCTATGTATTTTGTTTATGCTGCAAAGTGTATATTTAGTTTAAATATGATCATGTTTTTATATGTGCTATATTTAAATCATATTTGCTGTATCTTGGCTGCTTGTGATCTGGAAAGAAACAGGGTTGTCTACACGTAGGAAGAACAGCCCCCTGCTGTGTCTTGATACCTAAGGCTTTTGTTTAGGACACCGTGCTATAAACAAAAAACTGGTTTTGATCACGTAGCAGCAGGGAAGATCAGACCCCTAGCCATATTGGCTGAACTAGGCAGTGTTCTTTTTAAATTAATTGGTTAAGAGGAAAAAACTAAATGCCTGGCAACCTCTGATTGGATGTCTGGGGTGAAGTCATGCCAGTTAAATAGGAAGAGGGAGCTGGGGGTGTTGTGGGCTCCAGAGAGGGCCCGTGCCGGAAAAAACTAACATGAAGGGGAACTCTCATGTACAGAGGAGTGAAAGAATCTCTGAATCTTTGACTCCTCTCCTCTCCCTTTCTTCGTTCCCTCTTTGCTTTCCTGGTTTTTGGGCGGGGTAATACTGTGGAGTATTAATCCCTGGAGCAAACCCAGAATTAGAGCCTAGTAAAGTGTGGGTCAGGATTTGGAGCCCTGTTGTTGCTGTAGCATATCTTCTGTCTTAGCCTAGCTGAGCCGATCTGCAGTTCAGACCCAGGAACTGGGATAGGCATGGCTCTCCTTCTTTTGATTTCTTTACAGTTTTTTGACCTAGTTGAAGCTGTGAGATTTGGGACTAGGAATTTTGGGGTGCAGTTACCACCCACACCCCCAAAGCTACCACATGGAAGTGGAGATTCCTGTTCTATAGCTTCCCAGGGAGCAACAAGGGGCCCCTTGCACTGTAGAAGGACCTACTCTCACTAGCAGCTCTCAAGATGCAGCAAAACCCAAGGAGCAGCTCATAGGACATTCCTGCCTAGTAGAAGGTATAGGGGTGTATGCCTCCAAAACTAACACTTGGGTGAAGCCCCCCCACCACACACACACACCTCTCAGACTGCCTAGGTATGGATGGAGTCTCCCCAAAAGGGGGGCAAACTAGAGACTATACTTTGTAGTTGAAAGTGTTTTAAATTGCATTTGGTGGTGTTTTCCCAGTAATCCCAGATTTCTGAGTGAGGGTTAGAGCCACAGTAAAAATATTTGGGTACCCCAAAATTTGAACCCATCCCTTGTTGCTGCCAACCAGTACCCAGAAGAAAGGTTACATATATAAGGCTTGTAAGCCCATATTCAAAAGTGATTTAGGCTACCACACCCAACAGGACTTGAATTTCAATGGCTTGATCACTTTTCAAAATGTTGCCACAAAAAAGACCAAAAGTGTTTGTGAAAAAACCACTAGTTTTAAAAAGCATTCACCCATTTAAGTGATTCTAAATCTATGATGATCTTTTCTGAAGACTTTTTTTGGGGGTCTATTTTTAATTATTATCTTAAAAATAATAAGAAATATGTATTAATCACATTTAAAATTCACTTTCAGGATAGGAAAGTATACAGGGCTAGCTCTGGAGACTGGTTAATGCATTCTCATTAGGATTTAATACAATTATTGGTACACATAAAGAGTTATAGAACTGTAAGAAAAATCTTTTAGTACATTTTATCATTCACCTTTGCTTTTCTGTGCTTTTTCTTGCCATATTTTCTTCTATCTGACTCTACTACAAATAGGAAAATAAAAGTTGAAGACAAAACATCTTATAATTTTTCTCTCTCATGCAGAGTCATAACATAAATAAATCATTCCAAACTAGAAAAATAACTACCAGTACTAAACACTGGATGAAAGTCCAGCTTTTAGAAGAAAGGTATTATTCAGGCAGATCAGTACTTCAAATCAGCTCAAGTCAACCAATCTATTGGCCATGATCATGCCAATAAATGTGATAGTCAATTTTCATTTATAGTGGAATTGCTAACACTGGGGGAAGGAGAGGGCAATTCCTTTTTTTTTTAACCAATGTGCTAAAACACAGGAAACTGCTTGATAGAAGAAGGTTTGGGATAGACAGGAATATATATATATATATATATAAAAAATTGGGCATTGTTTGAATCTTATTTGCTTTTTATTAACTATACTACCTTTGAATCTCTTCCAAATTCACTTGGGAACCCTTTCTAACTGGACACCCTTTGGATAATGTTTGCTTTTGTGGCAGGGCATTTGGGCAACACTTTAAGAGGTCAGGCAGCTTGCAAAGCCACTGGCAGGTGCGGGCCAGGGCTAATGGGGAGTCAGCTGACCCAAGAATCTGGCAGGTGAAGCTAGGCCTGATACAATCCTTGACTCAGGAGGGAGTCACTTGACTTCGACGGCTGGGCTTAAAGCGGGTATAAGTCCAGGCCCTGAGAGAAGTCTGATAGTAACATCTGGAGCCTGGTGAGAGAGCTCAGAAGACTGCAAGTCAAGAGTAGCAGCATAGAGAGGACAGCTGAGGCAGTCTGGAGGTTCAGGTAGGAGCTAATGGGCTGGAGGAAGTTCTTAGGGACACAGGCTGGGGTCTGGGTGACTCCAAAGCAAGGGACTAAGCATATAAGACCTATTGTGAGGCCCAAGGGAGCTCCCCACTAGCCCTTGCCCACAGATCAAGGGGCTAAGTATAGAAGATGTGTTATAGAGTCCAGGTAAAGCTCAGAGAAAGGGGCTTGGTGCATAAGATCTATTGTGAGTTCCAGGTTAGCCTAGAGACAAGGCCTGAGAGCTTAAGAGACTTTCTGAGCAGCCAGAGAGAGTAGAACCATGAGTGAGGCCATGGAGAACTGACCCCAGTAGACTCTCACTGGCCTGCTAGAGGGGCCAAGGCCCAGAGAAAGGCTAAAGCCTGGAGGCAACCATAGCAGGAGACTACTGAAGCCAGAGAGGGGCATGGAGTTCTCAACTGGCCCAGGTTGGAGCCAGAACTTAATAGAAGCTACAGTCTATCAGGAAGGACCACTGCCAGAGAGGAAGGGGGATCAGGGGCCTGCAGCCCACAGTAAAGAGGGCCAAGCCAGGGCTATCTGAAGGGTAGGAGGACCCAGGACAGAGGTGGCAGAGGGAGTGACTCCAAGAATCTCGCTGGCCTCCTAGTGGGGCTATCACCCAAAGGGGGGCCAAAGACTGGAGGAAGCCACAGTGGGAGACTACTAGAGAGAGGCCTAAAGCTCTCGAGTGGCCTGAGGTGGGGCCAGGGCTTCATGGAGGGTGTGCCTACAGCCAGAGGGGAAGGGGTCAGAGAAAATGAGGCCCTAGATGAGGATGGCTAGGACAGGGCCATTAGATGTAGAGGAGGACCCAACACAGTGATGAGACTAGGGGGCTTGGATGAAGTAGAGTCAGGGCCAGAGAAAGGTGAGCCCAGAAGGAAGCTGGATGAGAGCCAGTGATAGTAGGGACTGAGAGAGTGATCTAGGGCCTCAGGAGCCTGGAGGAGTGACATCAGTAAGAGGTGAGGGTCACCGGACAGGGACAGCATGGCTTTGGGGACAGAGGCCAGGGCCTAAGCTGGTCCTGAGCATGATGGGAAAACTGAGGTCATGGTGGTGGGACCACTGGTGGTTGAGCAGTCCCTGGAAAGTACCACCAAGGCTAAAACCCAGGCAAGAGAGTCTGTGGAGCCCAAAAACTCCAGCCCCTGCTGCCTTGTAGGTTGCACCTTGGTGAGAAAAGGCTAGGAAATGTACCCCAAAATAAAAGCAGAGTCAGGACCAGATGGTCCAGAGCCCCAGGCAAGGAGCTGAGGAAGAACAGGACCTGATGGTCCAGCAGGCCAGTGAGGGGCCAAGAATAGTGTAGTGGGACCAGAAAGGTCCAGTGGCCCAGCAAGGGACCAGGAATAGTGTATTGGAACTGGAAGGGTCCAGCAACCAAGGAATTGACCTCCAGTGAGGGAGCGGGAATAATGCAGTGGGACCAGAAAGTCCAGTGGCCCAGTGAGGGCCAGGAATAGAGAAAGGCCCAACAGGGTCTAGACGCTTGGAGAGAGGCCACATGAGAGACCATATTAATATGACACATTAACACATTTTATATCTGTGTCAAAGTGCACTTTTTTTCAAAATCTGAGGCCCAAACTTGCTCTTGTGCATAGTTCTCCTTCTCTTAAGAAGCTCTATAGGAATATTCTGGCAAATCTGATCAGTTCTCCATAACTATACTCAGGTATACATAACTGTACTATCTGTTTCATTTTGCATCTGTGATACGAATGTTCTATTTATTTCATTGTAGCTTATGCTGTTTGTCTGGATATTGCTCATGGAGCACGTCTACATGTGTATTTAGGCATGCCTAAATTTAATGCGCGTTAGGCTTTTTTTAAGGCTCATGTCTATATGTGCATGCGTTGAAGCACATTAACACAGCATGCATGTACTGATCTAGGACTAAAGTTAGTCCCATGTCAGTCCATACTCAGTATTAATGCACCGTAACGTGTCTACATATGCATTAATGTGCTTTTTGGCATGAATAGCCTAAAATTGCCATTTAAGGTGCATGCATTTGTACATGCATGCCTTTAATGTGCCTTAAATGGAGCTAAAGCACCTGAAATGGGTGTAGACACGCCCATAGTATAAAAAAATAATTTACACAAAATTTAGTGGCTGAGCCAAGAACTGAATTCTAATCCACTGTCCTAAGGACCTAGATAGGGAATTGTGTACCACTCCCACAACAACTATGAACAAGTTCCTAGCTGGTGAATCTTTAGAATAGTTTGTTTATTGTGTGTGTCTGTACCCTTCTAGTCATTCTGGTTCTCATGATCAGGAGAAACTTTCTAGTGTCTTTCTTTTTTTTAGTTGGTTTTTTTTTATATATATATAGTCTTTATTTTTGGAAGTAGTGTCTGAGTCAAGATAACAGCAACAACAATAACAACAAAAGACCTAGCCGGAGGTTCTCCAAGCTCTCTCCCATCTGTGGTAGGTCTTAAAAGTGGATAAACTTGGAATCTGCCCTTAATTTAGATGCTAGGTGTTATCTGGCTAACCCTGCATCAAATCTGGTGCTTGAGCATTTGCAAATCTCCTTCCAAATTTAACACTATTCTTCCCAGTTTTCACTAATAGATGTTTCATGACATTATGAATCCCATATGAGGTAAAAAAAAGAGACCCAGCACAATTTGGAGATAAGACAAGAAACTGGAGTCATTGCATTCAATTTGAGTTATGAAATAGTACGGAATGTAGAATGACACCAATTTTCACAAAGCATTTTGGTGCCCAGTGGCCTCCTAACGTTTCATAGCCCATTTATATTAGTCTGACCAGGAGACATTTTTCAGACACCATAAAGTTCTTGTGCTTCAGGATGACATGACTGAACTTGTACAGAGTTGTCTCCTCAACTGTGGAATGTTCTCCATTTTCATTGTCTCTAGTTTCCCTCTATGAATACCTGCCCTGTCTTAACCCTTCCAAACAAGAGAGAAATATATATTTTCAAAGATGGGCCTGGCCTTTACTCATTGGCAGCAGCTGAAGGGGAAAACCAAGCCCCTTTCAAAACTAATTAGATTTTTATTTAAATGTTTTGTATTTGCCCGTTTTGGTTTTTGTTTTCGTTGTGTTTTGTAAGTTGGAATGGCTTCTAAGTTGTAAGCTGGCTTGGCTCTTAATGGTTTTAGTTGGGGTTGAAAGTTTATGGTATGAGTATTCATTTATATGAGTGAGAGTGCACATCTGAAATATTTATTTGTGCTACATTGATGTCTAGGGCTAAAAATAGATCTTGGGTTTATCCCGAGGCTGATTGTCAGACTTTGACTTGCATCAAAATAGGTTGGGGGGGCTGTTTACACATGCAGCTTGAATGGCAACTAATTAACTTTCCCCCTAGGACCAATTTGATCTCAGTACTTCACAGGTACTTAAGGTGGAAAAATTGACTTCTTATTTTGGGATCCTACAGAGATATAAAGCTTTGTCCCAGGGGAAATCGGACATCAGTTTTTAACCTAGAAGCCCAAGTTAGGTTCCAATACTGTTGTATATCATATAAACAGATAGGAGGAAACATGTTCAAAAAACTAGGCAATCTAGGTTTCAAAGGAACAGACACCACATTTTGTTTCGGGACAAGTTGAGCTGTTCTTGTCCCATAATAGAAAATTCCCAGAACAGGTATGTATACACACTGCCCATCCAGTCAGAGTTTAGTGAGCAGCTGAATACACTGATGTCTTTCTAACAGAGATGGCTGTCCTGGGGTTGCATTCAGACACACTCCATGATATCTTAGGACATACTTTTAATACTTAACCTGTGAACTGCTTTTTCCTGGGTTGTCTTGGGATAATGTATGTGGATGTCTAAATGACTGCACTTTATCCCAGGATAAAATAAGTTTTGAGGGGACAAATGTGTTGTCTGTTTTGTAATCTAACAGCTGCAACTGTGGCCAATCCTTAGGCAAGTTGGACACGGCAGTAAGGTGTGGTAACAAGCGCAGCTGCCCCAGGTGTCCACTTGCAAGGGGGTTGAAAAAATAGGATCCCGCCATCACGTGGTCATGCTGGCAGCAGTAGCAACCAGAAGCCACTGCTGTCCCTATGTGTAGGTGCCCAGCAATTCTGTCATGCCTCTGGGACAGAAGGATAGTTGACTTCTGGGTCCCATTGTGCAACCACAAGAGTTGGTCAAAATCAAGTCATAAATTTGTGGCAGCCTACCTATAAATATCAATATTCTTTACCTTCACAGTTCCATCTTGCTGCACTGGCCACAGCACCTCTGAAAGGATTTTGCAGTATCCTGGGGTACTGCAGTACTCCACTAGTGAATCACTGTTGTAGAAATCCCAGAAGCAGTTTGTACTTTTCATCTTGCGTAAGTGAATCTGAGTGGGATAGCCGGTTCATACTATTTGGATCAAAAATACATATAGTGAAGTGCTGGCCTAAATGCACAGCAGTAACCAGCTTTAACAATCTAAGGCTGAACTTATCATTGAAGTATCTATCTATCTTCTGAGTCCTGCTTGTATTTCCACCCCCCCCACCCCCAGTCAAGAAATGTAGTTTGCATAATCACTAGGGACACTCCCCTTGTATGGTCATAACTGTCTAAACAAAATATGGTATGCTAGTAGTATTTATCCATTATTTCTACACCATTCAGGCAGAAACAAAACAAGCTGAAATACATGTTCAATATGCCATGAAATGATTTTTGTTTGCAGCTCATTAAAAATAACAGACATCATGTGTTTGATTCCCCAAGTGCCATCTCAAGAGCGAACCTGAGGAGTGAACTTAATACCTTTGTTAGAAATCCCTCATTGCCTCAGTGTTTTCATTTTTACTGAAACCCACAATTGCTTTATACATTCATGTGTACAGTGCATATGTGCGGCACCTTAAACACTAATTGTACAGAATGAGATCATATCATACTGACACATTGTAGTCCACAAAAGATAAGTCTGTCATTAGCCATGCAGAGATATTCAGAGCCTTTTTCTTACTAGCATTCAATATTATAAACACAAATGATATTTCAGTCTCCAATTCTTTTACAGGTGTTGGTCCTTGAATAGTTTGTTTATAAATACAGTGCTTTGCACTGTTAGAAAAGTTTTCATCACAGGTTTGTCACATATTGCACAAACAATCCAGCTACATACAACCCCTCAATTTTTGTATTATGCTTATATGAAAAATGCAAAGGTTGAGAATTTGTGACATATCTCAAGGTTATAAAGTTAATCCCAAGACCACTTTGAGGAACGGGCAGAAATCGTGGCTCTGGCCTTTACTGCAGACATCCATCTTCTGATCATCAAAATTCCTTGTTTATTAGCCAGCTAAACAATTATGTTGACTCAAAATACTTCCCTCACCCCCCCCCCCTCCATTTACTTTTGATTTGTTCAAAATACTGTGGGCCTTCTCCTCCAGGATGTGATCATTTGATTTATGGCTTTGTTGTGTCCAAACAGGGCAGCAAAAATTAGGCAGAAGTTTTCTGCTGCAAATTGTTGCTTTCACTCTCATATAAGCGAAAATATCTTTAAAGGGGCTCTACAGCAGATCTGAATGAAGCAGCAGTCTTAACTACACTGGAGCTTTGCTGGGAGGGGGTAAGGAGAGAGCACCAAGAGGTGTGACATATGATCTCTGTGTCCTGTAGTAGATTCCCAGCTGTCTGCAAGTTTGGGAGGTGGATCATCTTAAGAGCTAGATGTCAAGTTCTTCTGAGATAGGCCCATCTTTTTGAGTACGTCTCTGCCCTTCTATGGTGGCTGTGGAAAATTGGAACCACTGCCATTTTGAAATCTACCTGTTTTGGGATTTTATGTTATATATGGAAGATGCTCAGAGCCTGGAGTGGTGGATGACTAACAGCAATATCAAACTCCTCAGACAGTTTCCTGGAATCTCTGTCTTTACTCCCCAGCTTCTAGTTGCAAACTACCACCAACTCCTAGTCACAAATTACTACTGAAGGAATGACATCTTCATGCTAATTATGACATTTACCAATTATAAGATGAGGGTTTTTTCCCCCTAATCAGCATGAGGAAAAAGCCCTTGTCTTATATTTGCATACAATACAACCTCATTGAATATATTGTCTATTGATAAACTACTACTATTAATGCTTATAACTCCTTATCCCACGTATGTTCTGCCCTTATCATGACTTTTTTCCTAGCCAACCCCGGGTCTGCAGCTATAGCTCTGCTGCCTCCCAGGCCTCATCATTTTTTATCCTCCTAGATCTACTAAGCATTTCCATTCTTCTCTTCCAAAAATCCATCGCCTGCCTCTTACTTAGTTCTCTTGTGTACCCCCCAGCAATACCACCTCAAGTCCAAATACAAGGTATCATCTGCAGAAAGTTCCAGTTGTTGTAAAATTATTGTTTCTTGTCTTCCACAAAGGCTCACAAAAGCTTACTGCACTTTTCCATACTCTTCCTCTGTCTTTGCCCTGGGCCTCAGTCCACATTGCACATAAAACTACTTCTAGCATGAGTTAGCTCTTAGCACCCAGCCAATGTAGGAGCTTCTCTGCCTTCCCCCAGACCATTCTGGCAAACTGACACTCCCTCATCACATGGCATGTGCTTTCTTCCCCAGGACATGTTTGTCTGGGCAACTCCACTGTTCTACACTGTCCCCATCTGTAAAGGAGCACTTGTACTAGTACAAGTCGATGTGCTAGCAGCCAACTAAAATCCTGGTGCTGCTTCTATAAAGCTTTTGTCAAACATCCCTTTCAAAATTATCTGTGCATCTTTCCCTATGAACCTTCCTACTGGGGATATAGTCCCTTTTTCCCTAAACCAGGCCTTCATTTGTTTATGGTCCACTAACTCTGTTGCTGCTATTGTCTGCGTTCCATACCAGTTCACAAATGTTACGATCTTCTCATGCTTTGGTGGCATTAACCAGGCCCAGGACCATAAGAGTGACCTTTTACATGCATTAAATTAATGCAATAACTTCCCTGAATAATACCACACAAATGCAGTCCATTTGGTGCCTCCTTTTATCCCTTCTTTGCAGATGTGTGCTTCGCAGAAACACCTCTGGAAACCCCCATCCTCCATTCAATTTCTGCTTGTATAGTGTTGTTCTCTTAAGCTTTTCCCTTCTACTTTTCAAAAAGAACACCATCAGTTCCTCTTGAACCCTACATGCAGTGGTCCATGATGGATGGAACCAAACATGTACATATAGTATGGCCGTGAGTACCACTGCCTTAATTACATTTCCTTGTCCTGCAATTGAAAGGTTACAGGTATACTAGTTCCCCAGTTTTTGTCTCGCCTTCCCTTTCAGTTTTTCCCAGGCTGCTTCACCTGTCAGTCACACATCCACATCCACCTCCACTCTCAATATCTTGATTTGTTCCGTCATGACCTATAACCCCAGTTTTCCCATTCCTTCCATCTTCCCCACCACCAGGCACTTAATTTTTTGTATGTTTAGTTTTGCACCCAATGCCTTTCCATAGTCATTTATGTGTCTTATCATGCATTCTAGGGACATGCTATCTCTTGCTAAGATATTAACATTGGGCATATACAACATACATTTTGCTTGTGTGCCCTTTCTTCCATGGATTAGCGTGGCCTCAATCATACAATTATCCTGATCCTTCTTGATGGCACATATATTTAAGGCTGGTGAAGAAACAGGAGTGGTGACAGGGGGCAGCCCTGTCTCATGCCTCATTTGACCTTGACTTCCCCTGTTAGATGACCTTTTACTCATGACTCATGGCACAGGCTCTTAATAAGCGATGCTACTCCCGGGTACTCAGGGTTTCACATTCCACTATGTTCAGGGATTTCTGTAACCATAGTCCCAAATTCTTAATGTTAGCAGGTCCCAAGGTCTTGCTCAGGGTGGCTAGATCAGCTCCACTGAGGGGAACTGTCACGTGTGGTTTCCCTGCGTATCCCGGGTGACTGAGGTTTGAGTGATTGCACACGCCTCTGGCACCGATGCCCTCTCTTTCTTGGACTTAAGGTCCTCAGAGGGGAAGTCCACTGTGTCGTCTGGGTCTCCCTATATCTCCCCACCCCAAATCTCTCCTGGGTTGAAGGGGATGTCTAGGTCCCAGGCTTGATATCCCTGCATGACAGCTGCTACTTGTAGACTGCACTGCTGGAGTTCTATCTTTAAATGATTGATGGTATTGATACAGGGACTGTGGTTTACTTTGGCTCCCTTCTCAGCTGGATCGTTAGCCATGGTCTTCACTAATTTTTGTAAGGTTTCTCGGCTAGCCTTTTCCTGGCCCAAGGATTCCAATTGTTGGACATTATCTTGATTTACCTTTTCTCAAATCTTCATTTTCATTTTCCAAATTTTGAGACCAGTCCTTTTAGAAACTGATTACTTACTGGTTTCTAATTAGGCACATTTATCTTTTAGAATTTGGATTTGCTCTTCCTTCTCCTCAGTTTCTGAGGCTCACTGAGCTTTTCCCTCAATTGCTGGTTTTACAGCATGCCACAGTAGCTAAACTAGGGCACTGTGTTGCCTTTGTGCTGAGGATTTTTCACAAAGGCAAAATTTCTCAAATTGGACTTCGGTGTCTCCTATGGAGAAGCCTGGGGTACATACATCCTCCCTCCACAGGCTGGGTCCACTCTTCAGGATCCTCTTATGGAGAGGGGAAATTTCCTCCCTCCATACCCACTTAGCTTCTTGGTCCCCTGCCCTGACTTTGTGGGTCTTTTTCCTGAATAGGGACGTTTTCCTAAACATACTCCAAACCCTCAGATCCTAAGCCTCAAATCTCCCCATGGACTATACCCCTGCCCTGCAGAAGTTTCATAGTTTCATAGTTGTTAAGGGCTGGAAGGGACCTTACAGATCATAGGGTCCAACCCCCTGTACTTGGGCAGGAAAGACTGCTGGGATCAGATGACCCTGCTGTAACCAAATCCCACTCCTCCATGGACGTGGGTTTTATTTGTTCCTGACCCTGAGCCTGTCAGTTCTTAAGCCCTTAGCTCCCAAGTTCTCACAGGGATTTTCCAAACAACTTCCACTCTCCTCTGTGGAAGTGGGTTCTAGGAGGTGACACAGCCCCCCCCAGCCTCCCAAATATCAACTGTCCCAGCCATCAGTAATCTTAGAATTTTGCCTCCGTTCTCCACCAGCTAATGTTGGCTATAAAGGACCAACTCTTGGAATCATCATAAATTCTAGTTTATTGGATGGGATGTGAAGTTACCCATAAAATCATAAATACAAACTTTGAGTTATGAGTAGTACTGGTGACCTTAGCGTACACACACACACACCACACACACTCATTCAAACCCATGTCATTTAAATCCATGTAGTATAGTGTATAGTAGCTTCTGCAGTGATTGTGAGAGCACTGTTAGTATATCTACCTATCCAAGGCCCTGGAGTCTGCATCCTTGGTCAGCTTCCTTCAAGGTGATGTCGTCTCCAGAAGGAGGTTACCCACTTGTCCTCCTGTCTTGGTAGGTCAGGTGCTAGATGAGAGGGTGCCACTGAGGGTCACGTTTCATTGCCTTTTATCCCTTTCTGGCAGACTTGTGTGATCCCCAAGCATCACCTTGGCTGCCCAATCTGGAGGTCATCCCACATGGATCTTGGATAGTGCATGATAGCTGTTAGTCACAGTCACTTGGTGTTTCTCCCAATGGTATAGTTTTGGAAGTCAGTTTGTGATTTTGATTAATTAACAATGGTATTGTTAATGGTTGCAGGAATAGTCAATAGGGTGGGTGCTCAGTCCCAGGAATTAGTTCCATGGCTTGTAGAGTACAGTTTTGTAATGGTAGGTTTCCCTTGGCTAGGCTATTGTCATTTAATTACCTACTGATCACCATACATATTCGCAGTCACTCAAGGGACCAACCTAATATAGCAGATTTTATCACTTTACAATTACAATTTCAATGCAGTTTTTAACAGTGGTCCAGGGTGTAACTTCATTCTACAGGGAGTACATTCCTTAAAGGTTTAAAAGTATAAAATATAAAATACAAAATGCCATGGTAAAGATGAGACAGATGAAACGTAAAAATGCATTGTGAGAAATATATAAAAATGTAATGAGACTCAAAGGCTACTGGGGATAGTAAGTGCGTTAGGTTAGCATGAGGATATATTGACACTCTTTGAAGTGGATATTTTAGTTCTTTTGTTTTCTTTAGTGGCACTGAGCTTAGCTGATATGTAGATGTAGTTTCTAGCTTTTTTCCTACAGAAAGCCACTTCAGCTTTCTAGCTTACTCTGAGCCTTGCTACACCCATGCAATGAGTGTGCTAGGTCTCTGCCAATACTTAAAAGGGAAAAAAATGCACAAAATGAGGGATAGGGGAAGGGGAATGCAGGCAAGAAAGGGCTTCTGTTATATCAATGTCCAGAAGGGAAATGTGCGAAGGGGGCTTTCTGCTACACAGGAACTTGTGCTCTGCCTGGCCTTATGCTTTTCCTAAATCGAGATTCAGGAGTGCCACACTCAGTACTCATTCTTGACAGTGCAAAATTGCACCCCATATTATTAGCAATTACTACTGTCATGGACCGCACAAGCCTGGTCACTATGGACCACCTTTCCTATGATTTATTTTTAATCTATTTGCTAATACCTTGGCCTTTATCTTATCATCTAGGTTCAATAATATTATCGACCTCCAACTTTTCCCACTCTCCTTTCTTGTACAATAGCAGTATTTTTCCTCCTATGTGTCCATACCTGCCCCCAGCTGCTCCCTCTCCAGACATTCTTGGAACACCACTAATAGGTTCAGACTTAGTATGTCCCAAAAAGTCTTCTAAAATCTGTTGGGAGACTGTCATACCCTGGGAACTTTCCTCTCTCGAAGATATGGGTTGCCTCCTATGGTTCTTTCAGTGTCCATGTCTTCTCTAACTGATGTCTCTCACTTCAGTCCATGGTTCCCTCTAACCCAGCCACAAAAGAGTCAAGGGCTCCATGATGCAACACCCTGCTGTAGTATAAATTTTGGTAAAACTATTTGACTGTACTACATATCTCTTCTGTCTTTTTTAGCTGCACTCCTCTCTCATTCTGAACTGCTATTATACTTTCCCCTCCTCTTTTTCAGGCAAAGTAAAAGAACCATTCTTCTCCTTCCTCCATTCAGGAAGCCTTCACATGAAAGATATTTTTCTGTCCTTTTTCTCTAAACCATTCCTTCAATATGTTTTTCTGTCTCTAATTTCCTCTGCTACCAGGAATACTTTCTCTGCCAGTAGTAGGAGATGCAGCAGTCTCCACTGAAGTCTTGTAAATCTCTTACACTTTTCCCAGGCCCTTCTTTTCTCCACATTCTGAAAAAAGGCTTGTGTTGCTTTCCCTATGAACCTTCCTACTGGGGATATAGTCCCTTTTTCCCTAAACCAGGCCTTCATTTGTTTATGGTCCACTAACTCTGTTGCTGCTATTGTCTGCGTTCCATACCAGTTCACAAATGTTACGATCTTCTCATGCTTTGGTGGCATTAACCAGGCCCAGGACCATAAGAGTGACCTTTTACATGCATTAAATTAATGCAATAACTTCCCTGAATAATACCACACAAATGCAGTCCATTTGGTGCCTCCTTTTATCCCTTCTTTGCAGATGTGTGCTTCGCAGAAACACCTCTGGAAACCCCCATCCTCCATTCAATTTCTGCTTGTATAGTGTTGTTCTCTTAAGCTTTTCCCTTCTACTTTTCAAAAAGAACACCATCAGTTCCTCTTGAACCCTACATGCAGTGGTCCATGATGGATGGAACCAAACATGTACATATAGTATGGCCGTGAGTACCACTGCCTTAATTACATTTCCTTGTCCTGCAATTGAAAGGTTACAGGTATACTAGTTCCCCAGTTTTTGTCTCGCCTTCCCTTTCAGTTTTTCCCAGGCTGCTTCACCTGTCAGTCACACATCCACATCCACCTCCACTCTCAATATCTTGATTTGTTCCGTCATGACCTATAACCCCAGTTTTCCCATTCCTTCCATCTTCCCCACCACCAGGCACTTAATTTTTTGTATGTTTAGTTTTGCACCCAATGCCTTTCCATAGTCATTTATGTGTCTTATCATGCATTCTAGGGACATGCTATCTCTTGCTAAGATATTAACATTGGGCATATACAACATACATTTTGCTTGTGTGCCCTTTCTTCCATGGATTAGCGTGGCCTCAATCATACAATTATCCTGATCCTTCTTGATGGCACATATATTTAAGGCTGGTGAAGAAACAGGAGTGGTGACAGGGGGCAGCCCTGTCTCATGCCTCATTTGACCTTGACTTCCCCTGTTAGATGACCTTTTACTCATGACTCATGGCACAGGCTCTTAATAAGCGATGCTACTCCCGGGTACTCAGGGTTTCACATTCCACTATGTTCAGGGATTTCTGTAACCATAGTCCCAAATTCTTAATGTTAGCAGGTCCCAAGGTCTTGCTCAGGGTGGCTAGATCAGCTCCACTGAGGGGAACTGTCACGTGTGGTTTCCCTGCGTATCCCGGGTGACTGAGGTTTGAGTGATTGCACACGCCTCTGGCACCGATGCCCTCTCTTTCTTGGACTTAAGGTCCTCAGAGGGGAAGTCCACTGTGTCGTCTGGGTCTCCCTATATCTCCCCACCCCAAATCTCTCCTGGGTTGAAGGGGATGTCTAGGTCCCAGGCTTGATATCCCTGCATGACAGCTGCTACTTGTAGACTGCACTGCTGGAGTTCTATCTTTAAATGATTGATGGTATTGATACAGGGACTGTGGTTTACTTTGGCTCCCTTCTCAGCTGGATCGTTAGCCATGGTCTTCACTAATTTTTGTAAGGTTTCTCGGCTAGCCTTTTCCTGGCCCAAGGATTCCAATTGTTGGACATTATCTTGATTTACCTTTTCTCAAATCTTCATTTTCATTTTCCAAATTTTGAGACCAGTCCTTTTAGAAACTGATTACTTACTGGTTTCTAATTAGGCACATTTATCTTTTAGAATTTGGATTTGCTCTTCCTTCTCCTCAGTTTCTGAGGCTCACTGAGCTTTTCCCTCAATTGCTGGTTTTACAGCATGCCACAGTAGCTAAACTAGGGCACTGTGTTGCCTTTGTGCTGAGGATTTTTCACAAAGGCAAAATTTCTCAAATTGGACTTCGGTGTCTCCTATGGAGAAGCCTGGGGTACATACATCCTCCCTCCACAGGCTGGGTCCACTCTTCAGGATCCTCTTATGGAGAGGGGAAATTTCCTCCCTCCATACCCACTTAGCTTCTTGGTCCCCTGCCCTGACTTTGTGGGTCTTTTTCCTGAATAGGGACGTTTTCCTAAACATACTCCAAACCCTCAGATCCTAAGCCTCAAATCTCCCCATGGACTATACCCCTGCCCTGCAGAAGTTTCATAGTTTCATAGTTGTTAAGGGCTGGAAGGGACCTTACAGATCATAGGGTCCAACCCCCTGTACTTGGGCAGGAAAGACTGCTGGGATCAGATGACCCTGCTGTAACCAAATCCCACTCCTCCATGGACGTGGGTTTTATTTGTTCCTGACCCTGAGCCTGTCAGTTCTTAAGCCCTTAGCTCCCAAGTTCTCACAGGGATTTTCCAAACAACTTCCACTCTCCTCTGTGGAAGTGGGTTCTAGGAGGTGACACAGCCCCCCCCAGCCTCCCAAATATCAACTGTCCCAGCCATCAGTAATCTTAGAATTTTGCCTCCGTTCTCCACCAGCTAATGTTGGCTATAAAGGACCAACTCTTGGAATCATCATAAATTCTAGTTTATTGGATGGGATGTGAAGTTACCCATAAAATCATAAATACAAACTTTGAGTTATGAGTAGTACTGGTGACCTTAGCGTACACACACACACACCACACACACTCATTCAAACCCATGTCATTTAAATCCATGTAGTATAGTGTATAGTAGCTTCTGCAGTGATTGTGAGAGCACTGTTAGTATATCTACCTATCCAAGGCCCTGGAGTCTGCATCCTTGGTCAGCTTCCTTCAAGGTGATGTCGTCTCCAGAAGGAGGTTACCCACTTGTCCTCCTGTCTTGGTAGGTCAGGTGCTAGATGAGAGGGTGCCACTGAGGGTCACGTTTCATTGCCTTTTATCCCTTTCTGGCAGACTTGTGTGATCCCCAAGCATCACCTTGGCTGCCCAATCTGGAGGTCATCCCACATGGATCTTGGATAGTGCATGATAGCTGTTAGTCACAGTCACTTGGTGTTTCTCCCAATGGTATAGTTTTGGAAGTCAGTTTGTGATTTTGATTAATTAACAATGGTATTGTTAATGGTTGCAGGAATAGTCAATAGGGTGGGTGCTCAGTCCCAGGAATTAGTTCCATGGCTTGTAGAGTACAGTTTTGTAATGGTAGGTTTCCCTTGGCTAGGCTATTGTCATTTAATTACCTACTGATCACCATACATATTCGCAGTCACTCAAGGGACCAACCTAATATAGCAGATTTTATCACTTTACAATTACAATTTCAATGCAGTTTTTAACAGTGGTCCAGGGTGTAACTTCATTCTACAGGGAGTACATTCCTTAAAGGTTTAAAAGTATAAAATATAAAATACAAAATGCCATGGTAAAGATGAGACAGATGAAACGTAAAAATGCATTGTGAGAAATATATAAAAATGTAATGAGACTCAAAGGCTACTGGGGATAGTAAGTGCGTTAGGTTAGCATGAGGATATATTGACACTCTTTGAAGTGGATATTTTAGTTCTTTTGTTTTCTTTAGTGGCACTGAGCTTAGCTGATATGTAGATGTAGTTTCTAGCTTTTTTCCTACAGAAAGCCACTTCAGCTTTCTAGCTTACTCTGAGCCTTGCTACACCCATGCAATGAGTGTGCTAGGTCTCTGCCAATACTTAAAAGGGAAAAAAATGCACAAAATGAGGGATAGGGGAAGGGGAATGCAGGCAAGAAAGGGCTTCTGTTATATCAATGTCCAGAAGGGAAATGTGCGAAGGGGGCTTTCTGCTACACAGGAACTTGTGCTCTGCCTGGCCTTATGCTTTTCCTAAATCGAGATTCAGGAGTGCCACACTCAGTACTCATTCTTGACAGTGCAAAATTGCACCCCATATTATTAGCAATTACTACTGTCATGGACCGCACAAGCCTGGTCACTATGGACCACCTTTCCTATGATTTATTTTTAATCTATTTGCTAATACCTTGGCCTTTATCTTATCATCTAGGTTCAATAATATTATCGACCTCCAACTTTTCCCACTCTCCTTTCTTGTACAATAGCAGTATTTTTCCTCCTATGTGTCCATACCTGCCCCCAGCTGCTCCCTCTCCAGACATTCTTGGAACACCACTAATAGGTTCAGACTTAGTATGTCCCAAAAAGTCTTCTAAAATCTGTTGGGAGACTGTCATACCCTGGGAACTTTCCTCTCTCGAAGATATGGGTTGCCTCCTATGGTTCTTTCAGTGTCCATGTCTTCTCTAACTGATGTCTCTCACTTCAGTCCATGGTTCCCTCTAACCCAGCCACAAAAGAGTCAAGGGCTCCATGATGCAACACCCTGCTGTAGTATAAATTTTGGTAAAACTATTTGACTGTACTACATATCTCTTCTGTCTTTTTTAGCTGCACTCCTCTCTCATTCTGAACTGCTATTATACTTTCCCCTCCTCTTTTTCAGGCAAAGTAAAAGAACCATTCTTCTCCTTCCTCCATTCAGGAAGCCTTCACATGAAAGATATTTTTCTGTCCTTTTTCTCTAAACCATTCCTTCAATATGTTTTTCTGTCTCTAATTTCCTCTGCTACCAGGAATACTTTCTCTGCCAGTAGTAGGAGATGCAGCAGTCTCCACTGAAGTCTTGTAAATCTCTTACACTTTTCCCAGGCCCTTCTTTTCTCCACATTCTGAAAAAAGGCTTGTGTTGTTCTCTAACATTGTCCCACCATCTCACTCTGCTTGTATACATTTCTTTCAGTGTTTCCCATTCTTCACAGTGTCTTCTATACCATCTGTATACTTATTCACCTTCCAGGAGTCTTGTATTTAACTTCCACTGACCTCTACTTGGTATTCCTTGCTTTCTCACTTGCAATACCATCCTCATTTACAGGTGATCTGAGAGGAAGAGTGCTATTCTCTCCACCACTTGAACTTTCCAGTCTATGGACCAAAACATGAAGTCTGTACAGGATCATGAGTGGCCTGCCATATCTACTCTAGTAAACCTACTCTCAACTCTTCTTCTTGGGTGTCCTGTACTTTCATAATTTCATAGATGTTAGGGTTGGAAGGGACCTATTAGATCATCAAGTCCAACCCCCTGCCCTGGGCAGGAATGAGTGCTGGGGTCAGATGACCCCAGGCAGGTGTCTGTCCAATCTCCTTCTAAATATTTCCAAGAAAGGGGACAGCACCACTCCCTTGGAAGCATATTCCATATTTTGGCAACCCTCGCTTTAAAGAATTTTCTCCTGATGTCCAATCTGAATTTGCTCTCTTTCAGTTTGTGACCATTATTTCTTACACTGACAGGCACCCTGGTAAGCATTGTATCTCCTATTTCTTGCCTGCCCCCTCAACGAGCTTCTCGGCAGCCATGAGATCACCTTTCAGCCTCCTCTTGAGGAGGCTGAAGAGGTTCGGGTCTCCCAATCAGTCCACATAGGGTTTTTTCTATACCATATAGACTCCAAATGAGTGGTCCTCCTCTGAACCCTCTCCAGGCCATCCACATGTCTCTTTAAGTGTGCCTAAAACTACTTGCAGTACTCCAGCTGCAGCCTGACCAATGCCACATAGAGGGGAAGTATCACCTCCCTAGACCTGTTTGTGATGCACCTACTTATGCAATAAAGGATTCTGTTAGCTTTACTTATTACCTCATCACACTGGTGATCCATGTTCATTTTGGAGTTGAGTACTACTCTGAGATCCCGTTCTGCAGTTCTGCTATTAGAGCAGTACCTCCCAGGCTTTAGGAGTGTTGATGATTCTTCCTCCCCAGGTGCAACACATGACACTTATCCTTGTTAAACTGCATCCTATTCTGTTTGGCCCATTTCCCCAGCCTGTCCAAATCAGCCTGGATTCACTCCCTGCCGTCTAGTTTTGTACTTCCCCCCATAGTTTGGTGTCATCAGCAGGGTGCTTTTCACTCCCTCGTCCAAGTGACTAATGAAGATATTGAATAGTACTGCTCCCAGGACAGAACCTTGGGGGACTCCACTGCCCATATTTCTCCACATAGAAACCAACCCATCCACCACCACTCTTTGGGTGTGTCCCATAAGCCAATTTTCTACCCAATGAACTGTGTAATAATCTACATTGCAACTATTTAGTTTATTTATAAGAATTGGGTGTGACACTGTGTCAAAGGCCTTTTTTAAAATATAAGTAAATGACATCTACCTCTATTCCTTCATCCAAGCATTTTGTGACCTGGTTGTAAAATGAAACGAGGTTAGTCAGGCAGGATCTGCCTGCTATGAACCCATGCTGGTTGCCCCTTAGCATTATTTTACCCACTGGTCCCCCACAAATGTGATCCTTAATTTTTTCAAAGGTTTGCCCAAGGATAGAGGTGAGCCTACCCAGCCTGTAGTTACCCGGTTCCTCCTTCCTCCCCTTCTTGAAAATAGGAACCACTTTATGCTCCACTACCATCTTTGCCAGTATCTGTAAAGATGTATCTAACCCTGAAGTGTCACTTCCCATCCTTTCTCCAATATACAGTTAAAATTTCCAACCAATATTAGGACTATTTCTCCCAGTAAGAGGATTGCCAGTGCTTCTAAGAGGACACAGAATGCCTCTTACTCTGCTGGTGCATCCACATTCAGTATTCTAAACCCTTCTCCTCAGTCACCTTTAATACTTGGCTCCCAATTATCTCCCATTACATTATTAGTCACAGCTCTGGATCTTTATTTAGTACCACCAGGCCCACCACTCTGTTCATTACTGCCCAACCATATGGAAAGGCCATGCTTTCATCTTCACATAAGGTCTCTGTATGTCCTCTCTCCTAGGATCCCACATTCCTGCAGGTATATCATGTCTGCCTCCATCTGGTCCAAATACTGGCCCACCCACATCCATTTGCCATGCAAATGCTCCTTACATTAAGTGATATTAGTCTAATGATCATATTTATCCCAAGATGTTATTTACAACCCTCCAAGTCCAGTCTGTGCACTCAGGTCTAGGTCTAGTCACTGAGGCCTAGGACTCCATTTCTGATTCCAAACTTGAGACTGATCCTTCCTTCTCCTCTGGTGTTTGTCCTCCTTTCACCATGTTCACTGCACACAACAAACATTGCATCTTCCTTTATCTAAGAAATCTACCCCAGAGAGGTTTTGGATTCCCTCTGAAGGCCCCAAAGAACCTGAGAGCCACAGACCTAGTAATGGGTCATGGAGGGGACCCAGGGGGTTTCTGCTTCACACATCCTCCAGACCACTCCTTCCTCCTCTCCTCCTCCTCCCCCTCTCCTTTTTCCTACACTCCCTGCCTTTTTTCTTAACCTTTCTCACCTCCATTCTCCCTTGTCATATTCTTCCTATTTCACCCTCCCAACTTCCCACCCTCCTTTTCCTCCCTCCATAGTCTCAGTTCCACTGTTCTTTCTGCCTCTTCTTTCCCTCCCACCTGTTCTATCCCTATATTCCCTATCTCCTCCTGCCAAGTGGTGGGGGGAGGGGGGGGTGAAGAGCCCCAGACCTGATTTGAAGCCTGTACCTTGCAAGTCTGACAGCACTTCAGGGGTGGAGCCTCCAGAGAGAATAAAAGGTGAGAGCTGCATGCCCAGCATGTAGCAGACATGTCAAGGAATGGAGAAGAGAGTGGGGCTAAGAAGAGCTGGGAAAGAGCATCCCAGTGAGCAGATGCTGTTCCCCTGAAGAGCCCCTGAAGACACCTCTCACTGGTTAGGGTTGGTAGACGGCTTCAGCCCCAGTCAATGCATAGTGTAGCCCATGGGGTGAGACCCTGGGAGCTGTGTGAGGCAGCTTGGGTCTCCAGCCACTTGGTGCACACGGCGGTGCATGGAGCCTCAGGCCCTGGGAACTGTACGAGGCAGCTCAGGTCTACAATCCCAGGTATGAGGCTGGATTCTCAGTGCACAGAGTGGTGCATGGAGCCTCAGACCCTGGGAGAACAAGGCAGCTTAGGTCTGCAACTCGTGGCATGAGGCTGGGAACCTGGAACCAGCAGCATGGCATGGTGCAGTCTGGTGGGACCCTGACCCTGGGAGCTGCTCAAGATGGCCTGAGCCCCTGACTGTGAGCTGCAGGCAGAGCCCTCAGTACCCAAAGTGGGGCACAGGGCTGCAAGAGCTCAGAGGCCCTGCAGGAGCCCTGGGGCCTGCATTTAGGTCAGCTGAAAGAAACCCCGGCTGGGGTGACAAGGACCCCATATCACCCATTGGAGCTGTGAGTTATTGGGGAAAGGGTTCCCACTGGGGAGCGGGGTCTAACAGAGGGCCCTGTGGGGAAAGGGTCACTGTGGCCCCTTTCTTTTCCCTTTTTGGAGCTGTTCCAAGGCTCCTAGCATCAAAGGGGAGACTCCAGTACTCACACTGACGTTGATACCCTGAAGAGCGTGCAGGCACCTTACATTTTGTTATTTCTAATGTGAGTTATTGTTTAACTGTTGTATATTTTGTGTGTGCGTATATAATATACCTGTCTTGTTGAATCCCTTGTTAATACCCCTCTGTGGTTTGCCAGTATTTATTTGCTGTTCACCTATATTTACTTGTTGGTTATTGGGACTTACCTGTACTTACCTGTTTCAGATCAGTTACATACCTGTGCTGGGTTTGAGGCCATTGGTGGTGGTATATTATAACTGGTGACTAGAAAATTATATAGCCTTATATGTAAAATATATATTGTATATATTTATTAATATCACTCTTTGAGAGGGGGTGTATATGTGTGTGTATGTGTATTAATAAACCTGTATATAGTTAAGCTATTTTTGTCCTGGCCAGACTCTATAGAGAACAGAGGGAATAGGCCTGTATTGTAGATCCAGATCCCTCTCACAGCACTCCTGCCTGGTCACCCATCCTTTCTATTTGGAGAGGGGAGCACATACTTACAACATATTAAAATCAAGTGTGCCAGGACAGGATATTTCCAACTTTCCTTGTAGGTCTCCCAGAATTTTATTTAGGCTGTCTTTTTCCAAATTGCTCTGCATCTGGATTAGACAATTCATATCAAATGCCCAAACCTTCAATATCTCCTGTAGTCTAAACCTCCTGAAATTCAACTGAGTAATCTCTAGCTTCCATACACCTGAGCAAAAACCCTGCTTTGCAGAGATTCTTATGCAGAACTGCCCCTTTCTCTTGGTTCTCATCCATTGTCCTCCACCAGGTACTGTCCATCCCACCTCTTCCCTTGCTGCCATTCCAAACACTGACATTGCTGCTGCCATCACTGCCACTGCTGCTCTTGATCCCTCCTAAGCCTTCCATCCAAACCAGGCTATAATCCTGATCTCGGCCAATAGACTGAGAAGTAGTCTACCGATGGCAACCTACCACAAGGCTAGGTTAAAGCAGCCCATTATGCTCAGTTGCCCTCAGTACCAGTTCTTTTTCAAATCATGGTGAACCACTACATAGAATACATTTCGATTTCCTCTTCACTCGCTTTCATAGCTGAGCTGCACCTTTCTTTCACATTTTCAATTATCCTGGGTTTTTTTCCCAGCCTTAAATGTCTGGCAAACATCTATGTAAATGAGATACTCTGTTGATTCCTCTCTCAAAACATGGCATATGATTGGTGTGGTCCTGCCCTCCATTGAGGTGAAGCGAGACCAGGAGACCCTATGCCTCATTGGCATCTAAATTTTATGAGAATTGCAAGACTCGTGACTGGAACTGGGTTTTCTTGTCATGAGCTGGACGCTAGGATATTGGTTCCTTGTATGCTCTAGATTAACCTCCACAAATATATTGGGTAGTGTTGAGCTGTGGGGTCATCATGGCTTGAAATGCTTCTGAATCTGCTGGAGCCCAATCCAATATACATGATAAGTCATGATTTTTTTGGCTTTAGACACACATGATGCACAGTTTGTACTATACATAAGTACATCCAAAAGTGCTGCTCAAATCTCTGTTTATAGAGCACCTGTGCTGAAACTTGCAGTTGTTTGCAGAAAAAGTAAAATGCACCAATTCTGGATGAACTATGTTTATAGGTACCCATAGTCATGTGTTTATATGCAAATTAGTACAGGTTTGTTTATTTCAAAATCAGTGTTTTGTTCCCTTCAATTTCAACAGAGCCTGAGTAAGTTCTGAAAGTAAGGAGGGGAGAAAGAGAGATGCAGGGAGAAGTTCGGGCGAGGAAGGGCAAGGGAGCCACCTAGCTTCTTCTCCCCTCCCTCCCACCATGCCGCCACTATTTTTCCTGTTATAGCTGGGGGGGGGAAGGAATTCAAGACAAACCTCCAATAATTAGATTATATACCTGGAAAATGCTAACAAATATATAAATTTTCCATGTATAAAATCTAATTCTTGGGGGGTCATCTTAACTTCAAGGTTATATTAGATTCAAGTAAATATGGGGCTAGATAAAATAGATAACTAATGCATAGGCATTGACTAGGATTATATTATAAATGGGGATATTCCACTAGTCAAAATGCAGAACTACTGGCATATTAATTCCTTATACCATTTTGTTCAACAAAATGATTAATCTATTATAAAATATTGTAAATACATCATGATTTGCTTCAATTTTTAGTTCTGTATTTCCATCTATATAAGTTAATTTAGGAATCACAAGGAACCTGATGAGTATTAAGAGCCTCCAGATTTGTTACGTTTCTCTAATGACGCAGTTAGTTTAGTGTGAGTGGTTTTGTGCAGCATTCAAGTTCTATGTGGCATGTTTTCTTATTCTACCTCTTTTTTTTTAAATGGACCCCTTGTTACATTAAAAACAAGTTCTTTATGAGAAAAGCTTTGATTTATAGGTAACCCTTGAGAATGATAATGTGCAGTTGAAGGAAATGCTACTTACGGTATTAGGCAGACCTATTGGACTCAAATGCACTTGTGTTAAAAATAGAAATACAGTTGAATTAATTTTGCTAGTAGGTATTGGTTGAAAGTTCTGAAGGAAGGTATGCCTTTGAGAACATTTATATAATACTCTGTAAAGAGGATGCAAGGTAAATAAAAATTAGATTTATGAAAGATTGCAGTTCTACTCTGATTGCAAAGAATATTAGTTCATTTCTGATCAAAGTATTTGACAGTGATGTCATGTGAAAATGACGTCAGTGCGTAATGAGTGAAGAAAGCTTTTAAACAGGAAAATTATTTTCTTCCTGGTAAACGTGTAAGACAAGACAAAAAACCCCAATTTTGGTTATTAACTATTTGCAAAAATCATTAGCAACTATTGCAAATATACTTAGCTCATTAACAAATCCTTCATAACAAATATGCATGTATGTTATGCATATGCAGAAATATACTTATCTTCCAGGTCCAGGAAGGACACGTCATGTTTCATCTTTTATTGAAAGGTAGCATGGTCTACTTGTCTGGACACTAATTTTAATGTTGAGTTAGATGTACTATTCTGGATGATCTTTCATTGTGAATGTAGACAAGTTGTTTTGTTTGGTTTTGAGGGGGGGTGGGGGGGGGGAGTTAGTTCAACACTCATTTATAAGTCGTCTGATCTTAAGAATTGCCAGAGTTTTCAGTCAGGAGGAGTATAGTGAGCTGTCACTTTGGCTGTTTACTGTTCTTAACCGTTGGCTTGTCACACCTAAATTAGATGGTATTATTTTTACCTGTAGACTGATTGGATGAGAAACTTCTGAAAAAAAGTAGAATGGTGAGTACTCTTTATCACATGGATCCTGTGGTTCCTGTGCTGCTAGGTGTCTTTACAAATGAAAGGCTGTTTCACAAACATACATGGGGAAAAATAATCCATTCATTTTGAAGTCTGCAAACAGCAAACTTTACATCAGATTCACCAGGGGGTAGAGATCAAAGCCCTGAGGTAAGCGAGGAGATGGGTGACATGGAGGTAGCAACAGGGAAAGCCTTCTCGTTCTTCCTGAGAAGGTAGAACAATCAGCTTTTTCATCGGGTGTCTGTACTGGAATGCATGGAGCGTGGGAAACGAGCTGGAAGAATTGGAAGTCCTCACACAATCACTGAACTATGATATGATTGGAATAATAGAGACTTGGTAGGATAGCTTACATGACTGGAGTACAATCATGGAGGGGTATAAACTGTTCAGGAAGGTCATGGAGGGGAGAAGAGAAGTTGGTCATTGTGTAAAAGGTGTATGATTGCTTAGAGCTCCAGTATGAAACTGGAGACAGGCCTGGTGAAAGTCTCTGGGTAGGGTCAGAGGGGAGAGCAACAAGGGTGATATCATGGTTGTCTCTGCTATAGAGCAGCAAATCAGGAAGATGGGGTGGACAGGGCTTTCTTCAAACAGCTAGTGGAAGTTTTTAGATCGTGGACCCTAGTTCTCATTGAGGATTTCAATCATCCTGACATCTGCTGGGAGGGCAATACAGCAGTTCACAGGCAATGCAGGAAGGTTTCAACAGTGTTGGGGACAGCTTCCTAGTGCAAATGTTAGGGACATTAACTAGGGGCTATGGCTCTTCTTGATCTGCTACTTACAACCAGGGGAGAAATGGTGGGAAACATAAAAGTTAACAGCAACTTGGGCAGCAGTGACTATAATATGATTGAGTTCAGGATCCTTAGGAAATGAAGGAAGGAGAGCAGCAGAGTAGAGAGCCTCAATTTCTGAAAATCAGACTTTGACTCACTCAGGAAACTGATGAACAAGATCCCTTGGGAGGCCAGTCTGAGGTAGAAAGGAGTCCAGGAGAGCTGGCTGTACCTCATAGAAACATTACTGAGGGCACACGAATGAACCATCCTGATGCACAGGAAGACTAGCAAAGTAGGGTACTCTTTAATGAGCTAAAATACAAAATAGAAGCTCACAAGAAGTGGAAACTTGGACAAACAACCAGGGAGGAGTACAAAAGTATTGCTCAGGCATGCAAGGATAAAGTCAGGAAGGCCAGAGTTGCAGCTAGCAAAGGATGTGAAGGGTAATAAGAAGGGGTTCTACAAGTATTTTAGCAACAAGAGGAAGATCAGGGAAAGTGTGGGTCACTTACTGAATGGGGAAGGCAACCTAGTGGAAAAGACTGAAGTATCTGAAGCCTTTTTTATCTCAGTCTATACAGACAAGGTCAGCTCCCAGACTACTACACCTGGCAGCACAGTTTGGGGAGGATGTGAGTAGCCAACAGTGATGAAAGAACAAGTTAGGGACTATTTAGAAAAGGAGGACATCTACAAAACCATGGGGGCAGAGGCAATGCACCCAAGGGTGCTGAGGAAATTGGCCAACATGATTGCAGAGCCACTGGTCATTATCTTTAAAAATTCAGGGAGATTGTGAGAGGTCCGTGACCATTGGAAAAGGGCAAATATAGTGCCCATTCTAAGGAAGAGGAGGAGAAGGATCTGGGGAACTACAGACCAGTCAGCCTCTCCTCAGTGCCTGGAAAGATCATGGAGCAGGTCCTTAAGGAATCCTTTTCTAAGCACTTTGAAGAGAAGTTGATTAGGAACAGTCGGCATGGATTCACCAAGGGCAAGTCATGCCTGACCAACCTGATTGCCTTCTGTGATGAGATGACAGGCTTTCTGGATGCCAGGAGAGCAATGGGTCTCAATACCTTGACTTTAGCCAGGCTTTTGATATGGTCTCCCACAACATTCTTGCAAGCAAGCTAAGGAAGCACAGGTTGGATGAATGAACTGTAAAAGAAGACTGGCTAGATCATCAAGCTCAAAGGGTACTAATCAATGACTCAATGTATAGCTTACAGCCAGTATCAAGTGGAGTGCCCCAGGGATCTGTTTTGTTCAATACCTTCATCAATGGTCTGGAAGATGGGATGAAATGTATCCTCAGCAAGTTTCAAGATGACACCAAGCTGGAGGGAATAGTAGGTATGCTGGAGGTTACTGCTAGGATTCAAAGGGTGTGTCTAAACATGCTATTAAGGTGAAGCAATAAACTTCGGTGCATATTTCACTGGAGCTTATTGTTCTTGGGCACCACGTTTACATGTATGCCTGGGAATGCAGCGCACTGAGCTAGGTCAGAGCAGCCCCAGCTGTAAGGAAGACCAAGGAGTCAGCCTGCCAGCTCAGGGCTGCTCTCACCAGGTCAACGTGCTGCACAGAGGCTGGCTGGGGCATGAGGGTGCTCTAGTGTGGGGCTAGCCAGCAGGTAGAGTAAAAAAACTCTGCAGTAGGATAGTACTTGCAAGTATTTACAAGTACTGTCTTTCTGCAGAATTAACTAGTTTCCTGAAGCCTAATAGGGCCACACATGTAGATGCAAGATGTTTACTGAAGAACAAATTAGTCTATTCTGCAGTAAATGCCTCATGTAGACGCACCCAGAGAGACCTAGACAAGTTGAAAGATTGGACCAAAAGACATCTCATGAGGTTCAATAAGGACAAGTGCAAAGTCGTGCACTTAGGACAGAACAATCCCATGCACTGGTACAGGCTGGGAACTGACTGGCTAAGCAGCAGCTCTGCAGAAAAAGGACCTGGGAGTTACAGTAGACAATAAATTGGATATGAGTCAATGATGTGCCCTTGTTACCAAGAAGGATGATGGCACATTGGGCTGTATTAGGAGTGTAGGAGTGCTGCCAGTATATCAAGGGAAGTTTTTCTTTCTATTTGGCACTGGTGAGGCCACATGGAGTGCTGTGTCCAGTTTGGGGCTCCCCTTACTACAGAAAGGATGTGGCAATTGTAGAGAGTCCAGCAGAAGTCAACAGAAATGGTTAAGGAGCTGGGGCACATGACTTCTGGGGAGAGGCTGAGGGAAGTGGACTTTACTCTGGACAAGAGAAGGTTGAGAGGAGATTTAAGTACAGCTTTTGACCATCTGAAGGGAGATTACAAAGAGGATGGAGGTAGACTGTTCTCAGTGGTGGCAGATAATAGAACAAGAAGCAATGGGCTCAAGTTGCAGCAGGGAAAGTTTAGAAAAACTTTCTCGCTAGGAGTGAACAGGCTACTTGGAAAGGTTGTGGAATCTCTATCCTTAGAAGTTTTTAAGACAAGAGTAGGCAAAGCTTTGGCTGTGATGACCTAGCTGGGGATGGTCCTGCTTTGAGCAGGGGGATTGGATTAGATCAGTGTTTCTCAACCCATGGATGGCAACCCAAAAGTGGGTCACAACAATACATGAAAGTGTTGTGAATAAATTTAAAAAATAGATCAACAAACTTAAACTTAAAAAACAGATTCTCCTATAAAGGAGAAAAACATGGAAAACCATGGCTTTTCCCTTGCAGGCTGTCAGAGTTCCAGCCTGTGAGGGGATGCTTGGATCCCTCCCTGCCCCACACACTGGGGACTGGGGCCTGGGGGCAGGAGGCAGCAGGTGAGGAGTGAGGGGCACTGGGTCATGACTGTCCATCGATGTTTACAAATGGGTCTTTGTACAAAAAAGGTTGAGAACAACTGAACTAGATGACCTCGTGAAGTCCCTTCCAACCCAAATTTTCTATGATACTAAATAGCAATGCTCACAAACAAACTGTAGCCTGCAGCTCCTATTGAATTTTATGGAAGCTGTGGCTGCTCAGTCTTCTGGGAAAGAAAATGCCTCTGTACCCCTTTTACTCTACCCAAAAGATAGAGGTAATAATTCTTATCTTTTTCATAAGTTGTTGTGATGATTAAGCCAGTAATGTACCCAGAACTGAAAGTGTTTAAAAGGCTATATATACGCTCTGCTTACTGTTATAAGGCAAAATGAAATCTCTAACATTGTCATTGTAATGTGTCTACCAAAATAGCTCCAGGGATACTATACAAGATACTTTGCATATTCAACACCAAAAGGGAAGCCCAATACGTTTTACTTTTGATATACTGTAAGTGATGCAAAACAACAATATTGATGCTTCTTCTGCTGCTCTTTTACTCCCAAAATACAGTGACCCAAGAGAAAAGAAATCTGAGAAATTATCATATTTTTTCTTAGAGTGCAGATTGTGATATGGCTAAACCAAAATTGTCTGTGCAGAACTTTAGACAAAAACAATCTCTACGTTCAGGACATTATCACTATCTGCTTACTGCTGTTTTGTGTTTATTTATAAACCAGATAATCTATGACCTGAGGCTAGTATGAAATCAGAGCAATCATCCAGCAATCATGACAGAAACTAAATTTAATGATGAATTTTTCATAAACCTTTTCCATTGTTTAAATTTAATCAGTGTCCCATGACATTTGTCATTATATAATTAAGGAAATGCAAACTAAACACAAGTACTTTGAGGTGAATACTGGTTAGATCTTTGCACTCAGTGAATAATCATCAATGGCTCACCATCTAATTGGGAGGAGGTATAAAGTGGGACTCCCCAAAGGTCTGTCTAGTGACAGGAATTGTGTAATCTTGTCACTAATGATATTGATGCTGGGATTTAGTGCACATTTAACAAAATTTTGGATAGCACCTGTCATGACTCAAAAGGCATGATTGTGTGTGCTTCAGCACCAGAATTATCCCCGTCAAGTTGCAGAGCATTGCACGGGAGTGTTTCCTGTAGAAGAGGAAACCCCAGTGCAGGGACCAGTTTCCCGCCTTTTCTGCAGCTTCTTTTGCAGAGTGCATTGCTCATGTTGCAAAAGAAATGCACGATGCAAAAGAGTTCCCGCCACCGGTATGCAAATTTGTTCCCCATAATTGGCTAGTGCTAAATTATTCACACGTGGCGGCTAGCGATTGGCCTGTTAGCCGTATAAAGGGCTTGAGCGGTTTCCGCCCAAGCCGAAGAGGACTCCACATCCATCTCGTGGGGACTCTGGGTACACGGCAGGGTAATAGAAACCCTGTGTGAGATCCAGAGGAGCATGGCGGCCTGATCCACCGCCCACCTCTTCCCGTCTTCGAACACAACTTTTATCAGACGTATTTATGATTCCTAGTTTGGTGGCTCGTTCACCCAGAGCATCCGGAGCTCTGCACCGTGGAGCCTAGCAACCTCCACGAGACTGTCTGTGTTGTTTGTCTGTAACTGCAACTTAATCAAGCTTTCTAGCCTACACCACTGCCATCTCGGTGTAAGTAAATAATCTTTTAAACTACTGCTACGCGTCCGTGCCTAATTCCAGCTCGAAGGCCTTCCCTCTCCGCCCCGGCGTGCCCGCGCTGCTGGCCACAGCCTGCGTGCAGCGCGAAAAGGGCTCGGGTCGCTCCCGGCCCGCACAGCACCATGTTGGTTGAAATTGCAGACACCTGGGAGGATAGATCTGGGATCCAGAATGACCTGGTTAGAATAGAGAAATGTTCTGCAATCAACTAGATGAAATTCAACAAGGACAAGTGCAAAATCCTACACTTGGGACAGAATAATTGCATGTAGGAATGCAGGCTGGGGAATCACTGGCTAGGCTGCAAAACTTCAGAGAAGGACCTGAGGCTTACAGTAGACTATAAGCTGGATATGAGCCAATGGCATACTGGATTGTATTAACAGGAGTATTACTTGCAAATCAAAGTGGTTCTTCAACTCTATTAAGTACTGGTAAGTCCTCACCTGAAGTACTGTGTCTAGTTCTGGGTCCCACGCTTCAAGAAGGAGGTGGACAAATCGGAAAGAATCAAGCAGAGGGTGACAAAAATTATTAGACACCAGGGAAGAATGACTAATCAGCAGGGATTCTGGTTTTCTCTGATTATTTTTTTTTTAATTCCCAATTTTTGGACTTAAGGAAGTAACCCAAAATCCACATTTTTCCCTGATTTAAAATGGTATAGCACTAATATATTAACAGTTCCTAGTCCTGTCCCTAGGAACTACAGAAAGGAAAACATCTCCATCCTCTCTATAATCAGCCTTTAGGTATTTGAAGACCGTTATCAAAACTACCCTTAGTCTTCTCTTCTCCAAGCTAAATAACCCTAGCTCTTTCTGCCTTTCCTCATTAGTAGAGATCCTGGTTTTCTCTGATAAATAAAAAATCCCCAATTTTTGGATATAACCCCCTCCCCCCCATCCACATTTTTCCATGATTAATATGAAACACCACACGCGCGCGCGCGCGCACACACACACACACACACACTACTTGCAAATATCTAGATATTAGTGGTATTTCATTTTAAGCAAGGAAAATGTGGATGTTGGTTTTGGTTTTTTTTCATATCCAAAAATTGGGGATTTTTTATTTATCATAGAAAACCAGGATCCCTGCTAATGAGGAAAGGCAGAAAGAGCTAGGGTTATTTAGCTTGGAGAAGAGAAGACTAAGGGAAGATTTGATAACAGTCTTCAAATACCTGAAGGATGATGATAGAGAAGATGGAGATTTTTTTTCCTCTGTAGTCCTTAGGGACAGGACTAGGAACAATAGCTTCAAGATGCAGAAGGGAAAATTTAGGTAGGAAGTTAGAGGGAATTTTCTAACTATGAGGGTGTTCAAGTACTAGAACAGGCTACCTAGAGAAGTTGTGGAATCATCATCCCTGGAAATTTTGAAGAGCAGGGATGGGATGGTTTAGTTGGAGATGATCCTGTCTTGATCAGGGGACTGGAGTAGATGGCCATCTAAGTTCTGTTCCATCCTATGATCTTATTAAAATACACTGGATCGTCCTTTGTTCAGGATCCAGTGTATTTCAAGTATATTTGACATTGTTTCTGTTTGCCAAATTCACTGATAGTATTCTCTCTAAACACTGGGTACTCCATCTGGCCAGATCTAATAGTGTACTTGCTCCCATCCACTAGGGGTCACAGGAGACAGAGTGACCTGACCAGCCTTCATTGTCTTTTTTGTTTCAGTGACAGTATGGAAAGCCACAACTGAAGCTTCTGATTCGGCTTTTTCAATGTGCCACACACACTGAGTATTTAACACAACTAATGTCCCAGACTTAATCATAGGTGAAACAGTTTGATATTTGTAATTGAAATTTGTGGCAGGCTCAGCAGGCCCTGTGTGTGTTTGATAAAAAGAAAAACAAAGAAGGATTAATAATAAATGTGTGAGCTGTGCTTTTTGCATTTTACTTTGGTGCAGGACAGAAATGCTACTTCTCAAACATGCATTCATATAGTGTGTATGTGGTGCTTGTTTATGATATGGACTGCAAGTGATTATTGGGTGGGACTTGTTCCATGAATAGTCCTACCAAGTTCTTAATAAGTGTGTTAAGGTAATATATTCTGCTTGTACATTACTCAAATATTTACTGAGAGAAAATCATTTTCTGGGTAAAGACTGAAATAGAACTTAGAAGACTGATCTCTATGCTTCAGTTTCCCCTCTGTAACATGGAATAATTATAATACTCGCTTACCTCAAAGATGTTGTGAGAATAAATTTATGATTGCTTGTGAAGTACTTGCACAGTCATGGACAAAACAGACCACATACTCAAAGATGAGAGAGCTTACCAACAGCGTTCTACTAACTAACTCCTGAAAAAGACCCCACATGTTAAGTATGATTTAAACAAGAACTATGGGTTTTTATCTCGTTACCTGGTTTAGCTTTTGTTGCCTCTTTGTTCCTATGGGTCCTTTGCTTGTATGCCTCTCACAGCACTCCCCTCCCTCCTACTTTCCTACCTACTGTATTCTAATCAGTCACTCTACTTTATACTCTGCTCTATACTGTCCTTTCACAACATCTAAGGAACTCAACCTGGTTTCCTGAAAGCTTGTCCTCTCTTATTTAACTAGTCTATAAATGTACATACCTACCCTGACTTCTGATGGTGCAACAAAAGACACTGAAATGAGATTAGGAAAGAATGGCTCTACAAAGGTAACCTGGAAAAATAGGTAGAGTTGTAAATGACAAAAATGGGGTTCTCATGCTATTATCAGAATAAGCAGGAGGTTTTTTTCAATCTGCACATTATCCATTACTTCTAAGCCAACGAATTGACACTATGAGCATATTTATGCTGCCTCACCAGAGTGCTACAGAACTGCAGTGAGATGTTTTGTGCCTGTATTCCCAAACCAGAAATAATGTAGATGGCTTAGTGCAGCTCTGGGTATGTGTCAATAACTTCTACTGCCTTTCAAATGACTAACTGACATATACCTGATACTGTTCTGAGCCAGCCCTTGCTTCTGCTTGGGGGAAAAAAAGATAGTATGGTTTCATTGCTATTATGTTTAACTGTGCCCAAGTGCCATGCTTGGTTGATGCATACATGACCTTGAGTCTGACTCATGATTTTTCAACACTTAGACTTAACATAGCTAATTAATTCAATAACTACATTGAAGTCTTTGTGAACAGGGTGGATTGTAATACCTTTTTCCTCATGACATTTTTTAACAGAAAGCTTTTCCAAAAAAACTCCACTCGTGAGTTGGCTCAAAGTGTCATGGCCTCCTGTTAATTAAAGGAGACACGGTTGGCTTCTGACTTAACCTATACTGAATCTGACCTTTGGGTGCGATCTTTTCTGTTGAGGTTCTGGCCATTCCTCCTTTCTGCAAATCTGTTTTGAAGATCCAACCTTTGATGCTGATGAGCTTGTGAAGTTTTTAGGATGCTCTCAGGGAATTCACTCAATGAGCCATTGCCATTGTTCTCATAGAATACTCTAAGTATCTCCATTTTCTGATTGCTTATGCAGCTGCAATTGCTGTGCTAAATTAGCTCCTTATCCTGCATTATCTTTTCAGATCCCTGTGGCATACTGATGACCTTCAATGCAAAAGAGGCAGGGTGTCATATTGAATCCATTACCTTTGTTGGATCTTCTTGCAGAAGTGGTCACTCAGGGCACAGACGGAAGTTACATTTGTAATGTAATCAGTCCCTTGAAAGTGCTCTACAGCTGTTCCCTGATAGAAGTGCACAGCTGTAGAGTGCTTTAAAAGTGCTTGATCATGAAATAAATTAAAATGAAGCAGAGCACCTTCATTAACTTCTGTCTGATCAGACTGATGCAGCCCAGCCCCACCCCCAGTGCTGTCTGCACAATGGGAGTGGGGAGAAGGGAAGGGAGGGAGCTCAAACTGAGGTTTGCTAGCCTGTGCTGGATTGGATTGTAGGCCCCCTGCCTGAGCGGGGAAGGGGAGTTCCAATCCACCGGGTCCCATTCCAGCACAGACTAGGCAAACCTCAACCCAAGCTCCCTCCCCTCCTTCCTCTCCCCTCCCACTGCAGACAGCACCAGAGCTGGTGGGGTCAGGGCTGACTCAGAGAGTGTCTATCGGGTTGGGAGGGTTGGTTTAACTCATGGTGCTTTCTGTAAAGCATCATGAGTTAGACTGGGCTGCTGCACATCCGTCAGTACCCTCAATGATTATCAACCATGGACTGACATGCCCATATCTTTCTAATATTTGCCTTCCACAATTTACTCATTTTTTAATTATCTTTAGTACTTAAGTTCCATAATATGCAAAATGAAGATACTTGGGTCTGGATTCTGCAGAGCAAATATACTGTAAGGATATGTTATGTTTTTGCTCATGATTCTGCACTGACAGTACAAATCAAGGTATTTGTGATTACTTTAACTTTAAAGCTTTAAAGCTGTGAATCAACTGCAGTCATCACATGATAGTTCAGAAAAGCTGGAGGGAGAGTCTTGTGTCTATGGCTCAGTTAAGACAAGTTTAGAACAGTGCTTTTGGAATCTACTTTTATAAGTTCTGGTTTAATAACCTTTGGGGATTTTTTTTAAATATCATACTTTATGCGTCTTCTACTCTTTGTATTTCAGGTCTTGGCTGACACAGTAATAGCCATAAAGATTAAAATAATTATATAAATATTCCCTTTGTTTAAAATATTTATTTAATGTGTATCTGTTATTTTTTTTGTTTTACCTAAATGAAGCAAATTCACTTTCCCAGGAGCTTCATGATGATTCTTGCAGTACCTTGTGTTTTAGCCACAGCTAAAGATTTCTTCTTAAATATTACTACAGAGCTGTATCCTTGCAAGGAAATTTTCTATGAAGTTATTAAAAAACTTAATTCAGTGAGAACTTAAGATAAGTAAGAAATGCTAAATAAAGATCCTTTTGTCCTTGTTTACTCCCTATATCATAGAATCTTAGAGAAGGAGGGTCAGAAGCAATCTCCAGAGATCATCTAGTCCAGTCCCCAGTCTGAGGCTAAATCAAGGCTTTAAAAAAATCCTGACAGTTTGCTACCAGCAGGAGGCTAAAAAATTCCCTCCTTACCCCATGTAGCAACCAGCAAAGCTCAGAAGCATAGCAAATATCTACAGCATCTCCAGGCAGTCTCTTCTACTGCCTTATTGTTCTAACAGTGAAGAGGTTTTTCCTGATATCCTGTCTAAACCTACTTTCCTGCAACTTCAAGCCACTGATCCACATCATGCTCTCTACAGCAAGAAAGAAAAGGTGTTTTCCTTCTTTACTGCAGCCCTTCGGGCATTTGAAGACCGCTATCACGTCCCCTCTTTGGTACCTTTTCTGAAAGCTGAACATGCCCATTTCCTTGAACCTCTCCTCAGATGACTTGACTTCCAAGCCCTTTATCATTTTTATTGCCTTCCTCTGGACCCTCTCTAATTTCTCCACATCCTTTTTTAAATGTGGAGCCCAAAATCTTCATATAATACTCTAGATGAGGCCTAACTGGTGCTGAGCAGAGGGACACTATCATCTCCCATGTCCTGCATTCAATGCTTCTATTGATTCAGGCCAAAACTGCATTCACCTTTTGTGAAATTGCATTATACAGCAGACTCGTGTTGAGTCTGTGATTTACCAAGACTCCCAGATCCTCCATAGTACTGCCATCCAGCCCAGTGTTACCCATTTTGTGACTGTATTTTTGTTATTATTATTATTCCCTAGGTGTAGCACCTTGCATTTGTTAGAACTGAACTTCCTCCTATTAGCTCCAGGCCAGTTTTCCAATCTGTCAGGATCCCTCTGAATTGTACTCCTGTCCTCCAATGTGTTCCCAGTCCTTCCCAATTTCATGTTGTCTACAAACTTGCTCAGGAGGCAGTCAATTCCAGCATCCAAATTATTGTTATCTTATCTCTCAGCTTTCTCCCTTCCTTATCTTATTAGGTGTCCGACTGCAGTTTTAATTATTTGTGAAATCTGAGGCAAAGTAGGTGTTCAGTAGTTCTAGCTTCTTGCGTCTTCTTTTAAGAGCTCCCCCTGGATAGTTAACAGTGGATCCACAGCTTTCTTTGTCTTCCTTTTCTGGCCAACATCTCCTCCTGTATTTAAGCTTCTTGACCAGGTGAAGCTCATCCTTTATCTTTCCCTTCCTTATTTTGTCCCTGCAGTTTCTTGCTATATCCTGGTATGCTTCCTTGGTGGTTGACCTGCCCATCTTTCCATTGCTTGTATACTTTCCTTCTGCATTTGAGTTATCCTAAAAACTCTGCAGATATAGTGATCTCTTACCATTCTTTTTGTTTTTTCCATGTAGGAGGAGTTTCTTTTTGGGCTTCCAATATTATGCCCTTTAGGAGCTTTCAACCCTCATGGGTGCCTTTTATCCTTCAGTCTATCAATAGATCTATCTCTTCATAGATTGCCACAGATTAAAGATCTGTGTAGTTTGACCCCATTTCCCAACAGCTGATAAACTAAGGGACATACTAAAGAAAGGAAAGCAAAGGATTTGATATCCTAGCCAGATGTCGTAGCACCTGATGAAGTGGGTTGTTGCCTACAAAAGCTTATGCTTCGCTGAAACAGTTCATCTTTAAGGGCCCTGTCAGAACCCATTGTTCATATGCCTATAGTACAGTGGAGGATTCCATAATTTGATACAGAAGGCAGTCTGTCAATCATTTTGTAAGTAGGTCATGTAAGTAGGTCACGAGTGGAAAACTCCAGAGCCCAGTAACTATATATTAATGACCTAGAAAAAGTTCCTGCCAATCTTATGTAAATTCGTACCCCACTATTGGACTGTTCTAAATTATTCCTACCTGGCGGCCAGCGATTGGCTTGCTAGCCGTATAAGAGGTTGAAGCAGTTTCCGCCCAAGTTGGAGAACTCCACATACATCTCGTGGAGAGCTCTGAGCACGCTGTGGAGCCTAGCAAAATCCGCGTGTGTCTTAGAGAAGAACTTAGGGGCCTGATCAACTTCTAATCGCTCCCCGTCACCGACCTAGACCTAGACGTAGCCCGACAACTGCCGGCCTGACACATTTGCAGACTGACCAAACGAACTCTGTAATTTCTGCCCGACCCAAGTTTTGTTTACAACTGTAATCGAAGCAAGCTTCTGGCCTGCACTGTACGAGCAGTGTAAGTAAACAGTCTTTTTGTTCAATCCAAACGTGTCAGTACCTGATTCCACCCCAAGCGTCACAAGTACCCGCCCGCCGACCAGGGCTCCTAAGGCCCCGAACCCCGCGCCGCGGCTCTTGGCAGCGACAGGCCCTTGTACATTTGATGGGGCTTTTTGCCACATTGTCTCAGACTGTGTCCCTCAAACTGACATGATGGGGTATCATTTTTCCTGTCACTCTATTATGGGTGACAGGTCAAAAATCCCCAAATTCCTCCATGCACTATTCCACATAAAATATAGTAGGGGGATACCACATAACAATTTGATCCTGCTGACCTCTTAGTACTAAATTACAGCAGGGGGCAATGGTGATATTTGCAGATCAGCTAGAGTGGTTTAGCTTTATTAATTAACATATTTTATGTAATTGTAATTTCAGAACTTTCATTATTATCATAATTTAATACATATATTTTAAAGCAAAGTATTCTTTCCCCTTATTTGAAATTAATAATTATTTCTTATATTGTAATGTTTATATTTATTATTCTTTTTATTCCAGTAAAGCTTATTTATTGTTAATATCTGCTGGCTAGCTCGTATTCCTTTGTTTCTCCCTTGACTACAGCGCTTGGCCAGACAGTTGGCAGGAGTCAGTTTGGGGGTGGAGGGTGAAGTGTGCATCAGGGTCCCAGCCAATGCACCCCCTGTGTTCAGTGGATGGCCAGAGCACAGCCCCAGGCTCTGCTTGGGATGACAGCCAGCTTGGGGGTGTTTTGCTTTTGGGGGTCCCAGCTGACCCAGCCCCTGTTTGCAGTGGATGGCCACACAGTAGCCCTGGACTGTGTTTTGGACTGCAGCTAGTTTGGGGTGTTTTATTTTGGGGGGACAAGCCATCTTTACAGTGCAACAGTAGCTTCTCCTAAGGGGGCCTTTTTTTAGATAGGGCTATTGAATAGGCTCATTAGCATTATAACACTTTACATTTCAATTCCTGTCCTCCGCAGATCTGTGTTACTGGAAAAGCCTGTCCTTGGAAAGGTGGGGTGTCTGATGCCCACAGCATCACCCCCTTTTGCCATGGCATGCCCTCACTGCTAAAACTTTTGGGGCACTCAGTAGACAACTTTTAGTGCTAAAACCCAAATTTGGCCTAGGCTGGTTCCTGGGGTGCACATGCCCACTCACACAGTTAAAAAGAGGTGCCCTTAGGTACAGGAACATACCTGCAGGAGCACAATCCTATGTTTCCTGTGTCTCAACGCTCACCCCCTCCTGCCATGGCATCCCCTCACCACTACAACTTTTGGGGCACTCAGCAGACCCCTTTTGGCACAGAATCTTGAATTCTGCCTAGGCTTACTCCTGGGGTGCACACGTGTGGGTGACTTCTGCGAGTGTGACCGCATCCTCCTAGGTCTATGAAAGACCCAGCTGCTTTCACCATGATCTGTACACAATTTTTCCCCAGCACAGGCTTGAGGGAAGGAGAGGCACTGGTGCTCAAGTGCCACTCCAGGCACCTGGCCATACCTCCTCCTCCTACATGCTCAGCATCTCCTGGCCATACCATCCCTGCCAGTATGGGCACCATTCCTAATGCCCCACCCCCTGCACATATTCTTCCCCTGCTTGAGCTGCATACCCACCCCCACCCCTCAGCCTCCTGCAGTCCCAGCAATTCATATTTAAATAAACTGTGGGAATCCACCAAACCACCCATGTGCTCAGATGCATCCTGCAAAAAAGCAGGGACCCCTGCCCACCCAGATGTCCAGAGGGCACAGTCTCTAGAGCTGCCAGATAGCCTGTTCCTCTTCTTTCCCCTGCCCCAAAGGAAAGAATTCAGCTATCTCTGCCTCAACCACTTCCCCTCGCACGCCAACTGCAGATTCCCATTCCCCCGCCCCCCCCCACACCTTTCCAATATAGGCAATGTGCTGATCAGACATAGTTGATTGAAAGAAAATGTTTATTTAATTTCTGGAATCACTGAACACTAACTGCAGAACATTGTATCATGTCCTACAGAGCACCAACTCCAGCAGCAGCAGCCAGAATGTGTGCAGCCAGGCAATTCCACATAGTAGCTCCCCAACCACTGTTTGCTTGCAGGTCTAATGGCCCACCATGCCCTGCCTGCCTATGTCCGCTTTTGGCTACTGCCTTTGTGCAATTCTTTGGCCCAGGAATTGCTAAAAAATCTTACCCCTTGTCTCCAAATATTGTGAAGCATGCAGGCTGCCACTATGAAAATGGTGATGTTTTCTTGCTCAGCCTCTAGTCTGTAGTTCAGTGACCTCCACCAGGCTTTCAGGCAACCAGAGGCACATTCAGCACTCATACAGCATTTGCTCATGTGATAATTGAAAGTCTGCTTTTGCTAGTGAGTCACTTGTCCATCATATGGCTTCATGAGCCAGGGCAGGAGGGGGTAATCTGCATCTGCTATGATAAATGGGGGCACAGAGACACCCTGGATCACTACATCATCCAGTCTGGGCTCACAGCATCCCTTCTCTATCATGCCAGGTGAGTTTTGAAAGACACATGCATCGTAAGTGCTTCTTGCTCAGCTAGTATAAATATTAGTAAATCATCCATGGTGTTTCCAGGTAATCCTGGAAACTACAGTTTCCAGGATTACTGAGTGAAATCCCTTTCTGTTGATAAATGACTGGCTCTTCTGGGATGGGGACAGGACCAGAATGTGTGTGCTGTCCAATGCACCCACACAGTTAGGGAACCCCATTGCCTTGAATCCTTCAACAACTTCCCTGAGGTTACTGAGGCAGATTAACTTGTTTGCTTCAATGTCCTGCAGCAGCTCACATATCTCATGTATCGTCACCCCTGCCATGCAGGGAGCCATGTCTAACTGGTTCCTGATGAACTGGAGTCTGGTTGGGGTGGCCACTTTCATGATGGCCATGGCCACCCTCGTTTCTGGTTTGATATGCAGCCGCATGACAGTTTTCTGTCGCTCAATGTGCAGGGACAGCATATCAACTATGTGAAAGAATGTCTCCCTGCTCATTCTGAATGTCTCCAGCCATTGCTGATCCACCCAAGTTGACATAACAATGCATTCCCACAAGCCAGAGCTTCTCATGTGTGCCCAGACCTTGCGATCGTTGCTCTTTAGGTTTAGCTACACAGCCCTCTCAGTCTCCAGAGCCACAGATTCCTCTCATTTGAACAATTCCAGCATTACATAAAGTTCTTGCACCATGGTGCATCTTGAAGTTGCTATCATGCGATGGTGCCCCCAGTAGGGTCAACATACCATGCATTGCGTTCGGCAACAGGAGCAATTGCTTATCAAGTTGCTTAGTTGGATATGGCCAGGACCTCCAAGATCTGAAGGTTCTCTTTGCTCATTCCATTAGTCATGCAGAGAACAGAGCAACAGTTGGTTGTGCTAAGGGGGCTCTTGGTTAAGTAGGGCTGTTGAACAGGCTCATCAGCATTCTAACACTCATGCTCTTTACATTTCAATTCCTATCCTTCATTGAACATTTTACTGTAAAAGCCCCTTCTTGGAAAATCTGGGGTGTCCAAGGCCCACAGCATCACCACCCCCTCTCCCAACCCCTCACCATTAAGACTTTTGGAGCAAAGAAAACAATCCCATGTGTACTATAGCTCAAGGCTCACACACTTTTGCCATGGCAGGCCCTCACAGCTAAAACTTTTGGAGTGCTCAGCAAATGCTTTTTAGTGGTGAACCCTGATTTTGGCCTAGGCTGGCTCCTGGGGTGCACACATCCCTGCCAACTCCCTTAACAATACATCCCATTAGCACATCCAAAGCTATGCCAGGCATCCAGGAACATTTCCTAAATGGGCAGTAGGGGGAAGGAATGGTTGATGCCCCAGGAGCAATTCCGTTCAATAAAGCTACATTAGTTTCAGGTGTTACCAGCAGTGAGCCATCATCACCTATCAACTTGGACAATCAGGACAACAATTTGGGTCAGACTATGAGTTGCAATGACACTGTTGAGTTACAATAGGCCACTTGGGCAGATTGGCATGAGTGTCAGGGTAAGGCACAGATCACACCTGTATAGGTATGCATAACTTTATCAAGTCAAGATGTTTGTGCACGGAGGTCCCATGCACTCAGCCCTGGTCATAAAGCAAACACTCTCTCTGTGCATCACTCCTCAGCCACCAAAAAAGCTATACAATGGAAGGACAAAAGAAGAAGCAATGTGTGTCTGGCTATCTGGACCAGCCACACACTTTTCAAAGCCATGGCCCGAACTGGGCCCATGTTGAAGTTGAGGCACTGATTGATATTCAGGGAGAAAGGAAGGTGATAACACAGCTAGAAATTCAATGAAATAAGCTAATCTATGCATCCATTGCCAAGCAAATGAAGGAACATGGGTACACTCGTGACGAGGAACAGTACCACAGTAAGATCAAGTCCCTAAAATGCGCTTTCCATTGGGCCAAGGGCCAGAGTTCTTGTTCTAGGATGGCACACAGAGTAATCTCATGCTATGGCAAGCTGGTGGCCATTCTGACAAAGGATGCTGGAGACACTTGCCTATGGTCACTCAGCACAATGGGTGTGCCAGAGATGGCCACAGCATCACCTCCCCAGGGCCAGTCTACAGCCTGTCCTGACACTGGAGCGGGCAGTGTGGTAGCCACTGCTCAAACTGCACTCAATCACAGGCAGGTGATGAGTACTTGGAGCAGCTACAGGAGATAGAGAACCAAGATAGAGGGGAGAAGAGAAAACTTGAGTTTGGGACAAACCCTGATATCTTCTTTCTTCCTTTGCAGCACGCTTGACACTTCTTGAACAGGGTCCCCTGCTTGAAGTGGTTTTTATGAAAGACAGATAGAAAACTACACAAAGAGGACTGTGGGAGTCTAGCCACGTCCGTGAAGTAAAACTGCAATCTCTCACTCTCAATGGATGGATAGTCTCCTTTAATTTTCATCTGCCATGACTTAGATGGAAAAAGAAGGAACCAAAGATGAACACAGTCCTGTGAGATAAGGTTGATGTTAGATCTGTGGTTCAGAAAGCTGGCTCCTCTTCACAGGACTCCACCATCCCATACCCTGCCCTTACCACACCAGGTGTTCTAACTTCACTTTCGTTAAATCTCCTTCGTGGAAGCTATAGTGTCCAAATTGCCCTGCTTAGAGTAATTTCCTCATCCTCAGCCACTTGCCCAATTCTTCCTGGCACGGAACCCTAGTGAACCATCCCATCTTTTGTCTCTGCACTTATCTTTCAGTATAGAAGTATACTGGGCCACCACCCTGAATTTATGTCTGTGCTATTTATTTATAAAGAAAGTAAAGTTTTATTCCTGTAAGTTTCTTTGTTTTCAGCCAATGTACGCAGTGGCAAATGTCTTGTGGGTGGCAGCTGTTGGTGATGTGGGTCTCCGTTGTGGGGGGGAGGTGGGGGGGCACTGGTTTCTGTTTGTGGGGGGTGGTCATGAGGGCTGTCCCATGGTGTACAGCATGGATTTTAAATGTTGGGGTCTGGTGCCTAGCTGTGGCTGTGATAATGGGACAGCTTAAAAAATTGGGGAGTGTAGAAACTAAAATACACATTAACCATCAGAGCCTGAATTCAGGGTTCAGGCATTGAACTGTTCTGCTGAGTGCCCACATAGCATTACTGCCAATGGCATCTGTTGTAAACAGGGGGTGCTAGGAGACATTGCAAATCTGGGATTGGGAATTCAGTCTTGGGATCTGGCTAGTATGTGGGATGCGTGGAACACAGAAGAGGAGCCAGCCTTCTGAACCACAGATCTAACATCAACCTTATCACACAGTACCCACCAGAGCCTGAATTCAGGGTTCAGCCAATGAAGTGTTCTGCTCACTGACTACATAGTTTTACTGCTGAGGGTGTCTCCTGTAATAAGTTGGGGGCTTGTAACAAGATTTTCAGGACTGTGACTGTGCTCCTGTGCTCCAGGGTGCCTGGCATGGTTCAAGCACCCCAGTTTTTGACACACCAACACACCCTAGCTGACAGTAGAGTGAAGCTGAAGATGACTAACAATAACAGGTTTCTTTTAAATATTTTTAAAATTTAATTAATAAGCTTAAAATAGGAGGATTGATCCATCAGCAGAAGATTGATCCATTTCAGGCTTTGCAGCTACACCTGGTGTGCTAAAGCATTCATTACACAAAAAACCTGCAAATTAAATGGCAAATTACATGAAAGTACCAGTGAATTGCAGCAGCAACTCGTGGGCAAGGGGCCTCAGGACACACAAATTGGTGGGTTGGCATGTATGTGACATCTACACATGATGGACTTTTTGGTTGCCAAAGGACAATTTGCCAAAATAAAGATAAAATACATCGGAGGCAGTCTAAGTTGTCACGCTCCATGACAGTTTGACATGACAAAACCTTGTGCATGTATACATAGTGACGCTATTATGCTAGCCAAATGACAGTTTTTTCTCATGTTTCATCACGTGTACAGGAGCAAATCATCATATGTACAAATGCCCAAAGATGCCATCCTGCCCTACCTTATGCCAGAATTCATTAGATATTCCTAAGCAACATATGGAAAATTTGAAATAAGATAATATGGCAAATGTCCCTGACTAATCAAGGCAGACAAGGTTCCTTGGGTGAATTTGATATCTTTTATTAGACCAACCCAAATTATTTGGGTTGGTCTAATAAAAGATATCAAATTCACCCAAGGAACCTTGTCTGCCTATGTCCTTAGACCAACACGGCTACAATCTACACCCCTGACTAATCAATACATTTTCTCTTTGGTATTAGAAGACTTGCATAAAAAGATAATATTTTGGTTGGTAATATAGTGTTGTCGACTGACAGAAAAAAATATTGTTTTTTCAGGAATTTGTATGCCCAATGAAGTTGTTAGGCACTATATGGTTAGCTGGAGATAGAATGACTCACCCAAACCTCCAAATCCATTCAATCAATATCTGATTCATTTTTGTTGGTGAGATAAATTGGCTGTTCATCTAAATTTACTTTGGACTCTTTTCAGAACATGTGTAGTGTATTAAATTGAACTGTAATGGAGGCAAAGTCATAACCAAAAAGAACCAAGTTACAGTACAAAAATTGTCACATAATATAGATCATTGTCTAAGTCACTAGTCCAAAATGGAACTGAAATGTTTTAGTAATTTCTTGTTCTGTAGACTAAATCAGTTCAATTAAGGTGTGAGCACAGAACCATGTTTTGGGGGAACAAATACTAAGTTTTCTCCAGTGGAAAGTTAGCTTGTGAGTTGCAAAGATTCTAGAAATGTTAGGACTCTTTTCCATAAGTCAAACTTTGGAGAAAGACACTGATAAAGGCCATTGGGGAAGCACCAAGCCCACTTTTAGTGTAACCAACCTAGCTGAGGAACTTGAACTAGGAATCTTCATAGCTTGAAACAGGAGTTGTTATCTTCTAAGCCAAGCACTCTGTAACAATTCCTGTCTTCTGTGGGTCTGCTACCGAAGAGGGGTTTATAATCCACATTCACATTAACAATGGTCTCTTATGAGAACAGACTGCAATTTGCTTTGAAGGAAGCCTTCCTGTGGCCTTTAGTAAAACAAAACAAACAAACAGAAAGAAAACTATTGTTTGCATTGGTTATCTAATTAATTTTCATCCTGTAACCAATTTTAACAAGGGTTTGAGAGGACAAATTCTGAAGTACATAGGTGCCTCTGAACCCAGTTCTGGTCAGTGTGGGTATTGACCTGGTTCTGACACAGAGATTATATGTATTTAGTCAATGAACATCTAATGATGAATTAATCCAGTCTGTAGACACCATTACTGCAGCTGGAGAGAAAATGTTTGACCTCCTTCCTATCCTCTCTAAATGACAACTCCTCAGTGACTGAAAAGCAATATATTGTAGCTGAAAACCAAAGTATTTCAATTCAGAAATGTACTCACAGGTTTTAGGAAACGGATACCCATTTTCCTCTATAGGCCAAGCTTTATATTTGACTATATGTCCCATGAAGAACCACATGAGTTTCCATTCTTGGTGAGGAAAGGCCCCAGAATTGTCCCATCTTTATAGTTGATCATAGGTAATGAATGTACCACTCCCATAAGGCACCACAACAGCATTTCAGAGTAAAATTATTTTCAACTATGGACAAAATACACTGTTCTTCTCCAAAATTGGAAAACTTATTTGGGGCTTTTGTTGAAAAACTGCAATGCAGGCATGCAACCATTCCCTGAAGTTCACAGCTAGAGAGGGGCAGGAGAGGCTCTGGGACTCCCCCAACCTTTGTACCTGGGTCAACCAAGGAGAGTAAGCATGATTGCATCCTGGCCAAACTCTGGAGAGGGGAGGTGCCACAGAGTGAGAGAGGAAGAGCCTTCCCTACTTCAGGGAATCAAAAACAGTTCCTGGTTGCTGCCATGGCTTGGTCTGCACACCCTAGTT
>NW_005841978.1:1077447-1122134 GCF_000455745.1 Alligator sinensis | reverse complement strand
GGAGTGGCTTCTGCCACAGGGGCATGAACTCCATGGCCACATCCAGACAAGTGAGTTTGGCAGTGGGGGGCAACCTTGAGAGACTGGAAAATCTAAGTTGTCAAGTCACTGAAATGAATAGATGGGTCCCATTTTTGCGTATTTAAATATCCCATTTTTCCTCCACTCACTAAGAATCCACAGAAGCTGTAGGATCTTTCTAACACCCAAACTGGAGTGGTACACATCCTGTTCTGGCTACAGGTTTTTTTGGTATACAGGCAGATTTAGATACCAGAATCTTACACTACACTGCTTTCTTTGCCTCATAAAAATAAAGTAATAGACCAATGGAGTAAATTTAATTATTTTGAAAATGTAGTGAATACATTCTTACAGTAGTGACTACTATAAATCTTGAATTATGGCAAACAGCTGTGTCATAACAACCTATTTGTAATACTAGGGTTACAGTTGTATCAGTATTTCCTTTCAAAGTCAGTTTTCATGGTTAAAAGCTTCAGGCAAAGAGCAAAAGTTTCTGTTTACTGATTTAAAAAAACCCAAAAGAACTGTAAAACAGATCATCTGTTTGCTTTTTCTTTGGGGGGAATGGGGAAGAATGAGGAAGAACACAGTTTCTGACTTTATATGAAAAAATGAGAAACACATGTTTAACAGTTCATATAGAAATACAGTAAATAGTATACAGTTACTTTCTCTATGCTGGCTGACATGGCTGCAGCATCTAATTGAATGCTGGCTGGGCAGCCACTGTTCAGAGTCCTTCTGTCATTTCCCTTTGCTGTGACTCACAGGTGCTTTCTTCCTTACTGAACTTCCACTCCAAAATACTGCATTCAGCACTGCTGTCCCCTCAGCCCCTTTCATTTTTTTGGTAGATGTGGCAATCATTGAAACTTAGGAGGGGAAAAACTGTTTGGAAAAAAATATCTCGGATCAAGTCAATTTCCATAATTTGATGAATAATCTCTATCAGTGCAGCGCCTGTTTTACTGAGATTTTAATTGCATCAAGGCAGGGAAATTCAGGATTGAGTTTCTGTGAAAAGCATTATTTCTGCCCCCTTGTGGTTATGGAATACAGTAGAGTAGGGCATGCTAGGTTTATAGTTTTTAAATATCAATCTGTTTCAAAAGCAAACTATTTTTTTTTAAACACAGCAAAACTGACATTTCAGATTCTGTCCATAACAAGAACGTAGTTTAATGGAAATGGAATTATCTGCCCCCGCCCCCCCTCCCCCGCCAAAAAAAAAAAGAAATAACAAATCTTGGAGAGTTTATTTCTGTCTTCACATATAATTAATGACTGACTGAGTGACTGCAAATTAAGAAAGTTTTCATACATTATCTGCTTTCAGACTCTGACAAGTAAGAGAAATTTTAGCACAAAATACTAATTCTTTCAGCAAAAGAAGAAAATTGAAAATGGTAATTCGATGCATAGTTTCACTACTGACTATGAAACTATTAATGCAGCTCAATAGCAGTATACTTTCCTTGCTTGGTTTTCTCAAAATCTCATTAGAGGAACTAGGTATCTTGTCTTTGTCACTTACCTACAGATAAAAGCCATATTGTAATCTCTATTCCTAGCAGTGTGCGCGTATGCGCGCGCACGTTTCTGTGTGTGTGTTGAACATATACAGTTTTCATCATAGCATTGATAGTGTCTAGAACCAATTCACTGAGCACATGTGGAATGTGTCTATGGAAACAAATGTGATGGTAGTTTAGCCACATAGTGGATAACCTTAATTATGTTATCAGATAGTTTATTGAGAATTAAGCTTACATAGCAAGTCAGGTTTCCAATTAAGAAATGTCACTGACTTTGTTTAATATTCTTTTGTCAGTGATGATGAGACTGCCATTTAAATTCTAAGAAAGGCATTTTTTTTCTTTTTTAAAAATTATCTTTTTATAATTTTTCACTTAAATACTGAAAACAATAGCAATACTTTCTAGAGAAGAATAAGGCAATGCTACTACTTAGTGCCTGATTGTCTTGGACTTTTCAGTTAATGAATGACCAAAACATTCAGTTTCTATAAGTTAATATTCTAACTTTATTGAAACTATCATTTTGACAAGGTTGAAGCACTGTTAAAATCCTATCATTTCAACTTTTAGTTGATAGTATTATAGCAGCCAAAAATAGTACTTTAAGTGAAGCATTTCAGCTTTGTTGAAGTATTTTGATAAGGTCATTTCAATATTTCCAAATTGTTTCCTTTCACTTTGAGCAGAAACAAAATCCTAGAGCTAGTTAAAACTTAGAATACCTATATGGTTACTGGAAGTGGAAGCACTGATAAATTGTATCAAGACATTGGGAAAAGCTACGATCAGTAGCAATTCAAAATAAATGGAAAACTAAAGCGATCTTTTGCTTGCTCATATACACATATGGACTCAGCATCTAAATGTAAGGGTATGTAGTTCCATGGTGTTGATTTAATTTGTATCTTTGCTAGGCATTTTCTAAACACAGAATCAGGCTTGTCGTGTTATGCTAGCATGTCAGATGCAATGTAAGGAGTAGACTAAGGGGTACACAATCAGACTTCATGTAAGCTCCTTGAACAACACCAGAGTATTTTTTTATATATCTTTCTGCCTGTTATGCTTTCCTTGAGTGAGCTGACAATGGAGCCTGGGTTACATTTTACTGTGGCCAGTGCAATCATTAGGCTCCCCAGTCCTCCATGAAGTAGTTATACAGCTTGGGAGGAAAGGTTTCTTCTCTTTTACCCCACTGATCAATTCCCCACTATACACCCTGACTGCTTGGCCCAGGCATTGGACAGAGTATTTGGCCATTAATTCAGTTCTATATCTGTCTAATCCAGGGCTGCACAATTATTTCGGCTAGTAAGCCATTTAAGTTTTGGTGAGCTGTTAAGGGCCTCACACATATAATCTTTCAGAAGATATAATTTTAACAAATTATAAATTAAAAAAATCATATGCTAAAAATCAAACATCTACTATAACCTATTTTAAGTTTATTTAAAAAAATAATTTTTGTCCTGATTTATATGTTTTTGAGTAGTGTATATAGACATTTTATAATAGCTCAAAATAAAGTCTCACTCTTGTATATTGTTTGGGCGGGTCGGGGGGAGGAGGGGGCATGGAGTGTCTGTGTGTGGGGAGGTGAGGGATGTGCAAGTGTTTGGAGGGCTTGCTCATGCTCTAGGTCCCAGAAGCTGGCTGGAGGTGAGGGGAGGTGGGGAGTGCATACATGCAGCAGAGTGGGCAGTGTGGTGCAGGTGCAGTCCACCCCGCCATCTGGCTCCTGACCATGCCTGCCAGTGGCCCTGGCCCAGTCAGCGTGCACAGCTTCCTAGTGGGGCTGCTCCTGATGTGGCTGTACCCATCCAGGTACTGCTTGGTTACCCCTGCATCCAGGGGCTCCTGCTTCTCCTCTCCCTGCCCCTGCTGCATCTCTCCAGGCAGCAGGTAGTGCAGGAAAGTGGTGGCAGCCATGGGGATGTGTGCCGGGTACCTCATGCCCATCCAGGCAGAGGGGAAGCTGCAGCAGAACGGCTCCTTTCCCAGCACACAAGGCTCCAGCCTCAGCTCCTGGCTGCCTTCCAGCCATTTGGCCCCATAGGTGACTGATCAACATGCCAGGTGGGCAGAGTGGGTGGAAGGCAGCTGGGAGCTGGAGATGGAGCCCATGCACTGGGGCAGGAGTCATCCGACTGTAGCTTCCCTCCTGCCCTGAGTAAGACAGCAGGGGCATGAGGAGGAGGATCCACTGGAGGTGGAGGAAAGCTCAGCAGCACCCAGGTGGCTGCAGCTGCACCAGGAGCAGCCCTGCTGGGAAGCAGTGTGCGCTGCCCAGGGCTGGGACCAGGACTGAGGGCATGTGCAGCACCATGGGGACAGTGGCATGCTGGATACACTCAATTGGCAGGCTCCCACCCACAAGCCAGATCCAATCAGTTGGTGAGCAGGCCATATAGTGTCGACCCATGGTCTGATCTAATGCATTTCTAATGAACCCTTCACTGTGGAATGTATGCGTTCTTGATTGTGAGTAAAGTAAACATGCATCATTCAGGCCTGCTTTTTCAAACTAAACTAAGACCATGTGCCGTTAAATGTTTGTATTTATGAATATTTAAACCTATCTGGTTTTATATTGATTTTTTACAATTCCTTTGGGTGCTCCCAAGAAGGATTTTGAAAGTAAACATAAACTGAAGTGACTGACTGACTGATTGGGGAGGGGGAAATCTATAAATATGTATTTACACAAATCTACAATTAGTCTGCATGTTAACATTTAATTTCCTTGCAGTGCTTGCATTCTATGTCAAAATCTTAATGTCAAACAAGTACCGAGTTTTGTTGTTCTTGTTGCTATTTCATATGCTGGTTGTCTCATCTGCTTGTGGAATTATCTATGTCCTCTATTGGGTGAAATAAATTGTTCTTCCACTTCTTATTTCAGCTTCTCCCTGCTTCCCCCCGCCAATATGTATCACCCAACTGCTAGTTAAGTCTTAACCTAAGATCATAAAATCTCTTACTGAGAACTCAGCCATTATTTGTGGCCTTAAGGCTCTAATATGAACAAAATTTATTTGTATTCCCAGTGGGCTGAGTTGAAAGTTATCTTGCTACCTCTCACGTATAGCCTCTTTTTGTGGAAATGAGAGGGTCTATCATGGCACTTTGCTATATGCTTACTGCTGTTTCTTTTCTCTTCTTTTGTATTCTCTCTATGAGTATGTGATATGTTCTCCTAGTGAAGCTGAAGTGTGCAGAAGTATCGTGACTCTATATATCAGCAATTTGTTTCCCCTTCTTAACTCTGTTGTACATTCCCTTACTGCGACAAAAAACATCCTTGTTATGTTTTTGTAACCCAGAGCCAAACAAGCTACACTAGTTTTTCCTTTCCTATTGTTAGGAGTTGGTGTGGCAGGTAGACAGACACCTGCCAGTTGGCCCCAGAGGTGAATACAAAGGGGGTGCAATGGTGCAAGATGTACACTTTCACTCAACATTGCTGTGGGAGCAGCACCCAGGGACTTTGCTATCCCTGAACCCTAACCCCTTCCCTTCCCTTGTCTGGGTCTACCCCAAGACATTTAGGCTAGGGACAGAAGTTGCACACAAAGTGATCACAAAGTGATCAGAAACTGATTGAAACCTGTAACAAAAGCTCAGTACACTTAAACTAGTTTCAAAATGGCTGAAACTGGTTTAAGATAAACCTGGTTGAATATAGTGTCAGACTTAACTGATTTGGGTCAAACTGGTTTATGGAAACTTCTGTCCCAGGTCCCTTCCTCGTTGAAATTAAATCACAGTCCCCTAGCATCCCAACATGCTTTATAGCCCTGGACTGGGCTGTACTGTCTGCTCCAGAGAGCAGGGCTGGCCCTGGCCCTCTGCTTCCTAGCTGCAGTAGTGAGGGCTGGCTGACAAGTGGGGAGTAAGCCCAGTTGGGGATGCAGCCCAGTCTACAGGGGGAACTGCTCCCCCCACCCAAGCAAGCCCCAGCTAAGGTCTGAGTCAGGGAGGGGGCTTAAATCCCCTGTCCCCTGCTCAAACATACTGCTGGCTGCAACTGTGGACTACAAATCCCAGAGGCACGTGGAGGCAGGAAGAGGAAGTGATGAGTAACCCTGCAGAGTCCTGCTGCTTTAATTTTGGACTGCAAATCCCAGAGACCTCGGGGGTAGCAGAAAGAAGAACACATAGCCAGAGAGCCATGCTCCAGCACCCCCTGGCTTTTAGTCTGAGCCACTGCAGGCATGTAGCTGCATTTTCTGAATCAAAGGTAGATGTCTGTTCACTTCTGTTTCAATTTAATCTGTGCATTTTAGACTAACCTGCAAAGACTGAATCAATTTAGCCTCAGGCTTTTTGACTGTCTGTACTTAGCCTTATTGTTTATGGAAAGCTTATGAACAAATAGGCAGAGTATATTTTGTGGCTTCAAGAACTTTTAGGACCTACATGTCTTATGAACACTGCAAGGGTATTAACTTAGTGACACTTTGCTTCCTTTGGATTAGCATAAAGACCTCCATTGATATAGTGCACAGATACAGCAAAACATTTTAACGGATGATACAATGGGGCGTTGCCCTCTGGTGTCACTATACGTGATGAGGTGTTTGGTTCCATCATTGCAATACTTAACAGGTGCTCTAAAAGGAGGCAGGAAGAAGGAAGTGGCATAACAAAGAGATCTCAGAGTGCTGTAAAGCACTTTCTTTATTAATAAGGACCTTTGGCATGTAATATCCAGATATTATGTGTTTAAGAACAACATCCCGAAGTATGCAATTTTACAACATAAGGTCACATAGTACTCAAAATGAGACAGCTTTTCCAAACCCTTTTCTGGCATCAGAAATAGATATTTTTAAATAAGGTTAAAATGACAAATGAATTGTAAGGTATCACATGTTTCCTCTGCCATTAAAGCTTAATGAATATACATGTATGTTTTCCTTCTGACTCTCTGTGATGGTATATATAATGTTTTGTGTTATGTAGGGGTTGACAGCAGTTCTACAAAGAGTTTAGATTATGGTTTCGTATAGGATGATTTGGATAAGGGTGATCCTGCTTCAGGTAGGTGGCTAGACTAGATGACTTCTGGAGGCCCCTTCCAGTTCTACTTCTTTATGATTCTGTGAAGAGGGCACTATTTACCTTTCCTCAGAAGAATGAGACCTAAGGAAAATGTGAATTTGCTTATTTTGGCTTCTTGCATAGTACTCCCATTCCCTGTAAGGTGCAGTTTTATTTTTTGTACCCAAACTAGATGGAAGAAGAGTTGAATTTACATCACTCAGATACTATTGGTGCACATTTGGCTCTTATTGAAAAAGTAAACTATTGAGAAAGATTACAGGAATTATGAACAAGGACAAGGAGTAGAAGATGATGCAGTGTAAATTACATGAATTTGAGCAACAAAAATGATAAATAATTCTGTTTCAAGAATAGCTTTAGATCTGCTTTACCAAAGGTCTGCAAATTAAATTGTTATCTAACTGCAGTTTTAACCCACTGAATTGGACACTGCACTATTTTCAGTTGCTAAAGCAACAGTTCTCAAGGAGTTCTCAAGGAGAAACCTTTAAACTTTCTCAATAATACTGCTACGTAGCACCATATCCATATATGTCCCTGTGGCAATTCTTGTAGATCAACTCACCATTTTTAGGTTACACATGAAAACTCTCCCTCATGTTCCAATCAATAGTTCCTGATAAGGTATAATTTAAATCTGAAGCTTCTGTACAGATTACATTTCAGTAGGGGCTGTGAGATGACTTGACCATTTGTCTTACATATGCTTCTCAAGCCTGACTTTATTTTGTTCAGAAACTTTCTGGGCAAGGTAAATAATGTCATAGATAGATACACAAGGACATATTAAAGCAAAGAGCATGATACGTGATCTAGTTCTGGAAAATGTGATTATCCATTGAACTGAAACTTGCAAAACTAGTATGAGGAACATGACTGCAGAGGCTGCCTGTGAATGTGCATTGTTTTTGTAGGAGGTTGTAATGAAGCAGCCTCCTGGGTGTTGTGGACAGGGGAAAAAACACCCATAATAGTATGAGCTATAGTGGCAAAAAAGTGCTTTAGAGTCAGTCAGTCTCCCTTCTAGACAATATCCCAACTTGCACAGTCCTGGAGCTGTGGACATTAGCAATACATATCTTTTTATCAACATAACTGATTGTAGTGGGAAAGTGGCTGAAATGTATTTTAACCTTCAAGGCTGATCTATTCCAGTGTTTTCCTCAGAGCCTACAGTGTTAAGCCCTTGAAATACCCATATCTCAGAGAGAAGTTAATTCAGCAGATAAAAAGAGGGAAAAGGCTCATAAGAAGTGGTACAGAGATAGCAAAGTTTTACTTTTAATACCATTGACAGCACAAACTTGCCCATCCAGCTGTAATCTGTCTTGAATGAATGCTCTTAGTTGGGAGAAAGTTCCATGTACTGTGTGTTTAAGTGGTGTTTACATGCACCTATTCCCTGGTGCCTCTGTCAACAAGAGATTCAAACTACTAATACATATCTTATTGCCACCTCAAGGTTCTTCTCACCTTAAGAAAAATCCATTATACTTACAGCTTACTTAAATTCAGCGATGAGGAGAAGGAAAAAAGAGTTTAAAAAAACTGCTGGTTCTTTTCTGTTAAGAGCTGCTTCAGTCCAAGCCTGGAATACTTGAAGAACTCCATCAAATGGTCGTAAGGGGTAGCCTGAAGAAGTCTATTTAAACAGAGAGTGAAGAGTTTTATAATGCTGAGGATGGTAGACCTGTTTGTTCCGCTTTCTTTGAATAAAAGGAAATACATACTTAGAGTAGATAGAAGGAATCAGAACTTCTGGTAGAGGTGATATCTTTTATTAGACCAACTAGATTTTTACAAAAAAAAAAATCTTTATTTGCAGGCTTTCAGGCACAAGCACCCTTCTTCAAGCCTGGAAGAAAAGATTGTAAAGGTTCTCCTAGGTAGAAATTAAAGTTCATATTTCATAGGAGAATTGAAGGTGTGGTAAAATCTCCTGTTTGGAACAGTTCATTTTATGCAGATTAGGTTCAGAGAAAAGTTTGAATTGTCTGTTTACTTCCAAGTTGTTTGGTGGCAAGCAGGATGTAGAGTCATATGTCCTTCTGGTTATAATGTTTCATATTTCACAGAAGAATAAAAAGATGATCTGCTCTGCTGGGCAGGAGTTTCTTATGTGTTGTGGTATCTCTGGGCTCTGTGATAATGCAAATTACCTTGAACAAAGGCACGAGCAGGGTCTCAGGTTTCAGGTGGTAAAACTTGCTTCCTCCTTGTAAAAGTATGAAGATTTTATTTTAAAAATAGTAAATAAAGTAAATAAAAAGTAGATGTACATTATAATTTACTAATAGTGAGTCTATGTCCATACCTGTTAAGTAGTTGATTTGACTCGCTCATTAAATCTTCAAACTCTGTCTTCTTTTATAAGCCAAATGTTATATATTTAATTATTTGGCATACAGATGTTCTGAGTCAATTGCACTCTTAACTGTCAGGAAGCACTTTGTGGCTAACTCATTATTTACAACAATTTGGATAATGCCACTTACTGATTGTATGATAAACCATTGGATAAACTATAGTGGGGTGGACCCTTTTATTGATCTATTTTTGTTTTTAACCAAATGACTTAGTTTTTAATGGTGATGTTACATCTTGTACTGGTTGAAATGCATGTCAGGGTAGAAGGCACAATACACTCCCACTTATGCCTGTAACACAGAGCTTAAATGACAAATAGGATTGGTAAAGGATCATCTATGCACCAGTTGTTTTTTCCCCCTGAGCAACGTGTCCAAAATATGTTTCTTCTTCAGTGATTGGCTGAAAGAGCCTCATATCATTCTCAGTAATTATGTAAACATTAGAAAATAATTGCTGTACAAATGTAAATGTAATATATATTCTGCACAAAAGAATACCCTGTTGGAGGAGTGTTACTGCTGCAAAATGAATTACCCAAAAGTGAGGAATTGCTGAAACTAAGGCTCTCCACGTGACTGACTTTTGCTCCTTGTATGTGTGCTTTACAGCAGTGCTGTCTAACTTCCAAGTGGCCAGGGGGCATGTGCCCCACAGTCTGTACCTACAGGCAAGCTAATGGGCTGCACTAGGGCAAGCCACAGGCTGGGGACAGGAAGCAGCAGCTGCAGGAGGGAGGGCAACCTGAAGACATGCAATGATAATGAAATTAAAAGTCATATAATAATGTACTGGTAAGAGTAAAGGTATTAGGATTGTGTAGGCAGTTGCCCAAAACAAAACGTTGGGAGGGGGGAAAAAAAATCATGGAATTTCTTTATGGAAGATGACAGACCATATACTGAACTAACACATCTAACAGAGTTAATCTGTACTAATTCTTAACACTAATGTCCATGCTTAATTTTATACATATGAACTACCTCTAGATATAAATACATGGATGTTTTCAGAATTGGTACCTGTAAATTATCTTTGTTCTGGCATATTTCAGGAAGTGGACCTCTCCTTGTTAGCATACACCTTTATTGAACTCTCAAAACATGATCACTCTGTGATTTTTTTTTTTTTTTAAGAGTATAAGAATATCACCTGTTACAAGCAGCTATCTAGGGAAAACCCCATTTTGGTAGAAAGATAGACAGAATGACCTTAATAACTTTTTTCCGTTTCTAATTTGTATGATTCTAATTGCGATAATGTGGATAATTGCACGATTTTAACCTGATTAAACCTGTAAACATTTCTTTGTCACAGAATTTATAGGCTCATATATTCTACTGCCGAATTAAATGGACTAGCAGTAACAGGAAAAGAACCAACTGCTTAACGAAAATCTATCTTCACGTCCTCTATTTAACCATTGGGCACTTTTTCCTGGGAATTAGACATTACTACATAATTTTTATATGCAGATTTCAAATTTTGAAGAGCAGGGCATTTTCTTCTGCCTCTAAAATTATGTAGGATGAATTGGAGTCAATCTTGCTACAAAGAGGATAGGTATCAGTGCTGTGTAGAAAAAAAAAATATTGTACTATATGTTGATGCTGCATCTCAAAAATTAATACAGTACACTCCACAGAATCAGGGCATAAATATAATGTCAGCATACAAATGCTGTGGGGCTTGGCAATTATGATTTAGTGGAAGTTAAGAGCAATATGTCAGAAACTATGTCAATATAGCTATGTGTTGAAAGACATTCAGTAGAAAATAAACTGCAAATTATCTGTGAGATGTATTCATGTGGACACTAATACCCTGAGTTGAGACTTGTAGACCCCACACCGTAAATAGAAATAATAGGGAAGGTATGATTCAGAAAAGCCCAAGACCTCAGATGAAGTGCAGACAGGGAACATCATCTACACAGACAATTAATGTGCATGAATAAACTCAACAGCTTATTGCTCCAGAGTTTATTGCTCCTGGGGGCACTGTTTGAATGTGCAGCCGGGAGCAATACACCTCAGAGCAATAAGCTCTGGTGTTTATTCATGTGCAGCACATTGGGCTAGGTCGGAGGAATGCCATCTGGCAGGAATCCCAGGGGATGAGACTGCCAGCCCAGGGCTGCTCTAACCTGGCTGTATGTGGTATGGAGGGGCAGGCAGCCCCTGCACTGAAGCACCCTCATGCCCCAGCTAGCTGGGCAGTGTCTACACATGCGCTGATGTGGAGTTTTTTTATTCCACAGCAGAATAGTACTTGTATTTACAAATACAAGTACTATTCCGCTGTGGAATAAGCGGACCCGGAACTGGACCAGAAGTACTTCTGGTCCACTGTGAGGTCTGCCGCCAAGCACACAGGGGATACCCCCCCCACACCACCCCCCCCCCCCAGCTCAGCGACTGGTGCCTGCTGGGTCTGGGGGGGGCACCCGGGGTCCCCCCATGGCTGATTGCTCAGCTGGGAGGGCACAGGGAGGTACCCCACGTGCTTGGTGATGGACCCAGAAGTAGATTCTGGTCCACTTCCAGGTCCACCACCAAGCAGATGGGGGGGCTGCACTCCTGTGGGATGCTCCATCTGCCCCATCATCTCAGCATTCAAGAGCCACACCTGGTACCTCGGGGTATGTAGAAAAAAAAATATAAAGCTGTGTCTATGTCCTAAACGCTGATTCTCCGAATCAGAATCAAATCTTCAGATTCAGCCAAATCAACTTGGGACAGTGATCTGAATAATCAAATCAAATCAAATCAAATCACTATCCCCCAAATTGGGCCAAATCCAAATTGAATACTGCCCACTTCGCACACCCCTACTGCCCAGCTAATTAATTAGCTGCACAGTAAACACTTCATTTGGGCACCCCCACTCAGACATTTTAGATCATTCAGTTTATCACTTCTGACTCCAACTAAACTGGGACTATCAAAAGTATGAGCCAGAAAAGGAGAATCAATAAGGATGGAAAATTAAAGTAGTAGAAGTGGCCATGGGACTGCAGCAGGTCATCTAATAGAGAAGAGATTTCCAGGCAGAAGGTGATACTAAAGGCAAGAGGTAAAAGAAGGTTCCAGTGAAGGGTAAAGACAACTGACTTTGCAAAAAAGGTGGGAAATGCCCAGGGAATATAGATTTATGGGTTAAGTGTATTAAACCATCATGGACAAGCTGGGTCTTGGCCAGGACTCACTGGAGTATGATGACTGTAAAAGCTTGGCCAGACCTACAAATGAAATCTAAATGACCAAATTAAAATAGGGCATCTTGCAGAAGAATATAAGTGTGTGACTAGGACCACGCAAAATTAGAGCAATCCAAATTGATTTAATCTCCTCTACTAGTTGCAAAAGTAGCCATTTTTTATTATGCTAAACCATTCATAAATATCTGTGTACCCTTACTGACTGTATCCTAGTTAACACTGTCCCTGCCTAAGCTCAAGCAACCTTGACCAAGCGGCTCGGGGTTGAATGATCCTGGCTCGGGCTTGGTCTTTCTCTGGCACTTGCGCCCATTGTGCACCACCTCCTAAGGGAAGCTCCCAATACTCTCCTGCCACGTATTGTTTTTAAGTTCACATGCAAGAGGTTCCCGTCTATGTTGGACTTGCTTAGAGGTGTTGCATGCAGACATCCTTGGGGCTTGATCTCTCCTACACCCCTTCCATATGCCAACCTGATGGTCTTGGCCATAGCCATACAGTTGGTAACTTGAGCTCTCTCCAACACAGGTGTGTGTGTCATCACCCCAATTGGTCCTCTAATAGATTTTAATAAATACGGCATCTGGGTGTACACTGTTCACAGGTTGGTCAGTCTTCCTGCTGTGCACTTCCTATAAAATGCTCAGAGGACATGGTAGAACAATTTTCCTCTTTATGGTCATACTTCCTGGGTCAGACAGGCAAGCTGATCCAGCCAGCCAGAGTCCCTGAAGGCTCCTGGTCCCCCAGCCCCAGGAGTAATATCCCTGAACATGGCTTCAGTCTCTGGCCACAGGAGCAATACAAATATTTTTTTAAAAAGAAACAAAAGTAAACCAGGGAGTTAGAGGTTTGTCCTCCCTACTCATGTGTCCCTACGTGTTGTCACGGCTTTAGTCCCTCAGAGTCCTTCCCCTGTCCAGCGCTGAGCTTGCTCCTTAGGGGGTCAGGCTCCCTAGACTCTATCTGGTGTCCCTGGTTCGTGCTGGCTGGGTCTGCTGGCCAGGAGCATGCATCTGCCTCCAGGCTGTTGCTCCCCCGCTTCTTCCTGGCATCTGGCTTTAGAAGCTGACTGCTGATTGATTGACATCATTCTCCCATACTGCTCCCAGCCACACTGATAAGCAGCTACTGAACCGTGCAGGTGGCTCTGCCTGGGGTTCTCTGTTTATCACCACCATGCCTCTTCCAGGTAAGTTTTCCTGGGTCACAGGGCTTTTGGAGCCATTCCCCCAGGACCGCAGGGTTTTCCTGCGGCTGCTCTGTGCGTGGGGAAGGGGTTTCCGCACTTCCAATCTTGTCGCCCTGCAACAAACACATTTCTCCTTAATTAAGGCATAATTCTCAGAACAGGTAATCAATGTCCATCTGAGATTTTGTATATGTCTCCATCATCCAGAATATTGTAAATGTAAATCCTGCCCCATTGTTAAAACAATTACCCAAAGATGGTGTCCTGTCATCATTGCCCCAAAGTATTCCATTCATTCAATCAAGATCCATCTTCAGTCAATCAGAACCCATTCTCCTTGATTAAAATATAACCTCCAGACTGGTAAAAAACTTGGAAAAACAGGTTTCATGTCTGGACATCCAAAAATGGGATCCTAGTCGTCAGCAATTGTAATGTGATGGTCTCTTTCTACCTGCTTTGTTTGGACTTTAATCAACCAACTATCAAGAAGGAATGCTTTGAAGCTATACAATTAAACTGTATAAGACTAAAACAAAGTTGCCATCAAAGTGTGTGCTCCAAGAGAGATGAAAAAATCATCATAACGTTGCAACTAGCTTATCATGGCAAAGGATCCTGCTCAGTGAAAGCTGTAAAGATTGAAACTGCTTCTTTCCTACATTGGTGAGAAAACACTCTTGCAGTTAAACATGTACTAGGTAGTTTATAATAGCTCATTTACTGAATATTGAAAAAGAGTCTTTTACTTTCATTTAGTTTTATTGGTCATGCATAGTATTGTTATTAAAGCCTTTCTGCTATTAATTGAACGAGGTGTCGTCAATCTTAACTGCACTAGATTTAAATCCTGCTTTTATCTGCAACAGAGTAAGGTGAGCTGGTTTCCCTTCACCTCATTCAAATTTCTGGAGATGGCATACATATGGATATGAGTTGTAGAAAAGGATTGTATAAGAAAATTCCCTCTGCAGATAAACAATAAAATATTGGGAAGGGGACAATCTTCATTAGATAATTCCAAAATGTGCAGAGGCAGAAATGGGAGGAAAGAAAGGTAAGGAAGAGAGCCCCTCTGCATAGAGCAGAGACAGACATACCAGCAATAGAATCATACAATCATAGAAAATTAGGGTTGGAAGAGACCTCAGAAGGTCATGTAGTCCAACATCCTCGCTCAAAGCAGGACCAATCCCAAGTAGATCATTCCAGCCAGGGCTCTGTCAAGCCAGGCATTAAAGACCTCTGAGGATTCCACCATCTCTTTAGGTAACCTGTTCCAGCTCTTTACTACCCTCCTAGTGAGAAAGCTTTTCTTAATATCTAACTTAAACTTTCTTTGCTGCAACTTGAGACCATTGCTCCTTTTTCTGTTACCTGCCACCACTGAGGACAGCCTAGCTCCATCCTCTTTGGAACCCCCCTTCAGGTAGTTAGAAACTGCTATCAAATTTCCCTTCAGTCTTCTCTTCTGCAGACTAAATAAGCCTAGTTCCCTCAGCCTGTCCTCACAGCTCATATGCCCCAATCCCCTAACCATTTTTGCTGCCCTCTGCTGGACTCTCTCCAACCTGTCCACATGCTTTCTGTAGTGGGAGGGGGGAAGGAAGGGAAGGGGCAAAACTGGAGGCAGTACTCCAGATGTGGCCTCACCAGTGCAGAATAGAGTGGAATAATTACTTCCTTTGATCTGCTGGCAACACACCTAGCAATGCAGCCCAGTATGCCGTTAGCCCTCTTGGAAGCAAGGGCACATTGCTGACGCATAACCAGCTTATTGTCCACTGTAACCCCCAGATCCTTCTCTGCAGAGCTGCTGCTCAGCTAGTCAGTCTCCAGGCTGTAGCAGTGCATGAGGTTCTTCCATTCTAAGTGTAGGAGTTTGCACTTGTCCTTGTTTAATCCTATGAGATTTCTTTTGGAATCCTTCAATTTATCTAGATACATCCAGCATATCTACTATATCCCCCAGCTTGGTGTCATCCACGAACTTGCTGAGGGTGCAATTCATCCCATCTTCCAGATCATTAAGGAAGATATTGAACAAAACTGGCCCCAAGACCAACCCCTGGGACACTCCACTTGACACTGACAGCCACCTAGACACTGAGCCACTGATTACTACCCGTTCAGTCCAATGATCCAGCCAGTCTTCTATCCACCTTACAGTCCATTCATTCAACCTATACTTCCTCAGCTTGCTGACCAGAATACTGTGAGAAATAGTATCAAAGCCTTGCTAAAATCCAGGCATATTATGTCCATTGCTTTCCCTGCATCCACAGAGCCAGTAACCTCATCATTAGAAGTCAATCAGGTTGGTCAGGCATGACTTGCCCTCGGTGAATCCATGCTCACTGTTCCTAATCACCTACTTCTCCTCCATGTGCTTAGAAATGGATTCTTTGAGGACCTGCTTCATGATTTTTCCAGGATCTGAAGTGGGGCTGACTGGTCTGTAGTTCCCTGGATCCTTTTTCTTCCCTTTCTTAAAAATGGGCATTATATTGGCCCTTTTCCAATTGTCTGGGACCTTCCTCGATCACCACAAGTTTTCAAAGGTAATGGCCAGCAACTCTGCAGTCACATCAACCAACTCCCTCAGCACCCTTAGATGCATTGCATCTGGCCCTATGGACTTGTACATGTCCAGCTTTTCTAAATAGTTCCTAACCCATTCTTTCACCACTGAGAGCTGCTCACCTTCTCCCCAAACTGAGCTGCTTAGTGCAGTAGTCTGGGAGCTGACCTTGCCTGAGAAGGCTGAAGTAAAAAGGGCATTAAGTACTTCAACCTTTTCCTTATTATCTGTCACTAGGTTGCCACCCCATCCAGTAAGGGGCCCACACTTTCCCTGACTTCCCTCTTGTTGCTAACAGAGGATCATCCAACTGTTAGTAAAGTGTGGAACACAGAGTATGAGTGGGATCCAATGCTTAGATGGCAGCAGGAGATTGGCACCATTAGTAAAATGTGGAGTGGATCACTGACCAGATCCAATCTCTTCACAGGCCAGATGTGGCCTGTGGGCTGTAGGTTGCTGGTCCCTTGAATCCCAAGTAGCGTTGACTTATTTTGGCTAGGAGAAAATGCTGTTATTCACTATTGATTAGATTCTTCAGGCCTTCATGTGACCTCTACATCTTTTAATATTTACGTTTCCTCTTAAAGAAATTCCCTCTATAACACAGCCTTTACTAACTTTTAGACACCCTCACCTGGTTCATCATCATCTTTGTAGAAAGAGAAATTCCAAATTTGTATAACAAATTTTTTTAATAGCCAACAATTAATATGAATTTTCTCATCTCTTCTATATTCTTCATTCTTCTTCTAAATAACTATTTTTTTAAATAGCTAGCTTTGGCTAGCTTTGGTTTCCTTTCTATTTCTATAACATTATGTGCTTGTAAATACTTAGTACCATGTGGACACATGGCCAACATGAATATTATTACTGTTTCACCTCACGATTGCATTTACTCCACTTATTTATCAGGTCATTCTAAATGCAATTGCTCTTTTCCTTTATACAGACTTCTTCATTTCTGTCTTCAGTCCAATTTTGCTCTGTCTTTACATTTTGCATCTAAGTATTCTTTCTTCCTGGACACAGGCATATAAAGTTAACACAGCAGGACCTAATATAGATGCTGGCAGAATTGCACTTGTCACATCTATCCATTCTAGAACGTTTCCTTTCATTGGTACCATTTGTCTTCATTTCTCAAGACAGTTCTTTATCCTTATAAGCAGTTTGGATCTTCTACAATGCTGTAGCCTGTTGTGTGGTCGTGTATTATACGATTTCCTGAAGTTTTTCTACAGGAGGTAATTTATGTCTACAATCTCTCCTTCTCAAATCTTTACATTATTTGCTCAAAAAAGCCTCTGTAAGTTTTGTTGTTACAGTTGCTGTCTTGTAAAACCATGCTGATAATCTTTAAACAATGAATTTATCCTTTAGTGCTCTCTTCTTTATCCTTTTTTAATATTTTCTGTATTTTTTTCCACATGACTGAAGGTTTTTGTTTGTTGTTGTTTTTATCTCCCCTAAAATCGGTATAAAAATGTAGATCTCTCCATTTCCTTTTTGTTTTTATTTTTTCTACATAACTTTGTAAAAGTCTCCCTCTACCTATTTTACTGGGTTTTTTTCACAGCTTTAGGAGCATGCTTGTCTGATTTTTTAATGCTTTGTCTACCCACAGTAATTTGAAAATGGTAAAATCTTTTTCATCTTTTCACTTCTTTCCTAGTCTGTTAAAAGTGTGTTCCTGTCATCAATTCTATCGTTACCCCTTTTTTTCCCTACTCTGAGAAAGTTGAAGCATCTTAACTCATTTGCAATGTTTGTTTCTTCTACCAATAAATTACTCGTACTATCTCTTAAAGGTTTTACACATTCTTCAGAAGCCTTCATTCTCCATATATATTTTAGGAGATATAATATTCAATTCATTCTTGGCTTCAACTTTCCTTAAAATTGTTTTTGCATTCTATAAGCCTGCCACACAGAAAAGTGTGCACTTGAAGGGTTTTATGCTTCACACTTTATACTTTAATAATAATCTGCACTTCATAGTCCCACCTCTGAGGGCTTAATTTCTTTACAATAATTAGTGAGTTAAGACACTTGATAATAGAATTAGTTTCTATTATTCCCATGCTACAAGTTGGGAAACAGAGGTGCACAGAGGTGAAATGACTTCTTGAGGTGCAAATAACAAGTTGGAATCAAAGATAGAAAAGAATAGAGAACTTATTTTACCTATGTAGGTTTTGCTGTTCTGTTTTTTCCCATTTCCTGGTTTTTATTTTTATTTTTTTCCATAGTAACCATTGTATAAGAAGTATTTCCACTGTAGGCTTGCTCCAGAGCCTATGATTTTCTTTGACAGTGACAGTGGAGAATATGATTTGCTCCTTCAATACCCTCAAGTATTGTAACTATCACTTAATGCTCTTCCACATTTTCATCTTCATGAGTGTCACTATAGAGCAAGAGCACTGTTCCATATAACTGGTTATTTTTGGGGAAGGAACCCTACCTACACATCTACAGTTCAGTTTATACATTTATAGTGCATGTGAGTGCATATGCATTATTATATTACCTTTAATTACATTGTCATATTGTCCATGGCAAACTTAAATTTAGGGGTTATACTGTGTGAATATATACCTCACAGATTCACATACAATCTCTCCCTTAATTATGTTTGATAAATTGATATCTTTAATATAAGCCCTTCAGATCAGGGCTACTAAAGAGTTTCTACATTGCTTTATGATCCTGATTTGCAACATTTGGTCCCTATTTTAACATACAAAATAAAGATTATTATTATTTACTTTGTCTTTTTACCTATTCTTTTAGATTTCTTTACTCAGAGCCTTGCTATGATGTGCATCTTGAATTAGTCCTAAAACAGATTCCATCACCACCCTATTCCATTTATTATCAACTGCTGAGACACAGAGATGCCATTCCTTGCAGAGTATTTCCTAAGATCTCTCTCATCTCTGTACATTCAGCTTTATCCAATTACAGAACTTGATTCCTTTTTCTTGTGAATTCAATAATGCTTTTGAGATGTGTGTTCCTATACTCATAATGCAGTCAACAACACTTTCTGCATCAAAATAGTACAGAGAGCAAGCACCAAGCTGGCCTCCATAATAATTCACTTTATTGTGTTATTTGCCTGACAAAAAAGTGCCCTTCATGTTTCACAGGTGACACAGCACTGATGAGATTCTTCTAGTTTCCTTTGGAGAGGAAGGGAAAAGAAGAGGAAAAATGGTAGTTCAGTTCAGAGCCGTCCAACCTCTGAGTGGTCAGGGGCCACAAGCCACCTAGCCAGTGCTGCGAGGCATGGGAGGATTTAAAATTTTAAGAAGAGAGTGCTGTGCAACATCCACAACATGCTTTTTTATCCAGTTAAAGAGAAATGAGATGCTTTACTAAGATACTAGGTATCACTGTGTTAGTGAGTTTAAAATCAAAGCAAAAACTAATCTAACTATTGGAATGTGCACTAAGATGCTAGATTATATATAAAGTTAAAACACACAATAAACCAGGCAAAAATAGTCAAAAGATACTGCAACATTAGTTCTGTAGTCATTATAGTTGGATGCAAGTCTCTCATTCAGATTCATAAAAAAAAAAATCTAGCCTTGAGTGTCTTGACAGTAAGTCCAGTACTTCACTGTAAGTCTTTTCTACACCTGAGTTAATATCACCACATCTGAGTTAAGGTTTTTAGCCAGAGCTAAAAACAGCCTGCAGGACTGTGAAATAGAAGAGAGACATTACCAGGAATGGCTAACAGACAGCAAATTGCTGAAGAAATGATAGTTTGAATAGTGAAACATCAAGAGCTTTAAAAAGGGTAGAAGGTCATTAACACCTGTGGAGTGGAGATTAGCAAGACTTGGGGAGATGACGGTGAGCCATGAAATCAATAGACTATCTCAGCAGTGCCCAAGTAGAAATGCTGCTGATCCTCCCAGGCAGTTGGTTTTAAAGTTTGGCTGGAGCAGGAATCAAAGGTCAGTGCAACTGTACCACTAAACCCCTGGATCTGCCCCTACTACATGAACACTCCTGGTTCATGCTCCTGGGGCCACAAATGGCACTCCACAGACCATACTTCCCCAGCCAACAGGCCCCCTCCCTAGAATCACACAAACCTCCCAAGCTAAATGGCACACCCACAGGGTAGACATCTCTTGCTTTATCACAAGCTTTGGTTTCCCAAAGCTCCCTGGTCACTTGCTCCCTCATCCCCACAGGCCATACCCTCCACCCTATCCCCAAGGGTGGGGGTATACTGTAGAAGAGAGGGGAAGTCCAGGGACTCCAGAAGCAGGAGAGCAAAGGAGGGAAGGGAACCTAGATTGGGAACCTGGGGACCACATGTGGTCGGTGAGCTGCCAGTTGGGCAGCCCTGGCTTAGGTGATAGCACTTGCTGTTCTTATTTGTAGCACCTAGGAGTCCTGTTCATGGGCTAGCACCTCATTGTGCTTTCTGTTCAAACACAGAATAAAAATGCAATTCTCTTCACCCCTCTCCCTAAATGTTTACTTGTTAAAATATGGTACTACAGGCCATAATTCTGTTTCATTATTCATGATGAACATTACCCATTTCAAAAATAGTCCTGTCAAAACCAACATGATTTGTCACTAAAGTACTATTGCAGAGGCAATAGAGATGTCTGAATCTGGTTTACAGCTCTTTCTTTCTGGCAATATCCAAATTAAAATGGCTGGAGGAGAAGAGACAAAAATCATTATCACAGTGGCTTGGGGGAAAAAAAACTGCTTCCAACTGGCTCACCATATGGAAAGTTTCTTCTAGGCTTTCTAATTAAGGAACAAGTGGGGCATGGGTAGGGTAGCATGAACTGAGCCCATGTCTTGACCAGGATGTTGTTCTCTGTTTTAACTGCATTGGAGTAGACATGGTTTACACTGAAACAAATTGTATTGGTGTAGAAACTGCACTAAAGGCTCACTCCAGTGTACCTATACCATTTGAGACAAACACTAAGTATGATATTGCCTAAATATCATACCTTGAACGATCATCAGAACTATGGAAAAGATTAGCATTTTCCCTCTAATACCCCAACACTGAGGAACCCTTAAGCCTACCTCTTTGTGTGAAGGGGATATTTACAACAAGCAGCATTTGTCATAAACCAAAGGAAAGCAACAGTGAGTCCAACTGAAAGGGAAAAGTGTTATTTTCTTTGCAGCAGAAATAAACAGGCACAGGAGCTAATAAATCTACAGTCATTGCAATTCTCAAAGAAACAACAGCTGTACCAGATGCTGGAGCCTTCATCTTACCAGCTAAGCTTATTACTGTATATCACCAGCCTTCATTAGGATAACTTAGCAGTTTAGCCTCAGGGCTTGGCTATAGAGTCATGTTTCAACTATAGTGCAAAGTACCTCCTCTCATAACTTATCCAGTAATGAGCTATCAGAGCTACTACATCTGCTGTAGCAGAGTGACAAAATGACTCTCATTGTGTATGTATCAAATTGCCCACTGTGACATAATGGTTGCATGTGCAACATAGAAGTTAGCTTCCTCTCCAAGGACACCCTTTTTGATGACTTCCTGATCCTGGAAAACCATCTGCATTTTCCACCTGTATGTCTTTTTGAGTCTGGCCCTTTATATTTGGTACAGCCAAGCAGCTGCAACCCTGAAGTGACCATAAGAATATATATCTAAATGGAGATGCAACTGGAGACTAGAGACCCTCTGGGTTAAAATCCATGGGGAACATGGCACAGGAGATACAATGGTGGGAATCTACTACAGACCTCCCTCCCAGAATCAAGAGATTGACCAGGAGTTTGCCAGGGAATTGGTTGAGGCTGCACAATCCCAGTCCATGGTTGTCATGGGAAACTTCAACTACCCAGACATCTCATGGGAAGGGCACTCAGACAAATCTGAACAGTCACAAAGCTTCCTCACATGCGTGGATGAGCTCTATCTGACTCCAAAAGTCTACGGGCCAAAGACAGGCAAAGTGCTAATTGACCGGGTACTGGCAACGGGGGATGAACTAATGATTGAAGGGAAGCTGGGTGACAGCTACCATGAGCTGATCATCTTCACCATCCGCCGAAAAGCTGTCAAGTCAGTCAGCGGTACAAAGGTCCTTGACTTCAGGAGGGGTGACTTTGACAAGCTCAGCAGACTTGTCAGTGAAGCCCTAAGGGACCATGACCCCAATGGGAGGGGAGTCCAGGAAGAGTGGTTGCTCCTCATGGGAGCAATCCTAGATGCACAAGCTAAGGCTATTCCATCTCGGAGAAAAGGCAGCAAAAGGGCACAGCAGCCCCCTTGGCTCAGCAAGGAACTAGCATCTTGTTGAGCTTGTCTGAGTCCAATAACTTCCTGCCCATGGCAGGGAACCAAACTTGATGATCTTGCAGGTCTCTTCTGGTCCTTGAATTCTATGATTCTATGTACTATGTTCGTGTTCCTGCCAGAGGGTCAGGAGCATTTCATCTGAAGTATAATCTGGTTCCTGCCCTGGAAGAAAAGATTCACAAATTAGAAACATGGGTATCCATTCTGAATTGTATTAGGACCAGCAAGATATTTTGGAGAAGAGTTATGAGAGGCTGGTACTAGAGAGGCCAAAGGGCAATGAGGAGAAGTGACAGCACGAGACTACTCAAAGAAGGAGGGCCCCCAGAATTGAAAAGGAGAGGACAGAAGTCAGCAACCACTTTTAAGTGCTCTGTGGCAGAACTGTGGAGGAAGAGGCAGAGAAAAGGACATCTGCAGGCATAAGACAGAGGAGGCAGCAGCCTAGAGAGCAGAAAGTGCAAGGCTCCAAAGACAGGGGCTCCAGGACCACTGCTCCAAGAAGGAAGAGAAAAGTGGTAGTGGTCAGTAACTCACTTCTGCAGAGGACAAAGGCACCAATGTGTCAGCCAGATTTAGGGGCCTGGAAATTGTGCTGCCTGCCTGATTCCTGAATTCAGGATGTCACAGAGAGTCCACCAAAGCTCATCCATCCTTCAGACCACTACTCCCTCCTACTTGTCCATTAGGGCTGTGCAAAGCTTCAGTAGCTGATTCAATTTGGAGGAGATTCAGCCCGATTCGGCAGTCGAATATCCAAATCCAAATTGAATCAGGAGACCCATTAAAAGATCTACATTGATTTCAAAGCCTCCAAGTCTATTTGGAAAAGATTCAAAGAGATTCAGATTGGCCAAGGAGAGGCAAGCACAGCCAGGCAGCTGCAGGTTCTCCCGCTACTCCTCCAGCTATGCCTACCTCTCCCCGTGTGGGGGCAGCTGCGGAAGAAGCCCCCATGGCTGCCTTGCCTAACCCCATCCCCCACCTGACCCCAGCCTCCTGGCACTTAAAAAGCCCTGCACTCACCAGCTAGAGCAGCAGCAATTAGGGCCTGTGGAGGCTCATGGCAGAGCCCCCCCCCATGCAGTGTGGGGTAGTGGGGGGCAGCAGGGATCAGCCCTCCCACTTGGCACCCATACAGCAGCTGTCACATCGCATGGGTGCAGTGTGGCTTGGCAGGTCACCACACACTGTCTGGGAGCTGGGGTGGCTCCACCTGTCAGGTGAGCCACGCTGCACCCATTCCATGGGGCAGCTGCTGCGCAGGTGCCAGGTGGGGGGGGTCATCCCCATTGCCCCCCACTGACCTGTGCTGCACGGGGGAGGCTCTGCCATGAGCCCTCAGAGGTTCTGATCACTGCTGCTGCAGCTGGTAAGTGTGGGGCTTTTTCTTTTTAAGTGCTGGGAGGCTGGGGTCCGGCAGGGGATGGGGCAAGGCAGGGAAGCCATGGGGGCTTCTCCTGCGGCTCCCCCCACCTAGAAAGATGCAAGCACAGCCAGAGGAGCCATTGGAGAACCTGCAGCCACTCAGCTGTGCCTGCCTCTCCCCGGCCGATACAAATCTCCAAATCAGCGCTGAATGAGTGCCAAATCTCCAATTCTGATTTGACCAAATCAAATGGGGACAGTGATTCAAATACCAAATCGAATCACTGTCCTCCAAATTGGCTGAATCTGAATCAAATACTTCCCTATTCACACAGGCCTATTGTCCATGTAAGCACCAACAATACTGCCAGGAATGCTACTGACCAAATGTGTGGTGGCTATGAGGCTCTTGGCAGGAGGATTAAGAAGTTTGGAGCACAAGTGGTGTTCTCATCCATCTCTTTCATGGAAGGCAGGGGTCCAGGCAGAGACCATCATATCCTGGAAGTGAACATGTGGCTGAGACAGTGGTGATGACATGAAAGCTTAAGCTTCTTCAATAACAGATGGAAGTTCTTGGGAGAAGGGCTGCCATTCATTGTAGGATTCTGTAAAAAGAACTATGATCTGACTGGCATCAATTAAACCTGGTGCAACAGCTCTTATGACTGAAATATGAACATTGAATGTTACACTCTGTTTCAGAAGGGCAGGGTTGGGAGAAAAGGTGGTGATGTTGCCTTGTTTGTCAGAAACATGTATACTTGTTCCCTGCTTCAGGAGGAAGAAGACAGTAAAGCAGAATACATTTGGGTAAAGATAAATGTGAAAGATGTGGCACCAGTATATTGGTGGGGATTTATTATATGCCACCTAATCGGGAACAGGAGGTGGATGAGGCACTCTTCAAGCAGGTGACAACGATGAATCTATCCAAAAGCTATGGGATGGTACTGATGGGATACTTCAGTTTTCTGGATGTCTGTTGGAAGAACAGTGCAGCCAAACAAAATGTCCAGCCAGTTCCTAACTTGTGCAGAGGAAAACTTGCTCTTCCAGAAAGTGGAGGATAAAACTAGGGGATCATCTGTCTTGGATCTTGTCCTGACCAACAGGGAAGAATTGGTGGAGGATGTGAAGGTAATGGATAACTTGGGAGGAAATGGGGCTGTCTGTGGTCTGGTGCTGTTCAATGTGTATATTAATGATTTGAATGCTGGCATAGAAAGCTTCTTGAGCAAATTTGCAGATGACATGAAATGGGGAAGGAGTGTGAACATGTTGAAGATCTGAGCACAATTTAGAAGGAGCTCAACAGATTGGAAAGTTGGACTAGAGCTAACAGGATGTAGTTCAATGTGGACAAATGCAAGGGTGCTACACCTCAAGAGGAATAATCAAAAATACAAATACAATATGGGGGACATCTGACTGGATTTCAGCACTATAGAAAAGGATTAGGGAGTCTTGATATACCACAGACTCGATACAAGTCTGCAGTGTGATGCAGCCACGCAAAAGGCGAATACGGTTTGAGCTGAATGAATAGGAGTATTGGGTACAAGACATGGGAAGTGATAGTGCCTCTACTCTGTACTGGTTAGGCCTCATCTGGTATAGACTGGATACCCAGAAAAACTTCTTCACTGTTAGAACAGCATGGCAGTGGAACAGACTGTCTAGGGAAGTTGTTGACTCTCCATCACTGGAGGTGTTCAAGAAGGGGTTCTGCAGCCATTGGTAAGGCATGATCTTTTCTACCCTTGGTATTTCCTATGCTTCTGGGCTTTGCTGGTTGCTCCGCCCTTCCCCTTCCCCTTCTACCTTCCCCTTTTTTCTACTGTGTGTGTCAGGGTGTTTTTAAGCTTCCCCAGGTGCAATGGGTGTTGGCTACATCTAATGCTTGGGACTTCAACTGGGGTGTCATGATGCTCCTGCTGGGACCAGAACCAGAGGCTCCTGGCTAGAGGATCTTTCTCCTCCACTCAGGATCAGACCAATCATGATGTTTGGAGTCAGGATGGAATTTTACTCAATGGTCAGATTGGTATGTACTGTGGGGTTTTTGTCTTCCTCTGTAGTGGTGTCACTTTACTAGCACCTCTTGAGCATATATTGAGAACATTTTATAGAAGCAGAACATTGGCTGCCATTGTTTCCCTGTTTTACCTGTGGAAGTTTAGATCTATGTTAGGTCTATGTTGTGTCAGGGTTGAAAGCAGTCTTATATACAGTTTAGATTATATTTATACGGGCTGGATTGGATAGGGATGATCCTTCCTCAGGTGGGGGGTTGGACTAGATGATTTCTGGAGGTCCCTTTCAGCCCTATTTCTCTATGACTCTGTGACATTGTAAACCAATATAATATGGGTTTACCAATATAATAGGGGTATCTGGAGCAGAAATGCAGGTGGTTGGAGGAACAGACCTCCATTCTGGGACCATGTGCAGTCTTAACTGCTGAAACATGACCTGTTTTCCATTATCCTCTGTAGGCATTGAAAAGTTTTGTACAATAACACTCACTGGCTTTCATGCCAAAGGACAGATGAAGGGATGACATAGATCCTTTATGCTGGTTGAAAAATCTCTCCAGTTGAGCAGGTCCTATCAAGGAGACATTTCAGGTTATTATAAAGTTGATTTGTGCTTCCATAATGATCTAGAAATGCCCTGGAGTAAATGAAATTCAGGCCCAATGCACAAAGTACAACTTGAGAGAATTGTCCATGTAGGAAAATGAGCAAAGATACAATTTTTAAATAAAACAAAAAGACCTTTTAAAAACCTGTCGATATGGAAGGATAGTTGGGATGTATTAAATAACTGAGGGTTAAATTCACTTCCACTGGGATACATCTGGCTCCTTTAAATATTTTTTTTTTCCTAAGTTTTTTCCAGTCTGGACTTTGCATAATATTTGTGCGTGAACAGAGAATGGAGGAATGGTATTTCACACTTCATGAATTGCTCAGGAAATAATCATATCAATCATTTTGATGGACAGCATTGTGTCACTGTCCCTTCTGCAGGCGTGCAGGAAGTAATCTTTTTATGGTAATTTTTTAAAAATATATAAACATATATATTTATAACATGATTCCTGGAGGCTAGTCAGTCTTTTAACAAATAATCATGTCAACTTCTCAGTGATTGCAAAATGTATATGTCAAATAAAAAAGATAGTTGATGGAGTTTTTGAAACTCAAGTAGCCATATGTAAATCAAGGTTTATAATATAATTTCAAAGGACCCATTCTATCCAATTCAAGCTGACTGGCTGCCGTGAGAGCAGGACTGCATCCCAAGCTACAGAAATCTTAAAATGTCTGACCCCTTGAGATGTGTTTTATGTAATTAGGTGATTCTTGACTAATAAAAGATCATTAGGCTACAGGAGTTTATTTATTATTCACTGTTAATGATTCAGATTCTGCTGAGATGTTAATATGCTACTTATATGGCTGAGTGGTGATGCACACAGATACAAGGATATCTATGGGCATATTTTTCGTCTGCCTCCCTTAGCACCCACCACACCCTACCTTACCCCCTCTCCCCAGCCTAACTCTAGTTTAGATTTTTTGCCCAAAGGAAGTTAGAAAAAAAAATACCCTCACAGACTGCAGCTACTCATCCAGACCATCACTAAAAAATGTCCTGCTTTTAATATTTTGCTGCCCATGGCAACCACCTGTTCTGCTTATGTGCCAGAGCTAATATAACTCTAAGGAGTAAACATTCAGCAGAGTGATCAGTGATTAAGCACACAGTTCCTATCATTGATAATTAGAGTTGTGCCTCTAAATCAGGATGCAAAACATTGCTCAGATGACAAAAAACATGTTTCATTAAATGAACTGGTTATACACTTGAACGTGACCAGATATCATAGGTCCACATGAAAAAAAGCATCATCTTGTTCAGGTAATTTGGACTGCTCGTCTAATAGTGTCTTCCCTCCATTCCCACTCCCCACCCACTGGCTACCTCTGGTAATTTAGGGCCTGATCCAGCAGACTTTTATGCAGATAACTTATGAATTTGGTATGAAGAATTGTACTAAAGTAAATTTCACTCAGGTGCATGATAAGCCATTTTTAGGATCCTTATTTCTTCCTTAATATATAGATTGCTACCTTTAAAATACTCTTTTAATTTTTATTCTTTTTTTTGGAAGCAATTGTCTAAGAATTAAAATTATTTGCACATATACAGCCACCTTCTCTGGAAGGTGATGTGTAAGGAAGGAGAAAGCCCTGTCCCGTTCAGCATAAGATCTTTCTCAAGCATGCTTTTGTTGTACAAAGCAATCTGGATTGGCAAGTATCTTTTCACTTAAAGGAAATGTCCAAAATTGATAATTGTGGGCACCTAAAGTTAGACTTCTAAATTTGTATTTTTGTTTCTCAATGAGTGTCCTCATTTTCAGAAGTGCTAACTTCCACAAATCTTATTGCACTAAAAGGTCAACATTTCACTGTCAATTTAGAGTCAGCTTCCTTATTGCAATCACTGAGGACCTGTACTTCATAATTTATAGAGGTATATCCCAATTTTGGGACAATAGATGCTCAGTAGCTTTTGAAAAACAGATAATTTTGGAGCCATTAACTAGGTGTGCAGACTTGAAGATTCTGTGTTAATATGTCTATAGCACACATTGACTTTTGAAATGACAGGTTTTGCAAAGTGGGAAAATGCTGAACTGAAATAAACTTTTTGTTTCATTTTTTAAACATCTATTATTTTGATTAGTATTAAGTTTTAAAATAGAAAAAATTGTGAAGTTGGTAATTTGTTTGGGTGACACATTTTGTTCTATAAAGTACTGGCTGTACACCCTTTTTAAAATCAAATATTAAGGCTTTCTTAAGACTTGGTTCAGCATTTTGAAAAAGGCAGACTCCTTTGGTACATATGTAAAATGATAGTGCTTTGATGACATTGCCTCATATTGCTGCAGCACTAATTCATGAATAAATCAGGCAAAATGTGCATAAATGAAAAAAAATATAAACTGAGCTTGAAGGCAGAGTAAGGGACTCAAGATCGTGCAGGAAAGCAGTAGTAGGAATCAGCAACATAGAAAAGAAAATAAATCAAATTTTAAACAAATGATTGAAGGGGCATAAATATGAGCATACATAGACTACCATACCTAAGCTAAATTAAGGAAATAGATTTTCTGAAGTTATTCTTAAAATACATATGTAGACCACAGAGGGCATGGAGAACAAAAACAAGATGGATGCCCTAAGATTATTGTTCTTTGTGAAAGTCAGTGGTTTGCAGGTGTTTTAACCTATTTTGGTAATCTGTTCAGGTTGTACACCACGTTTTACTTTCAGTATGTCCTCTATTGCTGTTTGGGGTGACCTACCTCCCACCCTGGTCCCTGAAATTTGGGTAACTAGATTTGTCCAGTCGCATGGCAGTTTGGACCTTCTTTTTTCAAGGTCTAGGATTTTGAATGCTCTTTCCTACTTACATCTCTGGCATCCCTTTGATTTATCCTTGAATATTTTCAATTAACTTTGCATTATTGTGGGGTTTAAATATTGCTCTGGATTCATAAGTATAGTTACCTTCTACTGCCTTTTTCTCCCTCTATAGTGTATTCTATAACTTGAATAAAAAATATATAAAAGCAAGGGGTGACTAGGCCTCATTACGTGTGTGTATGTGTGTTTGTGTATAATATATGTGCATATGCATTACATAATATATAATGTGGCCTAGTCACTCCTTCCTTATCTCTCTCTCTCTCTCTCTCTCTGTGGTTTCACAACCCCTTCAACTACTATGTGCATGTGCATGGCATGCAACACGCACACATTAAGGGGTTGTGAAACCACAGATAAAGTTGTATTAGGTTTTCAGTCTTGCATTTTAATACATTGCTATAGTGGAACAACTATATTTGGTGGAATTACGTGACAAATTCAAAACCGATAAAAGGAAATGCTTTTTTATGCGACTTCAAACTTTTTTGTCACAGAATGTTCTTGAGGTGAAGAATTAGAGATATTAAAAAAAAACACTGAAAATGTTACAAGTTTAATGAGAATATCCAAAATTCTAATACTAATAAACAAGGGAAAATAATGCCTCAGCCTTTCAGACTTAAACAAATCTCTAATTAATAAGTCTCAGGAGGTTTCTTGCACATTCCTCTCCATCATTTGGTGTTGTGTCCTGTCAGACAGGAGCCAGAACTAAACAGACATTTTTCTGATCCACCAACTTTTATAGTCCTACGTAGATCCATGTTTCTATTTATTTTAATTAAATGTGATTAGATCTAGGAATTAAGCATAGTAATTTGAAAAAGCTCCATCAGATGCAGAAAGTGGTGGCCTTTAGTTACACAGCATTCCAGAACTCCTCTTTTTGCAAGATTCCAATTGTAGATTTCAGTTTTGATAGTCGCATCTCTTTTTGGAGCTCATTTTGGCTCCCTGATAGAAACCCTTTTGTTCCACCATCTTGATTTACAGTTACATTCCATTCACACTATGAATGTTTGTTCAATGGAGAGAGGATCATGAATGTACAAGACAAACACTTACAGGAACTGGACTTAGAATGTGGAACTGCAAAAATAAAAAGTGATCATAGCCTGCCATGCATTAAGTAGTAAATGCAAAATCTATCTCTTTGTGCTACATTTTCACAGCAACTTATCTCCTAACCACTCCACACTTCTACCTTTGAAACTATCCCTACAAAAAGAAAGGAGAGTTTTTTCTTTGTAATTGAGGGCACTCTGATTCAATGATAATGGAAGCCTGAGAAGGGTATACGTATATACATAAGCAAGTCATTTCTCTCTCAGCATATAACTAGCAGTAAAGCAGGGAAGTGAAAGATCTGTGCTGATGTGAAAATATTGTGGTTGTAACCAACCCCTCTTAGTTGAACATCACATGGACTCTGACTTTTTTTTTGTCAGAGCTCTCTCCTTTGTATTATATTATCTTATGCATTTGGGTGTCATGTAAGAGCTAAACTGTTTATGGACTGGACATTTTTATGAAATTGTATATTAAAAATACTTCATAAAAATATACATTGATAAAACACATCAAGAAGATAATCAGATATATTTAAAAGAATAAGGATCAAAAAGAAAAAAGATGGAGACATGTACATCACATATTATATACAAATGTTACATTTTTGTCATTAAGGGAAAATTTATAAGTGACAATATTCCAAACAGATTCAGTATTCAAAAGAATGAATGCATTAATCTATACATGGAGCCGTTTTGTTTCTCTTTATGAGGTGTCTTGATGGGGATATATACTCCTGGGGAAAAAAAATCTCTCAATATTAAAAAAAAAAGATGCTTTCCTCTGAGTCTGTTCCTGGCTATAACTACACAGATGCATAACAATGAAGCATGGCACATGAAGAAAACATGCTGCTAAGGCTATAGGGAAAGCTAGCGATGTTTATGAAACATGAAAGCAATGCATCTAAAAAGACTGAAACATTTGGGTCCCAATTCTTCAACTCTTTTAAAGACCTTGTCACACATTCACTTGCAACAGCTGCAAATCATTGGAATGCAGTGACCTATTAAAGTTAGTATGTGTAGGAGATTACCCTCACCTGAAAAGGAACAATTTTGCATTATCACAGGGGCACTTAACACCTAGTGAACTGTTTGAGTGTGAATCTGCTTGCGTTTTAGCTGCACTTAGTAAGTGTTATGTTGAATGTGTAACACCACCTGAGCTGTACCAAAGTGAAATCCTAGTAGGGTCTATGGAAAGATCGTGGAGCAAGTCTTCAAGGAATTCACTATGAAGCACCTACGGGAGAACAGGATACACGTACAAATACAGACTGAGGAGAACTGGGAAAGGCTGCAGTATTGTAGAGAACCTAGGGGTTATGGGAGATCATAAATTGAATATGAGCCAACTGTGTGCCCTTGTCAAAAAAGGGCCAACAGCACACTGCATTGTACTAACAAGAGTATCACTTGCAAATGAAGAGAAGTGATTCTTCCACTGTATTCAGCACTGGGAAGGGGAGTTTTCAGCCCCACACTTCTAGGATATAGGCAGATTGGAAAGAGTCCAGCACAAAGCAACACAAATTATCAGGGGCCTGGGAGGCAAGATTTATAAGGAAAGGCTGATATAACTAGGATTATTAGTTTGGAGAAGAGAAGATTGAGGGGAGATTTTACAACGGTCTTTAAAGGGGGTAACAGAGGATGGAGATGGGTTTTTCTCTGTGGTGTAAGGGACAGAACTAAGAGCTGTGGCCTCAAGTGTCAGCAGGGGAGATTTAGGTTGGAGATTAGGAAGAACTTTGTGACAAGGAGAGTGGTCAAATATTGGAACAGACTTTGTGAGGACATTCCACCTCTACTTTCTTATGATCCTAAGTTTGCCAGAGTATGTAGAGCTGTCTGGAAGAAAGAGAAGTGAAATGATCTGAAGAAACTCACTACCACTTGGAATATATTCCCTGTTGGCAAGATTCTCGCCCTTGAGAATAAACTCTAGTTTTTGTATAAATGGGGGGTGAAAAATGGAGAACTTGGCTTTGGTTTATGGATTCTAGCACAATACAGCATTGTTTCTCTAAATTATGTACTGTAAAAAATGCTGTAAATTGCAGAAGCGTTTTTAGATTGTTTTTTGTATTTCTTTTGAAGTCTAGAGATACACTGAGCTACGTACTACAGGGCAGTTCTAGGATCTACAAGCTCTTTTTCCTATTAGTAGCTTACTGCTTCTTGCCTGATTTTCTTGTTACAAAAAGAAAGTAGAATTTTTTTTAAAATTTCTCTGGGCTACCAATACATTTAAAAAGATTCTGTGCTTACGTATGGTGCAGCTGCTAACACAGTATGGTGGCAACTAGGGGGAAAATGTTGTGTGCACTGTATGCTCAGATCTTTTAGAAGTATGCAGAAGAGCAGTGGTGAGGCATAGGGGGTCCAGGGGCAGGAAGTCAGCAGGGATCATAGGATCCCAGCAAGATAAACATCCAAATGTATCTTGAAGGTGTTCAAAGTGGGTGCTAGAACCACATCCGGCAGCAGCCTATTCCAAACCTTGGGGGCTCGGACAGTAAAAAAGTTCTTCCTTATGTCCAGCCTGAATTGGTTTGTGACTGTACGATCTTGCTATCCCTTGGGGCGCTCGGGTGAACGGATGTTTCCCCAGATCCTGATGAACATGCCTGATAAACTTATAGGTGGCCACCAGATCACCCCTGAGCCTGCGCTTTTCCAGGCTGAAAAGTCCAACGGCTCTCAGCCGCTCATCATAAAGTCTGTTTTCCTGACCTCTGAACACGTGCATGGCTCTCCTCTGGACTCTCTCAAGCTTCTCGACATCCATTTTGAATTTAGGAGCCCAAATCTGGACATAGTACTCCAGCTGTAGTATCACTAAGGCCGAGTACAATGGGAGAACGATGTCCCAGGATTTGCTTGAGAAGCTTCTATGGATGTAAGCCAGGGTTTTTGCTCACTTTACTAGCCGCAACATCACATTGAAGGCTCATGTTCATCTTGTGGTCAATCATGACCCCCAAGTCCCTTTCATCTGTAGTGCTAGCCAGTGTAGCACTGCCGAGCCTATAAGCATGCTGCAGGTTTTTCTTCCCAAGGTGGAGAACCTTGGATTTTTCTGTGTTAAACACCATTGGGTTCTCATCTGCCCATTTCATAAGCCTGTCAAGATCTGCCTCCTGTCCTCAGGTGTGGATGATTTACCCCAGTTTGGTGTCATCGGTGAACTTGGCCAGCCTGCTTCTGACACCAATGTCTACATCATTGATGAAGATGTTAAAAAGTATAGGCCCAAGGACTGAGCCTTGGGGGACCCCACTTGTCACAGTGCACTTGACGATTGACTTCTGACAGGGGTATGCGCAGCAGCAGAAAGCAGAAAGCATAAATTTGTGCTGGTGCTATGTATGCCACAGCAAATGCATGCTCCTGCATGTAGGGATATACCCAGACAGAGTATCCTACTACAAGCCTCCAACTATAAAAAGCCCCAGAAAAGTAGAGAGGGAAGGGAACAAGTTGTGAGTTTAACTGCTTGTTGTAGAAGGTACAAGGCTAGGAGGCAAAGCCAAAAGAGGTCCTCCTTGAGTGTCTGGGAAGGTGCAGAAGGGTTTCATATTTGTTGGCTTAATTTGTTTATTTGTGTGTGATTTAAGGACTATATTATTGGAAGGCTGTGGATCTCCTCAGGGGGCAAAGCTGCCTGTAAAAACCAGCAGGTTAAATAACTTGCTTACAAGGTTCCTTGACCTACTCAGGGTATTTCCAAAAGTAGATACAATTTTATCTTGCTCTACTAAGTTCCAGTGTGATGCCTATGGGTTAGAGAGATAATGCTGTAAAAATACAGTTCCTTATTTTCATACCCATTCCTTAGATTTTTCTCACTTTTAGATTCATCTCCTCTTTTGGAGATGGCTGGCCCAGTCCTAGCTTAACTTAGTGTTGTTGAGTTTCCAGGCTTCAAGGATCTTGGGAAATTATACTATTTTATTTGTATTATTATTATTTTTCCATTAATGGCCTGTATAATACTTTCCACTTTCTATCTTGCCTTTTCCAGTTGGCAAATATTGATTTCTGCCCTCCTCTTCCATTTCTTTTTATGAAGTACAAGCAATACATACAGTATGTTTATTTTTCTTGCTTGTCAAAAACATAACTGATGATTTCATCAGCGTTATTGGCACAGTTGTTGGGAAACAAGGTTTTCTAGCTTGTACTCCCTCTGAAAAGCTCACTTCTTCTGGAATAACATAAATATACTGTAGCATTATACATTAACAATGAATGTTGTGAGATTTTTTTAAATATCTAGATGGCAAAGAATTTGTTAAAGAAAACATTTATAATACAGAAGCTACTGCCCTTTATATTATAAGAGAGATGACTACTACAAGTAAAGTTAAATCTCTTTGTCTGAACTCCTTTATAGAATATGGTTCCAAGAAGATAGCTTCAGTTTAATGCGGATGTAGATGTGATTTTTTCTGTTTCTACCTGCTTTTTGGTGGAATTAATTCAAAATGTGCATAAACTGTACTTAAAAAATGATCTTGGAAACTGGAATTGTGGCTCTGCATCACTCTTATTGTATAGTTGTTTTTTTGGGGGGGGTTGGTTTTTTGGTAGCCAAACGCTTAAATCAGTGAAGTGCAAGAGTCATACTGGGCTAACCAAATTTCATCGCATACAGAGCAGTTTTCAAAGCCTTATAATGAATTTGCTTTCTATCTGGATTTTCTTATGGTCTTGAAGCTCTGGAATCAAGCAGCATGATAAATATTATAAATCCAAAACCAATTCTCCCCTCCCAAAATTATAAAGCCAAAAATAAAAGTAATGTTTGCTAAGAAACAAGTAAAATACTGTGGGTGAAATGCTAGCTTGATTGAAATCAGCAGCTATAAATCCGATTAATCCAAGGAACTAGAACTCATCATTTGATATTTAGTCTTAATAATGTGTCCACCTCGCCTCCAAAGTTTATAAGCTTCTCCCTTTAAGAGTATTTTGTAAAAAATCAAGGTATAGAATTTTTTTCTTAGTATTTTAGCCACTTTCACAGTTTCCATTATTTTAATTCATTATTTGAGCAAGTTCTTGCTTGCCAGACAAGTTCTTGCTGCTCTGAAAGATGTAGTTATACATGGTTACCATTCTTTATGTAACAAAATTGCCATAAGGAAGGGGGAAAATATTTCTAAGAGTACTAAAATGAGTTCTGCAAAGTGATGTATCTGCAAGGAAAAAGACTATTTTCCCTAGAAAAGTACATTGGGTAATGCAGATTTGCTGTACAGAGTAAGAGATTTTCAGATTTTCTCAGGATAGTAGTCAGAACACCTTGACATTTGCTAATTCAACTGATATTTACATTTTTTATAAAAAGTTCATTATTTACGTAAAATCAGAAAAAAAATTCTAGGAGATAAATCCACTGGCTCTAGTTAAGGAGAGAAGTGCTTTTCATAATTTTGCACAATGGGTGCAAAATTACTTACCATGTTATAAATAGCATTATACAGCATGAGAGAGCCATATGACATTATAAACTGGCTATGGGCAGAGCTGACAAACCAACCTGGTCATTGAGCAACAGTAGCCAAAAACACAAGCAAAACATTTAGACTAAAAAAGATTATGACACAATTAGAAATTACTGGTACATCATTATATAGATTATTTGATTAAATTCTATACTGTTTCAGGCTGGGGAGAGTCCCAGATATTCTCAAAGGGTTCCCAGAATCTAATCTAGGGCGGGCAATCATTTGGGCCTGGGGGGCCAGATAGGGAGTTTTGATGAGTTGTTGCGGGCCAGATCAGCACCCTACTCCCTCCCTCCCCGCGACAAAAAACTCACTCAAACTCCCTATGTGGGATGGGGCCATGGGCAGGGAGCAGTGTTTGGGAGCAGGACCAGCAGGTGCAGCTGGGATCATGGGGCAGGGTTGTAGGATAGTTACAGTGTGGGGCAGAGCCTGGGCCAGAGCCATGACCCACTGCCTGCATACCATTCTGATGGGTGCAGGTTCCGTGGGCAGGGAAGTTCAGGGAGCAGATCCTAGCTCTACCCTGGGCCCTGGTCCTGCATTGTCACCACCCCAAGATCCTGGCCTCAGCCCTGGAGGCAGCTCCCCACCCACGCAGCCACGTGCCCTGCTCACACAGCTCCAGGCCATTCTCCATGGAGACTGCAGGATCATGGGGTGGGTACTGTGTGGGGCTAGGGCTTGGGGCAGAGTTGCAATCCACTCCTTGCAGGCCTCTGCCTTGTGGCAGGGGGTTGTGGGAGGTGTATGGCATGTGTGTGTGGCGGGGCAGGGGGTGTTCATGTGTGTGGGGGGCTGCCTGGGTGCTAGGTGCTTGGAGCTGGCTGGGATGAGGGAAGGAAGGAGGGGGCAAGGGACATGTGCAGCAGAGCTTACCTGGGTGGTGTGGTCCGTGGCTGCTCCAGTGGTGCTCCGAAGAGGGTCAAGCCCCACCTGCTCCTGTCCAGGGCAACTTGAGCTGCACTCCAGCCCATGCCCACCAGCCCAGTCTTGGCCAGTGTGTACAGCTTACAAATGGAGATGTTCCCAGTGTGACTGCAGCTTCCCTCACCTCCAGTGGAAGCTCCTCCTCCTGTTCCTGCTGTGCTGCTCTTGGTGGGGAGGACGCTCTATTGAGGTGGGGAGGAAGCTCCAGCTGGGCAGCTCCTACCCCAGTGTGCAGGACTCTGCTGAAGCTTCCGGACACCTTCCACACACTTGGCCACCCACAGGTGGCTGCTCTACCGGGTGGGTAGAGTGGACGGAAGGCAGCTGGGAGCTGGAGCCCCACATGCTGACAGAGGAGCCACCTGGCTGAAGCTTCCTCCCTGCACAGAGTGGTACAGGAAGGGCAGGAGCAGGAGGAGAAGCACAATTTTGACCGCCCTGGGTAGGGCTTGGCTCCATGCGAAGCACTGCAGGGGAAGCTATGGGCCAGATCCAATCAATTGGTGGGCACCTCACATGGGCCAGATCCAATCAGTTGGCAGGCCAGCTTTTACCCAGCCCTGATCTAGGTGCATCTACATGTACAATTAATGTGAAGCAATAAACTTCAGAGCACTTTGAACCAGAGCAAACTGCTTCTAGGCGCAGCATCTACACGCGTGTCTGAAACAACAGCAATTTGAGCTGGGGTGGAGTAGGCCCCTGGCTGGCTAGGCTGACCAGGTGCAATTTACACCCCCATTCAGTGTCTACATGTGAATTTCAGTGCAGAATATTATTCCATCCTAAAACAGTACTGTCCAGGACAGTACTCTCTTACAGAGTAATTAATTAGTTTACTGTGCCCTAATACTAGTGCACGTGTAGATGGTGATGCTTTACTGCAGAGCTAATTAGTCTACTCTGCACTAAAGTGCATGTGTAGATGTACCTTCTGAGTGTTTAGATCTTGCCTTGTCACATGGTGTAGGAATGCCTTCCAAATGACTTAGATAAACCTTCTTGTCTGACTACATCTGGCTCATGAGTTCTGAAGGAAACATGTTGCTTTGTTCATGAATGACTGGTACCTCCTGAGACTGGGGAGGCACCATGGCAGCGAGCGGGGACTGCCTGCAGCTGGCAGTGTTGGTGTCGGCAGCAGCAAGCAGGGACCTCCTGCAGATGCCACTGGTCACATTGGCAGTGATGGTGGGGAGTGGGTGGTGAGCAGCAATCACTCACAGAAGATGGTGGTGGCTTCAGCGGTGGCCAAACTCGGGGGGGCACGTGTCCCTCTGTGCTCCCCTTACGCATCACCGATGGCTTTGTTCTTGGTTTGTATCGCATGTTTATAGTCTTGATTATTAAAAGAAGCATAGGGTTTTCATAGTAATTCTGAGAATTTCTGAGAATGCATTCCACAGCCACAGAACTGTTCCTGAGAGAGGCTTGTGTCCCCCTTACACTGGTTTTGTTCTTGAATTTGACTGTTCCTTTAGGACAGTGGCAAAGAGCAGTCATAGGAAGTTATAAGGTATCCGAAGTAATGCAAAAGTTATAAGATATTTCAAATAATGTAAGGTACTGTGCATACTGAAGGTACCGTGTGTACTGTGCAGTCACATACATACTAAACAACCTTTTGGTTCTGAGCCACGTTTCTACATTTGACTAAGTAAAGTACTTTTTTGCCATATAAATAAGGCTTATTGATTCTTTTGTGAGTGTTGTGTTTTGTATTGTAACCAAATTAATGGTGTGCTTCAAAAACTCAGTATTGCTACATATTCAGTAATTATCTTTAACTGGACCAAGATTATTTTATCCCCCATATGGTGGACTTCATCTTCTCTATCAGGAGCAAGACAGGCAAGTGGCCTCCTCATCAGCAGCCAGGTAGTCTTTGCATGTATCTAAATCCAGATCATTGAGGTTTCTATGTCTGAAAAGGGGAACTCTTTATTTAAGGACACTTTAAATATAGGGAAAAACAATGTTTTTATTTTAAGTGACTGTTACCCATAAAAAATTAATCTAAATTACTGCAATTTTAGATCTTTATGAAAATCTTTACAAGTTGTTAAGAACCTCAAACATAATAGTAGTGCAAACTTTTATGAAACTATCTTTTGTTTATTGTGCATCATTTCCTCACCGCTATAATGCTGTTGTTCACTGTTGTATAATTTATCTTAGTACAGCTTTAACTGTGTTTTCAATGTTCGTAAGAAAGCATCCTATTTGGAATAATTACTCACTTTGAAGATCAGCAATTCGGTTCCTGAGCACCTCAGAAAATTAGTCAAAATTTTTGAAGAAGGCAATTTCCTACAAAGACAAGGTACCTATTTTTTTTCTTTTTTAAGTTTACTTCATTCTCATTTAGTGAAGCGTTAGGAAAGTTTCTTTGGATGTGTTGACTTGTTAACCATTTTTCCCCCTCTCTAGAAAGATCTTTACCATTATAAAAGCTATCCTGTCTGTTGGAATCCTTGTCAACAATGATCGTGTGTTCCTCAAAGGCACGTTTTTCTAAGGTGCTTCATGAAAATGTCAGGGTGTAGAAGACATCTACAGAAAACCAGATTGTTTTTTCATGAGGTAGAATGTGACACGAAACTTCATATTTCAATATCAATTTATACAAGAACATTATTAACATAATGTAAGGGATTTTGTATTTAATTATACTTCCATTTAATGTTTTTTATCAAATACCAATAGTTAAAATATATATCTCAACATAACATCAAGACAACAACAAAACTGCATGAAGATCTTTACAAACGAGGTCTCTGTCTCAAAAAACTTAAAAATGAAGGGACGGGTACTCAGCTGATATTGTGTGTCTGCTAGTTTTGGTAGATTTCACAGTTTATATCATATGTACTTGTTTCTGGGCCCAGGTCTGACATCCTTATATATGCTGACTAGTAGCTTTACCAACAGTCTCATTGAAGTTAATGGTACTTAAGGACAAAAGGTAAGGATGGGTAAGATAGATAAACTTAAACTCAAGATATTTTTCCCATATTTTCCTTGCTGACTTGATAATGAAGCATCTAGCAGATTACTTAAAATTGTGAATGATAAGCATAATAATCAAACTTGAGGTATACTAATTTTCCTTGTTGCTTTAGAACAGTGGTATTAAACTCATCCGGCCTCAGCCTGGACCTCAACCACAAGGCTTCTCATGAGCTAGATAGAGCTGGGGTACTGGGTCACTGCAGAGGCAGAAATTTCACGTGCAGGGAGGGGGCCAGTGGCAGTGGGTCCAGACTTGGCGAAGGGTCTTGGGAGGTGCAACTGTCATTACTTGCCATAGTCAGTAGGGCCAAAGGCCCCAAATTCTGCTGCAGATCATACCATCTAACTTCCGGTGGTTTGCCAGTAGCCCAGCAGGCCAGATAGACAGGCTCCCCAGTCTGGATCCAGCCAATGGGCATTGTGTTTGACGGTCCTGCTTTAGAACATTTTGAACAAGAAATATTTAATTGTGCTGTAAATCAGAATTATCTGACAGGATGTAAAGTATATGTTCAATAGTGGCTACACCTAAATTATGACAAAATTTTTTGCTTTCCAGACCTTTTCTCATTAATTCTTTGTGGTGGCTGGGGGTATGCTTTTTGTATACTGTTGACCTAATAACATTGATTTCTTCATGTGTCAGATTAGAGCTGCAGCATCTGATGGCAGTTTCATATTTGGTCATTGTGGTTGCATTGCTGCCCTTCTTTTAAATATTTGGTTATAATGATGAATACATTCCTTTTCTAACTATGCACTCATCCAACAGTTTGGATCCTTGGTTTCCAAACTAGATATGGTCATTATAGTCCCAAATGAAGCTATGTCAGTATGTATCATTCTCCTGGAAGAAAAGCATGTTTTATTTAAGGAATGACAGATACTGTAGGTATTTTTTGGTGTTGAACTGGGATTTTTCAGTGCCTTGAAATCCATGTTTTCTGTTCATTTCATATGCTGCCAAGGACACCCATCACCACATAAATAGGGATGTGGAAGGAATAATCAGTTTTGATATTTCTTTCTAGTCTATATTTGTAAGTTCTAAGAGTGATTATTCTGTCACATTTTACACGCGATTGAAGATCTTTCTTCAGTTATAGAAAATGGCTTTCCCTAATCCCTATACCTCTTGGATGGCCAGTATTTAAGCTACTCTCCACTGCTTCAGGCAATTGTATTTTAGTAAAAGGGTCAGGAAAAAACAGATCATACTTAGAAATAATGCCAGTTAAATGCCCATACCACATCACTGACCAAACTCTTCCCTATAAAAATAACCTTGTTTCCTTTGAGTTTATAGTTCTAAGCAGGAAAATTCAGGTTCTGATTTTTCTTTAAATTTGGATCATTATTGCTCATGGACCTCCTACTTCCTCTTGGAGTATTTTTTTCATTACTGTAAAACTTAGTAAATATTTACTATGAATATATTAGTGAGAGCCAACCCTTTGTTTGGCTGCAGCGTTCCCTGTTTCCTCCCGATCTGCTGTTTGCCGCTCACAGACGCAGCCCACGACATTTGCATCACACATGCTGCAGGTTGGTCACTCCTGTTATATATTTGATTTTTCTGAGTTCTTAAATTTACCGAACATTAAGATGACAAGCTCTGTGTTTAATGTCTCTGGTATCTTACTCTAATCAATTTCTTTAAATGAATTGTAAGGAAGTTAAGGTACACGCATATGTAACTGTTGGCTTGGTGGCTTTTAGTTCTTTTTGTTTATTGCTGTTTTTCTTCCCTCCTAACAACTGAAGTTTTGTTATGCATCAAGGTGCTGTTGGATGATAATGTTTCAAAATGATATCAACCCCAAAGCTAAAACTAATATGGCAACAACATCCAGTGTATTCCATGTAAAGGGTTTCCTGACTTGTAATGTTTTTATTTCCCTTTCTTGTAAATTTTCACTAGTGAATTAGTTCATTGTCTTCTCATCTTATTTTATCACCATTGTCTATTTTTGTAGCTGTGCACTAAGACAAACAGGGAGAGCATCCTTGAAGGCACCTAACTGTGTATGTAGTACATCCTGAAGTTGTTTCCTCTTTCAGGGCCTAAATGACTGTTCCAGTCACTGGGAGTCTTTTCTTTGACATCAGTGAGTCTGAGCCTTGGTCCTAACCTAAAAGGCTTTGCTGGAGCTTCCATGTGTCATTTTGCCACTCTCCCTGCTGTTATATATGAAGATGCTTATTTAAGCATGGAGTGGCCTTGGAAGACCACCACCTCTGACTTACATTGTAAAAAAATAAACCATCTGGCCTGGCTTGCATGGGATGGTTTGGAGAGGGATGATCCAGGAGAAGATTATCCAGGAGCACATCTGGGAAGGACTGGCAGGGGGGGACGATGCCCAGGGGCAACCAGCATAGGGTCATTAGGGGCAGGTCCTGTCAGACCAACCTGATTGCCTTCTACGATCAGGTCACAAAATCATTGGACGCAGGTGTCACGGTGGATGTAGTCTTTCTGGACTTTAGGGAGGCCTTTGACACTGTCTCCCACCCCATTTTCATAAAAAAGCTAAGCGACTGTAGCACTGCTGCCTACACAGTCAGATAGGTTGCAAATTGGCTGAGGGGCCACACCCAGAGAGTGGTGGTGGACGGGTCATATTCGACCTGGAGGGAGGGGGGCAGTGGGGTCCCCCTGGGCTCGGTCCTCGAGCCTGCACTGTTTAATTTGTAGCAACTTGGACGAGGGGGTGAAAAGCACCCTGTTCAAATTCGCTGACGACGCCAAGATCTGGGGCGAAGTGGGCACGCTAGAAGGGAGGGACAGGATACAGCTGGACCTGGACAGGTTACAGGGGTGGGCAAATGAGAATAGGATGGGATTCAATACTGACAAGTGCAGGGTACTGCACATGGGACCACACCTTGTCGTGCATTCACAGATGCATCACAAGCAGGGCCAAAGAGGTGATCCTCCCCCTCTATGTGACACTGGTCAGGCCACAGTTAGAGTACTGAGTCCAGTTCTGGGCACTGCACATTAGGAGAGACGTGGCCAGCATTGAGAGGGTACAGAGGAGGGCCACTCGCATGATCTGGGGACAGCAGGGCAGACCCTATGAGGAGAGGCTACGGGACCTGAACCTGTTCAGCCTTCACAAGAGAAGGCTGAGAGGGGACTTGATGGCCATCTACAAACTTACCAGGGGGGACCAGTGGGGAATGGGAGAGACCCTGTTCACCCGTGCACCTCCTGGAGTAATAAGGAATAACGGCCATAAGTTGTTTGAGAGTAGGATCAGGCCGGACATTAGAAGACACTATTTCAAAGTCAGGGCAGCTAGGATCTGGAACCAACTTCCAAGGGAAGTGGTGCTGGCTCCTACCTTGGGGGGTCTTTAAGAGGAGGCTTGATGATTACCTAGCTGGGGTCATATGAGCCCAGTATTGTCTCCTGCCCATGGCAGGGGGTCGGACTTGATGATCTACTTAGGTCCCTTCTGACCCTACATCTATGAATTTATGAATCTATGATCCTGCCTTGGGCAAGGTGTTGGACTAGGACCAGTGTTTCTTAACTTGTGGGTGGTGTCCCAAAAGTGGGTGGCAAGAATATATGAAAGGGTTTCAAACAAACGTCATAAATGTATCAACAAACTTTCAAAATGGATTCTCCTTTAAAGGCAAAAAATGTGGGAAACCATAGCTTTTCCCTTGCAGACTGACAGAGTTCTAGCTTGCAAGGGGGTGCTTAGGGCGCCACACACACACCCTCTGCCCCAGAATGTGGGGCTAGGGCCTTGGGGCAGGGGGGAAGCGGGTTGGGAGTGAGAGGCACTGGGTCAGAACTGGCCATTGATGTTTACAAAGGAGTCCTTGTACAAAAAATGTTGAGAGCAACTGGATTAGATGACCTCTGGAGGTCGCTTCCAGTCCTACTTTTCTATCCTATGTGCCCTCCTTCCCCCCGTTCCCCCCTTTATTAGGATTATCTGAATACATTTCTAAGATACCATCCACTGAAGGTTAGCCATACATATCTTGCTTAGCTCAGCAAGTTTTGGCTAATGATATCATCTCCCCTTCCTTCACATCAGGATTCTTAGAACTTTCTCAGCAGGTGTCAAGTGGAGAGTACTCTCATGTTTTCTCAGTAAATGGACCTGGAAGAAGAAACGACGGAAAACATTACAAGGGCACCATGCAGAAATAACGCACAAATCTTTCGCTAGGGGCACAGAACAAGCTCCTTGTCGCCACACATCAGCTTCTGCTGTCTCCTGACGCATGGAGCACAGGTGGGAAAGTGACAAGTTTATTGCTGAAGCATCTCAGACACAGGAGGACTTGGAGGGGAGCAGGGGGAAGAGATTATATCACTTCTTCAAAAGTCAGGCTGCTTAATAAAAAAATTATCCAGGTTCTCTTGCGGGGGGTGAGGATAAAAATCTCTTGGGGCAGGGAAGAGATGATTGCACCTCCTCAAGAGTCAGGCTGGTTAATAAAAAAAAATCCCCTCTTCTGGGGGTGTGTGTGTGTGTGGGGCGGGGAATAAGTCTCTTGTGGGGGGGGAAGAGATTATTTTACTTCTTCAAAGGTCAGGCTGGTTAATAAGAAAAATTCAGATCCTCTTGTGGGGGGAGGGGGAATAAAACTATTTTCAGGGGTGGGAAGATTACTTCACTTTTTCAAAAGTCAGGCTAGTTAATAACAAAAATTCAGGTCGGGGCGGGGGATAAAATTATTTTTGTGGGGGAAGAGATTATTTCACCTCTTCAAAAATCAGGCTGGTTAATAAAACAAAAATCCAGGTCCTCTTGCAGGGGGGAATAAAAACCTCAGCGGTGGGGGTGGGGAAGGTAAGAGATTATTTCATCTCTTCAAAAGTCAGGCTGGTTGAAAAATAATTCAGGTCCTCTTCTGGGGTGGGAGGAATAAAAAAAAGTCTTAATGGGGGGAGATAAACACCTCTTCTTCGTTGTGGGGGGGGGGGG
>NW_005841978.1:1077129-1077437 GCF_000455745.1 Alligator sinensis | reverse complement strand
AAAATCCATCTCTCCCAGCTCCAGCAAGGTTCTCCGGCACCAGCCCGGCTGGATGAGGTATAGCCTCTTATTAGGGTGGCAAAACAGAGGTTCCCCCTCCCTTTCCTCTTCTGATACATAAGCAGGTCCAAAGAAGCAGTGCCCCCTTATGCACACACACGCACACAAGAGCCCCCTGCCCTCCCCGGGGCTGGAGAGGCCCACAGGCGCGCAGGGCAGGGGTCTCGCCCGCGTCCCTTCGCGGGGCGCTGCCCCCCGCATCACTTCGCAGCAGCAGCGCGGAGGGATCCCGCCTCGCGCTCCCCCGC
>NW_005841978.1:1068076-1076886 GCF_000455745.1 Alligator sinensis | reverse complement strand
GCCGGGGGGGGGGGGTAGGCAGCGCCGTGCTCCGTGGCAGGGGGCGAGCCCGGGGGACTGGCAGCAGGAGCGACCCGCCAAACTTCGTGCCTTGTCTGCTTTGGATCCGACGGAGGAAGCCCTTGATGCGGGGAAGGGGAGAGGGCAGGCGTGGAGAGAGGTGCGGACCAGCTACCTGGGGGCTGGAGAGAGCGATGTGTAAGGGCAGGTGGAGAGAGATCTGTATCGGTCTATCTAGAGAGAGATCGGTATCGACTGATGTATTTCTCGCCCTCCTCTCTTTCCCATTTCAGGGGCTTTCTGTGCCTTGGATTTTGTGTGTGTGTGTGTGTGTGTGTGTGTGTGTGTGTGTGTGTGTGTGTGTACACGTACATCTATATAAACTGGAAGATGCTAAGTGCACTTAGCTCCTTTGCATGGGTTATCGTCTTTTTTCGTTGGATTTTTTTAAATGTAGTGTGTGCATGGGCGTGTGTGTGTATACACACACACATGCACATATACACACATACACACGTGTATACACATAGATTGGAACGTACTAAGTGCACTTAGCTGCTTTGCATAGGCAATCATCTTTTTTCTTTGGATTTTTTATGGGTGTGTATACATGCACATATGCACACATACACACATGTAGACATACATGTATACACACAATGTAGATTGGAAGATGCTAGGTACACTTAGCTGCTTTGCATGGTCTGTCATATTTTTTCTGTGGATTTTTGTGTGTGTGCGTATATATATGTACATGCACATGTATACATATACGTACATGCACGTGTAGACTGGAAGATGCTAAGTGCACTTAAGTGCTTTGCATGGGCTATCTTTTTTATGTTTTAAATAAATGTAGCATGGGAGTGTGCGTGTGATTTGTTGTTGTTGTTGGAAGAACCTTTATTTATTTGCAGCCCAGATTTGGGAAGCGGGAGGAGACAGATCTGGTTTGTGTTTGGTCCCTCTGGGGTTTGTTTGGGATTTGGGGAGAAGAGGTGGTGGGGGGAGTCTCCCCTGTTGTCAGTGATCTGTCATACTTGAAATTCGTCTGTCAAGGTCTCTCTGCTTCTGTCATTAGAAGTGGAGGAGAACTGTGTTCATATCAGGCAGTTGGGAACTATAGGAGCGGATGGTCGGTCATGGTGAAGCGGCGCCGTTCTGGCTGGTGGGAGTGCATATGGGTGTTTACAGCTAGTAGCCTGTATCCTTGTGTGTATATGTTGTCTTCATTTTATTCATTTAAAAAAAAAAAAGTCTGAAGAGGCACGTATGGGGAAAGAACCAAATCACCTTTAGGTTACACCTGTACGAACTGCTGGCTTTCATCTTCCTCTGTACATCGTGTCCATACATGCTGGGAGCCACGTTCCGTGAAATCGAGATTGGCTGCGGTGGGTGTATTACCTAGAGGATGATTTCAGGACTTAAGCTTCTGTAGTTGTGGGGAGGGCGGGGAGCTGCAGGGCAGAGGCAGTGCCTGTGGATGTCACACATGGACAGGGCCCCTTTGTGTAGTAAATGAATGAACTGCAGTGTTTCATACTGTTCAGGCAAGTTTTTTGGCATTCGGGCTGAACTGGGATTGCAACTCCCAGCATCTCCAAAACGTATCTCAAATCACTAAGCTAGTTTTCAGAATGGGGAGAGGGCCATGGGCACACGTGTGTGTGTGTGTGGGGGGGGGTGTTGTGTATTTGAAGACGCTTCTTTTTTTAGGGAGGGAAGCTGGGGGGGGGAAAAAAATCTTTCAGTGAAGTGAAGGTGTCTGAACTGCTGCTGGGTTAAAGTCCAGGCATTCCCCCCCTACTCCCTTTCTGCCAGCAGGGGGTGGCAGAACTCCATTCAGGTGCTCTGGCTTCTTCCTATCTGGCTGCATGCATTCAGGAGAGGGAGGGAGAAAGAGCAAGCCTGTCTTCTATCATTCTTCAAGCACAGCTTGACATTTGGGATGTGAAGCCTTCATTTCTCCGGCTTCCTCCTCCCCCAAGCCAGAGGAGCTGGAGTGACATAATCAGATGCAGATTAGCTAGTGCACACATGCACACGCGCACACACACGCGCGCAGTGAACTGTTAGGAACTGTCACCGAGGCAGAAAGCTCGGTGCACATGTTCGCTGCAAAGGTGACTGTGCGAACTGTTGCACTTAAAAACCAAGCGAGCAAGAACTGCGGGGTGGGGGGTGGGCAGCGGACAGTAGCACTGCAAATCCCTGCTTAATTGCAGTCCTGTCTAGAGCTCTGGGCATATCTGACATTTTGTTTAAGAAGTGGTGGGTAGCAAAGCCCCACTAGGTGCTCTCAAGCTCTACAGAAATGCCTCTGAGCTTTCACCATCTCGTAGCGAGCGCTGGTGCTATCGCAATTAGCAATTCTGAAAGAGTCCGGAGGATTTTCAGCATAGCCGTATGCTGAAGCTTCAGCCTTTGTATTGATCCAGCTAGGTGCAGGGTGGCTACACATGGGGGTTGTGGTGTCTGGCAGAAAGCAAGTTGGCAGAGGGCCTTGTTATATGTTGCACTGTAAGATGCACAAATGTTGATCAGCTCAGCACTGCCTTGCAGTCACGCACACATTTTCTGACTGCCGTGGGAGAGGGTTGCTTAGTGTTCCCAGGCTGTCCTGCAAATGCAGAGGTTAATCTGTGAAGTGAAATCTCCAAATGCCATGGAGGGAGTTTGAATCTGAGCTCTTAGCAATATCCCCCCCGGACGTGGGGATGGGAGTGTATTTGTATGCGAGGGGACTGCTTATGTAGCATTACACCCGAGAAAGTTGGCATCAATGTCAATTCAGCAGACAACTGCCGTTTTATAGAGCAAGCAAATGGAATCAGAAAAACGGTGTGTGGAAGGAGCAGGCAGCCTCGATCTGCTGCAGTGAATGGTGAATAGGACCAGGAGGGGCAACTCTCTAAGAAGAGATCTCCTTTCAGGTTGTTAGGAGAGAAGGGAAAAACAAACGTGACTGGGATTTCTGGAAAAAAAAACACAAAAAAACATTGTCGAGGCAAAAGACTTAAAGCAATTTTGTTTTCATTTCCTTGGAGTAAACTTCAACATTTCTTTAAATGCTTCGTAAAATTTGAGAGGCTGCTTCATACAGTCTCCTGGAATCTATCCTATAAACAATCCGTTTGAAGGATTCAGTAGCAAACATTTGCATCAGAACAAGTGGTGGGTTTTTCTTGTGTTTGTTTTTTTTGTTTTGTTTTTTAAACGGTAGTACCCTGTACTATGTGCAGGGGAGTAAAAAGGGGATCAGAATAATCCCAGCAATGATCATGGGGGTCATTTGCTTTAGATATGCTAAAAGCGTAGGCTAAAGATTTGTATTTCTAGCATTACAGTTGCAGTGGTTTTAAAGAAGAATGATTGAAAGTATTTCTTTGGGAAGTGGTGATGGAAAGCAAAGGGAATGTTAGAAGGGAAAGGAAACGGTGATATTGCCTGTTAGGTTGTCAGAACAGTTGGAACCTAAGCAGCTGAGTGAAAGAACATGATAGCGAAAAACTAACTTAAGCACTGATCAATGTCATAATTAGCTAAGAAGACCAGCTACTTCCACTCTTAACTTTCATCACAAAGGAACAAGTTCTTTTTCACTGGCAATGTTGTTAAATTGCAGCTACAAACATTTTTATAGTGTATACAGTGTATAAGGGCTCAAATTTAATTAGCAAAGGAAAAAAAGCCAATTTACTATGTGTATTTTTTAAGTGTGTGGAAATACGGGATCAGAGTGAGGCAGGCTACATTAGTCTTTACCAGTAACTACAGACGGTGAATGAAAGTAGTCTTTCAAGACCTTAGTGTCCAAAAATGTTTATTGGTATGGGTTCTAGATCATTATCTAGCTAGCTTGCCTCACTATACTCTTTTTCTCTAATGAAGTCGGAATAGGAGACCTATTTGTTGGGGGTTAGCTATTTTAAATAAAAAACAAACCCACAAGCATGTAGAGTAGTAGGAAGAGCATTTGAGCAAGGATAAAAATGTGTCTTCTGCCAGTTCCTCTCTTAGGAACTTTCTTCAACAGAGAGGCCAGGTGTGTTGCACAGTCTGTTTGTGGACTTTTCGTCTGCTTTTGAGTTAGAAACTAGGTACAAAATCTCTACTGAATTCACTGGGGTTTTGCCTTTGAATTTACTGGTGCTAGGATTTTGTCCCAGAGTTCAGCATCTAGTTGCCTCAAGTCAACTAGGTACATTCTGGTAGCCTAGAATATTTTCTTTTTCTTCTAGTTCCAATTTTACAGAGCAACAGAATAAAAATCAAATATCATGAGCCTCCCTCCACATGAACATGAACACACACATGCACACAAGAGGAAGTGGACTGCAAGTCAACAAGGAATATTTTAGAAACTCTGGTACAGAACAATTGATTGGAAAGTCCTTCCTTGGGATGCATACCAGTAACTGCGAGAGTGATCCTTTACCCACGGGTGGCGTCTTGAGGATGGATAATAAAGAAACGTTGTTTACCAAAAACTTACTATTTTTGTATTTGGAGAACAGGAATGTTTTTATTAGCTTGCAGCTGCCCTAGAAAATGAAGCAGCAGCAATTCCCAAGAAAAGGCAACTCCTCCAATTACAGGATAAAGTGGTAGAATGACAGCACTGAATATTTTGAAATGTTTGAACATATATGTTTTTTTTATCTTGTGGGAATCTTTTGTTTAGTTAACAAAAACATTTCTATGAGTGGCAATTTTCAGTGATGACCAAATTGTAAAGCATTTTTTAAAGGAAGTCCACCTCCTTCCTTTCTAAGAGAGCTTGGAATATGAAGGCTTTGGTAATATGATCTTTCAATGACCTTTCCTTTGAGGTAGCACATCCTTGATCTGTTGTTCTTAAATTTCCTTCAGTAATCCTTTAGTTATACCAGTATTCAGATAATGCTATTAATTCCAGTACAATGTCAAGTATTAAAAGTGTTACTTTAAAGTGATGAGAGAGAATTTTTTTCGCTAAATTAATATGTGGCCAAGTGCATGGGTGTATGAGCATTGTAAGTATACACATTTCTTCAGTTATGAAATGCAGATAGTCTTTTATATCTAGAAATTAGGCAATGAAGCGTTTTCAGTTAGCACCAGCTAAGGATTTGGCTCATTTTATCTTAGATGCACGTGATTTGATAATAAATATGTCATTATATCAAATAATTATAATGTAGTTAATGAACCCTGGGGCTTTTGTGCTATAAGATACAGTTAGAATTATTGTTGATTGTGCAAATTTGATGGCTTTGAAGATCACAAAATGAAGTGGCTTGGTAAGAAAAGTTGTGTATATTGTAGTGTTCAGAAGTCATATTAAGTCTGATAGACTATATTTATGAAAATCAAGTATTTTGAGCTGATCAATTTATGATTGTGTGTTTGTGTGTGTAAAAATACGTATCCTCTAAGCTGTTGAAAAATCATTGCATTTTTCAGCAGCTAATTTTAAACTCAATAATTTCTCATAATGCATTGAACGGTTAGAATTCCCCCCTGTAATTACCTCTATAGTCTCTTGATAGCCAGTTTCAACAAGATAATTCAACATCCTCATCAAGCTGGTGTTTTGTTAAATTGTAACCCAAATCATCTCTGGTCTCTGGTCTTTTTCGTAAAGATGCCCAGTGATATGAGCCAGGTTTGTAATAAAGTACTGTCAAGGTGCTTAATGTTATGCTGTAATGTTTTAAACTATATATTTTAAAAGCAAGACAAGAAAATGAGAAGCTTGTTTTACTTCTAAATCTTGATATGAATTATTGTTAATCTAGAATTACACTACTGAATCCAGAACTTCATTAACTTGGTAGTACTGTTCTGGGCTCACACCAATGTAAATAGCATCAGGTCATTGAATGTGTACAATGAACAATATCCATAGGATGTCAGTCAGTAAGATCAGCTATAAATTAATGAGAAACAGAAGAAAAGTACACACATTCAAAAGGACCTTTTGTTTATGTGCATGTGTTCTTTTCTTTATAATAACAACCACCATTGCAACAACAAACATATGAAAAACATGTTTGCACACTATTTAAACCCTTGTTCAAGAGGGTACCTAATTTTTTGACCAAAGTTAAATATATAAGTAGTTCCATCAAAACACCTTTGGCCTGATCCAAATGTTCTTATCATTAACTAGAGTTTTTCTATTGACTTCAGTGGGTTTTGGATCTGGCTGTAGAGTATGCATACCTTGATGCCATATGAATTGTTGTCATATGAATGGTTTTGATTTTGAAAATATGTAGCATAGGATGGAGGGTATTTGATGTGATTTACAAAGTACACTTTCCTTGAAAGCTTAATTAATAGAATATACATAGGTATGTGCCTGTGCTTCAGAATTAATGGCCTTAACGACCTGGCACAGAAGCAGAGGCATGAACTCCTGAACCCTAAGAAAGATCTGCTGTACAGTGAGATATTTATGGTGTAATTATTAAACTACTGGAAAGCTGGTGGCAACGAAGCCAAATTCTGCTCGCCTTACTTAGATGGATATTTCCATTGACTTCGATCAGACTATGCCTGAGAGCCATACACGTGGGACTTGTTTTTTAGGAGGAATTCTTTCCTTATTTTTTCCATTTGTTTTATTGTACTTAAGGAATCATTATGGACAATATTGGTGCTACTGTATGATAGACTTGTGATTATCTGACCACAAGAAATGCTACTGCTGTAAATAAACTACTGTAAAAGACTTCTGGAATATTTTTTCCATCTTCTTTCTTTCTTTTTTAAAATTTTTTTTAGAATAGAAATATATTTTTTCACCTATGCTTCAGTGTAGCCTTTAGGGAGTATAGGAAATAGGATGAACAGCTGCATACTGTTTTGAATTTGTCTAATAATGTATTGACAGAATTTTCATTACTAGCAGCTGTACTGTGTAGCCATGAGGTTCACAGTGTAGATAGGGGGATCAGTTATGGCTTCACCAATTTTTGTTTAGAAAACATCCAAGGAAGGAGAATCTGGATGCTGCAGGAATTGTGTTTTGTGATTCAGAAGCTGTAGGCATTTCTTTTTTCCCAGTCAGTACTGACATCCGTACTGGTATGGTATAAGAGAATCTTGTGTTCCTCCTAGTATCACCTTTCAGCCAAGGTCATAAAAATGGGAGTTTCAGCATTCATAGTCACTGAAGATGTTGTGGCATAACTTTCAAACAGATAAGCCTTTTTTCTTTGTTTGTTTGTTTTTTAACCTTTTATTCACCTGAAATTCTCCATGTATGGTAGGACAGATATGTTGTTGCTGTCGTGTATCATCCTAAATGCCTGTTTAGTGCTACTGAGCACTTTCAAACAACTGCCAAGTGTGGATGCATTTGAGAGATTGGTAGTCCTAATGAAATACGGTTTTATAAATCTCTTCAGAATTTTCCGGGATGTGAAATGCTACGTAAGTGTAAGTTCATAATATATATGTCGTATGAATCTGCATTTGCCTTTTTGATATTCAATTTCCAGTCAACTAAGATTAAACAATATTTACATTTAAAGTTTTAGTTTATTTATCAATAAGACATATGTGTTGTATGTGGAATGAAATTCTTAAATAGTGCTGGAAGGGGATTTATTAGACAAGATCATATTGTTCTCAGTATTTTGCTTTTACTCTTGGTCATTTGGCTCTTACTGTGCAATGCGGTTTGAAAATAATATATTCATCTCATTAAAACACACAGCATTATTCAATTATGGCAGAAGCAGTTAAGTACAAGAACATTGTAGCAAAGAGCTGAATTTTGTTTGCTTTTCTTTATAGAGCTTTGTGAAAGTAGCTGTGTTTTAAAATGTTAGATGTGAAATATTTGGAAGGAGAGGTCTGAAATAATGAGAAATGGTGCTACTGCTGTTGTGGACATTGTACAGTGTGATGGTTCTTCCAACGAACTTCCTTTAAAATGTAAGGAGAACTAATTTTGTCCTTCACCTATACAATAGACTTGTATAATGTAATGTGTAGAATGTTTTTTGACTCTAATGGGGAAAGTATAACCAGAATTAAGACAGTATTATGTTTCTAGTCAAAGCAAAATAAACTAACCACATACTTGTTTCCAGTTCTGTCATGCCAAAAGATGGTACATTTTGCTTTCTCTGGAGTTAGCAAGCATCCCAGTATTGTTCATGAACTAGATATTTTGAGAAGGATTAGCTATTTGTTCAATCAGTGATGATATGGATTGCATTTTTTTTTTGTTTTATTTATTTTTTCATTGAACAGCAGATTGCTAAATGTAAACAAGCTTTTTTGTTTATAGTTTGAGAACTACAGTCACCTGTTTTAAGCTTGTTTTAGAGGAGACTAAAATATCTTAGCTTAACAAAATGAGGGCTCAGAGAGATGTGATTTGCTGCCATAAGTACATAGGGGTGGTCAAAGTAAAGGACAATATTGGCACAAGAACAAATGACTACCAACCGGCCCCAAGTAATGGGCTGAAATTCAAATAAGGTTTCTAAGTGTTAGAGGAATGAGGTTCTGGAATAGACTCTCAATCAGAGCAGAAGTCCAAAACTGATGGGCCTTTGAGCTGGAACCATATGGTTTTGTGAGTGAGATATGACTAGTTGCTTACTGTTGCAGAAGATGGGCAACTTCGAGATGACCCAAATGAGTTGCTTTTCATCCAGTGTTCTGCATCCCTGAATCACCGTACTTTCTGGTAGACAGGTCTTCCAAAATATTCTTAAGTATCTATGTGTGTTGAAAGTAAAAGCTGGATACAGGCAGATATTACCAAAGTCAAATTTCTGCCTTCTGATAAATTATATGGAACT
>NW_005841978.1:1050255-1068045 GCF_000455745.1 Alligator sinensis | reverse complement strand
TGCTGAAGTAACAGGATATTACATACAGAGATATGAAAGGAAAACTTGATGCCTAACATGCAACCCATACTTTTGTCCAAGCTTCAGAAAGCTAGAAGAGAAATTAGCAAAATACTATCTTCTACTTGTAAATGCCTATAGATTTTCAAACATAATCCTTCCTGTTAAAACAGATTATATTTTGATATACATGAAAAGTATTTTCTTTTTAGTTGCTTCATCCTTTAGTTATCAATTTGGATATACAAAAATGATTGCAAATTCCAGGCAATGAAGTCAGTTGTTTCAAGGTTTTCCATGTTTATGGCCTCTCAATGACTCCTTGTGTGACATGTTGACTTTAGAAGTAAAAAGGAGTTTTTCCCTAAATTCCAACCTTGCAAACTCAGTTTTGGGATCTGAAAGTTAAGCTGGATTCTTGCCAGGATAGACATCACTGTTAAAGAGTGTTGATGATTCTATAGATTATGTTCATAAAGTGGTAATACAGCATATTCATGTTTACATGTTTGTGAAGTGGTTACCCCATGTTGAGTGTAGGGAAAAGCTAAGGTATGCTTTTCATGTGGACTAATTATGCTGTATTATTTATACTGTGTTTATCTCTCTGCTGTGCAATTTAATTTTAGAAAATTATTTCATATAAGTAAGTTCTAGGTGTAAATTTTCAAACTTGGCATTAATGGAACTCTTCCTGAAGTCAGTGGAAGATTTGCATGCAGAGGGCCTATAGGCTCATGTGCAAGGTTGATTGCAGCTTTCAGTACCTGTTGATAATTGTAAATAGGATACACCACCAGGACCTCATTTTGCAAGGGTAATTTTAAAGTTGAACTTCAAAAGAAGTGGGAATCATTCCTAGATAAAGAATAGAAAAGCCTGGTGGGTATGCTTGTAGTATAAGTAGTTAAGTAACTTGAGTACAAGTACTACTTTAATTGTTTAGGAAGGCCAAGGCTAGAGTAATAAACAGCTGATGTAATACACGGATTCTTTTGAAAGAAAATTGCGATTATTATTAGAGAGAGTGTGTTTTCCTTATGTTTATAAAACAAAAATAAAATGAGCCTTGTTAAGAATTGTAATTAATTTACTACATTTTGTTCTGGGGAACAGATAACAAAGTTTGAACTTTTAGTTGCTCTCCAGGTCATAGCTTTATTGGAAATGGAACGTGTTTATGAAAGAACTTACCTTTTGTACTGAGAAATGTTTTGTGTCTGTGTTGTGCGTGCCTCTGAGTTCTTTGGGGTTTTTTTTCATTTTCCCGTTTGGTTTGTGTTTTTCGACACTAGTCAAAATTGTTCTTAACATGCTCAGTATTCAGATGGTGTTTCTAACTCATTGGAATATTGTGGTTGAATGACTGGATGTTCAGTGGATTTGTGCCAGATTATGGTAGTTACAGGCATGAAAACCGGCAGCTTCTTAACACTCGGGAATGGGTTTGCGTTAGATTTCTGTGATTATTTCATTTTAACAATGTAGCCTCTAAATGTGGGTAACTTCTCCAGTTGTTTGCTTGTTGGACTGTCTTGCAGGTGAATGTTTTCACAGAGTTGATGCAACCTAGTTTTACTGTACGTTGCATAATTTGGTTACAGATGTATTTCTTACTATGGTGTCAGTAGATTTTTGTTCTGAAAGTACATTACTGTTAAAATAATATTAATTGATAGAGGTGTGTGAAATGGGCCGTATTTGATTCGGATTCAGCCCGAATTGGGGACAGTGATTCGATTAGTTGATGCAGATCACTGTCCCTGATTTGATTTGGCTGAATCCGAAGATGAGATGCTGATCTGGAGAATCTGTGGTTCGGCCGTAGACACAGCTTTTAAATGTTTTTTCTACATGCCTCCAGGTATCAGGTGCAGCTCATGAACGCTGTGATGCTGGGGAGGATGGAGCGTCCTACAGAAGTACAGGGCCCCCACCCCCGCATGTGCTCAGCGGCGAACCTGGAAAAGTGGACTGGAAGTACTTCTGGTCCACTTTCGGGTCTGCCAGGGAGCATGCCGGGGGGGGCCCCCCATGTGCCTCCTTCGCTACGAGGGGACCCTGGATGCCCCTCCCATACCCAGTAGGCACCAGTTGCCGAGCTGCAGGGGCATGGGTGGGGGGGCAGCATGCTCCCTGGTGGACCTGGAAGTGTACCGGAAGTGCTTCTGGTCCACTTCTGGGTCTGCTGCCAAGCACACTGGGGAGCCCAACATGCTTCTGTGGGATACTCCATGTGCCCTAGCATTGCAGCACTTATGAGCTGCCTGGTACCTTGAGGTATGAAGAAAAAGCTTTTAAAACTAACCTTTATACTTTGTCTTACTTCTGAATATTTGAAGATAGTAAAAGGCTTTTTTTGCATTGAGATATAAGAAACCAGCTCCTTCAATTTGTTCACCTCCATGATTACCTGTTTCGTAATACTCTTCTGTTAGTATGGAGTGCTGTTAGGGAAATGTTATGTATGAATAGTAGAGGTGAATAGGGAAATTAATTGTTTCCTGTGGAAAACTTCTTATAACAAAGAACAACTTAATTTTCAAAGAACATCTGCTTTCCTTCTCAGGTTTGCACATTAAAACCTGAATTTCCTCCCTGTCACCTGCCCCCTCCCCCACCTCCCCAAAAAGGAAAAAAATAGTTTTTAATGGGAACCTCTAATGTTTTGCGAAAACCAGATTTTTTATTTTATTTAATTTTTTTAAATAAAGAAAAATCTTGCACAAAAAAAAAATTAAACAGTAGAGCACCTTTTAAGTTGAAAAGACCATTTTATTTTGAGGAAACGTTTTGATATTAAATTTGCACTCAGTTCAAATAAACAGACAGCTTCTATAGAGTGAATTAACTCCTTTAATGCAAGTTTCTCAACTACTTTCTTGGCAAAACGAATGTCTCCTATTGAACTTCTGTAGGGTTTCACAGTTTCTGCAGTTGAGCTTCCCAATCAAAAAGCTGTTCTTCAGAGAGCTTACTTGAATGCCTTTTATTGTTCTACCATGCATAAAAATACTGCCTTAACATATTGTGAATGTACAGGTTTCCCTTGCTTTATGCAGGTTCTGTATGTGCAAATTTTGCTCTTATGTGATGATAATTTTTGTACCAAAACTTCATTATATGCAAGGTAAATTCACTCTTATGCGATCGGTGTGTTGGAAGTCCACAGTCAGCTGCTTTGTGTGGTGCATTGTGGAAGTGACACACACCAAAATATAGTTTCCTGTGTGGATTTTTGCTCCTTGCTTGTTATCTGAGATACGTGTTTCTGTAGTTGCCATCCCCATTATGATAGTGCCCTGTGCTTGTGTGTACTGTCTCCTGTTGGTGGGTACCAAAATTATCTTGTTAAAGTGGTAGAAATGGGTTTGGGGGTCAGTATAGTTGAGGTCTTGGAATGTATCCCTGTTTTTTACATTGTAAAGTGGGTTCCCTTTATGCAAATTTGAGTTATGTGCCATTTTCCAGGAACTCATGTACAGCATAAAGTGAGGGAAACCTGTACTTGTGACTGTTTTCAAGATTCTGAATTCCAATAGGTCTAGTCCTGAGAGGTGTGATTAACCTCAGCTCCTGGTAGCTAGCACTGCTGAAAACCTCTGAGGGCTGCTCACTACCTCACCTCACAGGACTGAGCTGTGTTGAGCAGCATATGTCAGTGAAATAACAGGAAGTATGTTCATATAGGAATAAATATTTATGAGTGGTATCTCATTTTTGCTAATACAAGTAACAGAAAAAAGCTGATAATTCTTAATTTTACAAGTACACCTATGAAAATTTGATCTAAAAATCAGTAGCTATAAGAAATCAGTATGAGGAGTGTTCAGAGCTTAGCTAGGGACATCTGGGTTCTACTGAAGAACCGTGTAGGTCTGCCTATGTAGGAACATGTGTAAATTTGCAAATATGAGTGAGTTAATTCTACTTTCATGGTTCAGGTGTACTTTAAGTCAGTACACCCTTTTTTTTTTTTTTTTTTTCATTGTAGTTCTGAAAGACTATTATGAATATTGGATGGCCATTTTTCTGTTGATGCTTTTTATGCAAGATGATCCTATTATGCTTAATTATGTGTAGTGCTTTTATTAAGGATTTTTATCCACTAAGGACTGCTCCGAGTTCAACTGTATTCCTATTGGATACAGTGTGAACACTGTAAAATATATTCTCTACAAGATGCATCAGTTTTCCATTCTCTGTGTCTGTTTTATTCATAATAAAATTTGTATCATGTCCAGGAAATAGTCTATGATGAGAGGTTACAAAATGATCATAATAGCTGCAGAACCATGACATTTTGGCAAGAGTATTTGGGTATGCAAAACATGTACTCATGGATGGATTTAGGATATTGAAAAGGGAGGTGCAGATGATGTGCTTCATCACCTCGTATAGCACGATGCACATTTTTGTTCAGTTAAAGAGAAACTAGAAGATAAGCTAGGGCCCTAGTGCTATATCATTCACTTTAAGGTCAAAGCAAAAATAAATTAACTTTATTGGAATGTTCACTAGTTTGCTAGATGACCTGTTAAGTTTAAACAACAATAAGATAGAAGATATTGTTTCATTAGTCCTCTAGTCATTATATTTAAATGTCCTGAAAGTGCTTCCAGTACGTTACTGTCAGTCATTTCTACAACTGAGTTAAAGTTTCTAATTTGAACTAAAAAACAGTTTGCAGGGTTCTGAAGTAGAAGGGAGAGATTGCCAGGAATGACTAACAGGCTGCGTCTACATAAGATGCTGACCATGCAGTCATTTAGTAGTTGTATAAACAGTTGCCGAACACAGCCATTTAGTACTTGTATAAGTGCTGCTGAATGGCTTTTTCATGACGCTGACTGTGCAGTAGCCCGTGACTGCTGTGCATTCAGTGTCTCGTGTAGACATGGCCACAGACAGCAAATGCAGAAGAAAGGTTAGTTTGAATAGTGGGCGTTAAGAGCATGGAGAAGGGCAGAGGGTTGTTCAGCTCTGTGGAATGAAGAGATTAGCATGAATTGGGTATATTGTAATAATAAGCCATGAAGTCAATCGACTCCATCAGTGGTGCCCAAATAAAAATGCTGCTCTCTCTCCCAGGAAGCTGGTTTTTAAAGTGTGGGTAGAGCAAGAATGAAAGGGATAGGAAAAGTGCAGAGGGTGCAGCTGCATCCATGCACCTGTGCTAGATCCAGCCCTGCATGCACTTTTATCCTTTTCCGTACTCCCTTTTAAAACATTATGCATCTCTATACATATTTATTTTGTAATTAATAAATATTAATTAAATTAATTTAAATAAGCACGTTTTAATGTTATTGTTTACCAAGTTCAGATGTAACCAGAGAAGATAAAGTTTGATATGTCCATTTACCCTGTAGATGTGGGTTTCCATAGTAAAGAATTATTAAAGCAGAAAAATTAAAATATTAGATTGTGAAGCAACTGTTAGCAAAGAAAAGGCATTTTAAACATGCTTTCCCTCTAGAATATCATTCATGTGTACTTTATAATGGCAGTAAGAGAACAAACAGAAGTAGTGCTGTATGGTGAGTTACTTTTGCTGCAATAATGAATTATATTGCCTACTCATCAACTTTTGGAGACTGATTTCTCATCTAAAGTATGAATAGAGAGAGAGTTAAGTACAAAGATGCACTGAGTTAACTTTCAGCTTTCTCCTACATCCCTTTGACACAGTATCTCTACTTGAGCTGTACTTCTGTTTATTGGCAGTGTACAATACATGTATAATCTAAACTTCATCTTTCTGTGCAATTATTTTAATTTTATGAGGGAGTAAATATTCTGGTTCAAAGTTGCTCACCTTTTTAGATGTTAGATTGGCTTATTTGGTGTTACAGTGGCATATTAGTGATGTACAGACCCATCTGGCATCAAAAGAGCTGACTCAATTGAGAAATGAAGTGCTTGATTTTCCTGGTAATTACAAGAAATAAGCAAACCCTGTCTTTTCTCCAGGACGTTTAAAGATATAAAAGTAGCGATCTATGCAAAGGATGGTGATTTTCTTTCCCTCCTATCCATTTTCTAGTTCACAAAGAACTGTGTAATAAATGGACACTACTGGCGTCTTTGCTGTTAAATTTAGAAGAAAAGCTAAGGAAGACTAAATGAGAGTGTAAGTTTCCTTTCTTAGCACTAGCAGTGGTCTCTCCAAATCAGAGCTATTAGGGCAACATGAGGCACTTGCATTGCCATTGTTAGATGGTGAACTTCTACTCTAGATAAATCAAGGAAAACAGTTTCTGTGGCTGTCTATCCACTATTATTTACCAGCCCTTAAATAACTATTATTTGTCTTGAAAACTTAGCATTACCATATATGAATGGCTCACAACAAAGTATTATTCTTACTGTGCTTCGGTGAGTAGGAACTAATGCCATTTTTGAGAATGAAACTGAATCGCAGAGGGATTCAGGATCATACTGGAGATCTGAGACAGGGCAAGGCTCTAAATCTGGGTCTTCCAAACCAGGTGAGTAAGTACATCAACCACAGACCATGTTTGAAAATACTAATGGGCCCCTATACTTGCGCAGTTTCTGCTGTCTTCATTGGGGACCACTAATGTGCCACACTTTGTGAGACTGTCCATGTAGTTTGTTGTAGTTTATCATTTGTGAGACTCATATTAAGAGTCAAACTGTGGAAGACAATTCTTGATTGCACCCCATGAATGGATTTGACGTATTCTGAACTAGAAAGAAATGAGCCATTTGAATGAAAACACAGTTGTGCTTCTTAATAACTGTTGCCCACTGTTTATAAAATTAATGTGCAGTACTGTCAGTGGTCAATATATCTTTTGATGTTTTCATAGAAACATGGTAATGGGGTGATTTTAATTTAGTTCTTAACTTCTGTGGGCAGGAGATAAATTTGTTGCTGTGGTCTGATGGATGAAGCATGACCAGGCAACAGGAAAATTGGAATGGAATTGAGACCCCAGCCCACCATGAATTGCAATGGTGTGTGGGGAGGGAGGGTGCTTACACCTATGCTTTGGTAGTCCCTGGGGTGAGTGACCTGTGGCTGGAGGTGTTTTGACTTTTCTGCTTTTTCTTCTTTCCTAAAGATGAGTTCAGAAAAGTTCAGTAGCCTACACTTGACCAGACTTTGCAGTTTGCTTGAAAAATGGCTTTTAGTGAAGCAGCAGCACAAGGCAGCTTATTGATTTAGAGAGTGCCAGCAGAAGTGGAGAGGAGGGGGAAAGGGGCAGGTAATTCACATACCAGTGTAGTCAGTTCTAACAGTAGCATGGAGTTATGCAGTGTGGGATGCCTGGAAGACTGACCAGACCCATGTCACAGAACGTTTCATGTCCGCACATAATATTGACATAGTAGTACCCAGTGAACTGGTTCAAAATAGTACTTTATTTTCCAAGTATACTTCTGAACTGTTCCAGGCAGCTTTACATTATTTTGACAGGCTTGTATGTCTGTCTGCTTCAGGTTTAAACTGCATTTAAATAAGTCTGCATTTAAATAAGTTATGTCGTTGGTCCATGCCCTCTAACATCTGTCCATGTCTACTATCCAGGCTGCATGAAGCTGTAACATGTACATGTGTACTGATCATGACCAACTAAGCAGCATCTTTTATTTTAGGAAGTCTAAGCTTAAGAATTTAAGTCCGTTATAATGTGAGGAATATCTCCCTGAGACTGTTCAAAGTACTCATTGATTTTAAAAGAAGAAGAAATAAAAAAACCCCCAAATACTGCCTTTGCTGGGAAATTTAAGAAAAAATAGCCAGAGTTTCCGTAAGACCTTGATACAAACATTGCTTGGTGCTCTCTGTTCACTGTGGCAGTAATTACAATAAAATATGATACTGTCAAGATTGTTTTTCAGAGTTTTGAAATAATCACTCTCATGGTTTATCTCTTTGAGGGATGAAAGTAAATTCTGTGTCTACCAAATTGCTTTCTTTCAGTGGGCAAACAGACTGTTTTGTTATTCAAGGGAGATGTTGAGGGATGGATTGCTAGCATGTTATCATTGGTTTGGAACTGGATGGGTTAGAACAGAAAAAAGGAGGTCAACCTAGCAGTGTTGTCAACTTGTCTCTAACAAGCTCTGTTACCTAGGAGTCAGTAGTTTTTATTCTTATACTCCATTCTGTTAGCTGATTTTTGTGGATTATCTTGCAATCAAGTTTTGCTTGCTGTACTGTTGTTTTTCCCTTATTTAAAACTGGGCTAATAGTGTATGATCGCTTATGTAATGTGGTTTGAGGAAAAAAAAAAAAAGCACCAGCAAGTGCTACATTTTGAAATAGCTGTATCAATAATAACAAAATATAGAAGTAAACAGTAAAGCCACATGAATATCGAGATTTATTGCAGAAAAAGTCAGGACAAAAAAGAAAGCTCTAAATAAAATGTGCAACTTGGAAAGTAATTGTATTTACAAAGGTGCAAGTTTTGAAGAACAAGGAAAGAAATAGTTAATTTACTGTGTAAAATAATAAAAAAAAAAAAAGCGGGGGCGGGGGGAGGAAGTTATCATTCTGGTGGGTGCTCTTACCACCATTTTATTATGCCAGGAATACTGCAGAATGTTAGCTTCAACATGCACTTTCAGGTTTCTTCACACAGAGAAAGGGATGGCAGAACTATTGGAGAGAAAAGTGAATATGTAAGATTCATATCTATGTTCACATGCATACTGATCATTCTCTATGGCAAGCTGGGGAGGCTCCACAAACATTTGCATAACCATGGTGTTTTAGGTCAGGACCTGAAGACAAGAAAAGAACTGTGCAGGAACAAGAGGGATATCACCAAGGGAGGCTTGCTGGCAAAGACCCATTGATACATTTTTATTAATGGAGTACATGTGATGCTCATGCTTTTAACTGGAAACATTTGAAGAGAGTAGTTCTTCCAGAATTGTAACAAGCATTTTTTTTCTATCTTGGTCCACAGTGGTGGTGGGCTGGTAGTAGCAGCTGCTAATCTGCTGCACCTTCTCATAACTGGTGCCTTGGGCTGGTGCCCCATTCACTCCTCCCTACTTTGGATACTGCTTCTTTCAATATGTTTTGACCACCCACAGGTTTAAGAGCTCATGGCTGACAGCTTTAACAGTGTTTTTCACTTAGATTTAAGTGAATTTGAGATTTGGTTGTAATAATCTACTACATTGATATCATTTTTCCACTTGGAGAACACTCTCGTATCTTTTGCTTCAGTGAGCTGCATGACACCCAAATAGAGGTGATGGTGGAGATATTGGGTGGCCCCCTGACTCCTTTGAAGTCCAATATAAAAATTTACAGTGACTTTTTTTTTAGTGCCTGGATGTCACACTACTGTCTACACTCTGTTTGGAGAGGGGATGGAAACTGTTGATTATTTTTGCTAGCTAAAGAAATGCCAGTGCCATTGTGGGGGTCTATTTGTTTGTTGCCCTGTGTATGAATCTCTCTTCCAGGACAACTAGAACTCAGAGGTAATAGAAATCACTTCTACTACATCTACTTCTATTGTCTTTCTCTTTTCTCATTCACAGGTACTTTGGGGTAGAGAAATGACTCCTTCCAGTTGCTGTGGGGTTGGAGGACGACAATCTCTTACGTCTTACCAAGTTAAATAATGATTTCAATTAAGTCTTTTTTTACAGCTTTGTGAAATATGCAGAAAGTAATTTGACTTCTGATCAAGGCTACTGTGAGATTCGGGGTTGATGCCATGATTAGAACTCACATTATTTAATTTTGTCCATAGATTTCACAGTATTGTGGGTAGCATAGTAATGCCCATAATGCAAATTGGAATGATGAAAAGAACTCTTCTTATTTTTTTTAAGTGAATATGAAACCTGTTAAGACTTACAGTGGTGTTCTATAATCTGTCTCTGAAACAAGCAGGCAAGGGTTTCGTGATGATCTGGGGGGAGGGGCGGGGGAGAGAAATTGAGTGGGTTTATAGTAGTTTGGTAAGTTGAGTAAGCATTTTCTGCAGACGATTTGGCAATCTTAATTTAAAAAAAAACTTTCCGTGTTTTGTTTTAAATGAAAATAGTTTTACAACTCTTTAAAATGACTTTCTTGAGCACAACATTAGTTCTAGTAGAAACTGATATGTTGCATGCAATAGTCCCTTTACTTTTCTAATCCTAATAGTTAATTTTTCCAGACCAAATTTGTCACTTTGGCAAGGTGGACTTTTATTTAATCTCTTTTCTGGACCTAATGCAGTCTTATAAAAAGAGAACCTTTCTGATTCAAAGTTCTTCATTGTCATGGTGCCCATGTGCATTTCTGACCAGAATGTAAAGTAGTTTTAATCCATACATCCTTTTTCTCTGTACTGGGGTAGGTGCCAAATCTATGTCAGTAATTAGCTTTTGAGTAAATTGGCTCAAACAACTTCAGCTGGCTCTAACAGTTCAGTGTAACTTGACTAGTTAACAAGTAGTTATGAAAAAGAAGCATTTTCATAAAGCAGTGCTACTTTATTTTGGATAAGTAGCCAAGCATCTGTAAAAAAACAAAAAACAACAAAAAAACCCCACCATAACATACCAAAAAAGAAAAATAAATTTTAATATTTTATTATTGATTGGGGGGGGGGGTTGTTTTGTTTTTTTAAGGGATAGCTTTGATTAATTCTTCAAATCACAGTATGGTGATAGTTTATTGATAAAGGTGTCCCATAAAACTACTTTAATTCTTAAATTCTGTTTAAAAATAAAGACATTATATGTTTTCCTTTAAAAGGTGAGGGGAACAAGAAACAAAAGCAGCAGGAAATCCAAATCATTCTAGCCAGTAATATGAGAAATTGGGTAGAGAAAGGAATATTACATTATTAGAAAATAAAATAGTTTAAACTGCCATAGAATCTGATTGTGGCAGGCAGCTGTTGGTCAAGAGCAGGGTATATGGCCATAAAACATAAAGGAATAGTCAAAAACATACATGGTGCACTGAATGTATGGCTTAAGTGAAAGATGCATGGAAGTAATTTATTCTGATTGTTCCTATATCTTCTGTTTTGTACTGGTCACAAATAAATCACAACAACTTTATATTTGTCAGTCTTAATTAACTAAATTTATTCAACAAACAATTTCCAGTGTGCAGAGGGTATATGAACAGTTTGTTGAGAGTATTTTCAATTTACACTGCATTGGCTACATGAGCCTCCCCCCCCCCCCCCCCAATGGGCCCCCCCCCCCCCCCCTCCAATTTTAAATTTGATAGTATATAATTATAATGAATGTATGCAGCACCAATAGTGCATTTGTAATTCATTCATTCAAGACTTTTTAAAAAAATTATTCAATCTTAAAATGCATGTTTTTGAGCATTCCTGGTGGAAAACCTGAAAAGTTTTTATTCTGGTAGGAAAAAAAACCCCACACAGGTCATTCTAATATGTAATATACACAGTGCTGCAAAAGAAGACAGAACTGTCACATGGATGTCAGGTGCTAGAGCTCTATGCAGAGACATGGAATTATTTTTGCTGGCTAGATTGGTTGAGCTGTGTTGAATGCAAGCTCTGAGAAGTGAACAGTTCCAGTGTCTCTCCAAGCCACAAGAAACAAGGGTCACAGACTAAGGATGTCTCACAAAGAAAATGTGTAAGAAATTAAAGGGAAAACTTGTAATGGTGTTTCTATTAGGTTGTTTAGGATAAAAACAGCAAAACAAATTCTGGGGAAAAATATATAATTAGGATTATAATCTATGTGCATGTATACTTTGAGTGAGAGTGGGAACTTCTCCTTTTTACAGTGAAAAAAAATGCTGCTGAATTATTTTTTTAATCCAAAAAATATTCCCATTGCTTTCCCAGTTCTAGTATTAAGAAACAGCAGAAATTATGGGCATGGTCTTTGAGAATGCGTAAACTGTTCTTTTTGAGGAAGAAAAATCTCTCTTTTTTTTTTTATACAAGTCCAGATAAAATGGGCTTTGCATTAGCAATATGTGCAGTACGTGGGCAAAAGGAATCCTGCCCCATAACAGTGGCAAGGTGTACTGCATCAGTACAACCACACTGTAGGCCACCGCTATAAATTGTAACGGCAGTTGCATGTATTCAGTAGACATGCATCTATGTAGACATAGTCCCACACTTTTACTTGCTTTTTTCTTCTTACCAACTTTGTACACGATCTCCACATGTACCCTATTTCACTTGTCTTTTCACTTCCTCATACTAGAATATGATATTGTACACCTGCATAAAGGTAGTAGGTGAGACACGCAAAATATTTTCTCTTCACTTCATTGTGTTAGGCATTATAGGGAAGTCAGAACAGTGAATATGTCTCTTTCACATCCACATATGCATGAATGCGTGTTTGGAAGTTAGTTGTTAAGATACCTTAAATATTCTGCAAACAAGTTTGCATAAAAACAGTGAATGGTCTTTATGCAGGCTTTTGTGCAGAATATTTAAGATTACTATAATACATTTAAAACCGTGATTCCCAAACAGGTTGCTGGGACACCTGGCGTGCTTTGAGATCCTATGAAAGGTGTCCCACAGTGTGAGGAGATAAGCAGATAAGCACAGGCTCGGGTTCTGGCTCAATCCCTGCCTGGTAATTCCCCCATCCCTATTGCCTGGCCTCTCTGCAAAGAGTTAAGCAGTGTAATAAGAAAGTTTGTTTTTAAAATGGGGTGTCTAATGAGGGGTGTCTTGAGTCTAAAAAGATTGAAAACCATTCATTTAGAACATGAAATAACTGCTGTATTATATGTGCGAGTTCTTTGTTGCATGTGTAAACTAAAACTCTTTCTAAATTTATTTTTAATATATAGTTCATTGTCTCTGCTCAAAGATATAAAAGTAACTGTGTTAATAGTACACTAACACTAATTATCCCATAACTACGATCACTCCTATACTAATTGCATATGTATTCTTCCTTCCATCCACATCCTTCTTATCTACTTCCATTCTTTCACAGCAGTAACTCTGGTTTTAAAAACTAGCTCCTATTCCAGGAACAAAACCTTGCATTTAAATGCTAGTTACATTTCTAAATAATAAAGTAATACTAACTTATTTAAACATCTACAATCGAGAAGCACTTTAAAGCGATGAAATTAACAGTTAATTAAATTGTAAAACCTACATTGCTCATAAAACACGCATGTTAGTTTGGATTTTCAAACATAGATATGTAACTAAGCATCTAAATCCATATTTCAACATGTAAATTATTATAGGGTATGAAGTAATGTACCTTTCATCAGAACATAACAGCTTGTCTCAGTAATCACACTATATTCAAAGAATTTCTGGACTATTTGGGTGTCATCTATCTGAACTTTCGTAGAGAATTTGATCTAGTGCCACATGGGAAATTATTAGTAGAAATGGAGAAGATGGGAATTCATTGAAGAACTGTAAGATGGATAAGGAACTGTCTTGAAGGAAAATGGGATTAAGTAATATTGGAAGCAGAAGCATCAAGCTGTAAGCAGGTTACTAGGAGATAGCCAATAAGGCCGCGGCCAGACGAGTGCAGACATTTGGTTCCCCAGGGACAAGTAGTGGCAGTGCAACTTGTGCTGCCGCTGCTTGTCCCCAGGGAACGCCTGTGCCATGTGTGCTTTGGTGCACAGCAAGTTACTCCGGGGCAGGGTGGGGGAGGGGAAGGCTGTGGCCAGCACTGTGCTGGCCCCAGCAGCCTTACCTGGGATCCTGGGGGCCTCCCAGGACTGTACGCCGCCTGGCCAGCAGCCAGAGAATGGCTCCGGGTGACCTGGCTCTGCTTTTGAGCGGTACACGCTGCCTGTGTATGCACTGCTCTGCCTCCTCCCCCCACCAGGTTTTTTTGAACCCTGGATATTTTTTAACCCTGGGAAAATCGTAGGAGTGGGGAGCCTATCATAGAAATGGAGATTAAAAGAATTTGGCATGTTCAGGATAACAAAGTAAAGGTTGAGAGGGAATCTGATTGCTCTCAGCAAATATTTCAACAAGTAAATGCAGTGAGGGAGAAGAATTGCTTAGGTTAGAGGACTGTCTTCAGACGGGCATAAACTGGCTGGACAAAGGTAAGCTGAAAATAAGACAGACTGCTTACCATAAGAACAGTAAAGTTCTGGAATAGCATTCCCATCAGAGTAGAGGAGATAAAAAACCTAAGTACTTTTGAGATGCAGCTAGGTATGTTTATGAAAGTTATTTTACATTGTGGCGATTATCATAGGAGGGGGTCTAGATTCTGTGACCTAGGATTTCTCTCCAATCCTGTTTCCATACGTTTCTAATACTTAAGACAAAATTGCCTTTGAATGTTATGATTCAGGCTGTCCAGAATCTGACACTGTAAGGTAATAGAAACAAAACACCCCACCAAGACCACTCAGTCTTGGATGAATGGACATACATATGCACCATCAACAAGAACAACAAAAGCAAAAAAAAAAAATGAAAAAAAAGAAATCCACAGAATCTTCATTAGAGGCTTCAAAACACAAATTGAATTTTTTACTTTGGTCTTCAGCCAGATCATCTTTTCTGTAAGTACTGTGGAAACGGAAATACAATAGTAGATTCATAAAAGTTAGGAAAATAATGAAGTAATTAAAGATATAAATGCTGTAATATATATGCAATATAGAAGATGAACAAAGAATTTGCACAAAAAAACATAATTCTGGGTAATAAAAAAAAATCAATATTTGCATTCAGCACAGTAAAATTAGCTGTTGTGAAACCAACCATCAAAAACACTTTGTATAAAACCAAATGGACAATGGATAGTGTTTCTTTATGATTACTATGACTCACAACTCCATAATTGCATCTGTGGTTGTCCTCGATTAGAGTGGCTCATTCCAGAGTGCTAGGATTTTATTTCTGATTTTGCTTTAACATACTGATGATGTATCAGTGTGATATATGTGTTTGCTATAAAGTGTTGATAACGATGCTCTGGAGAATCAGTGGCATGTTACCCAAAATATATTATCTACAAACATATTATTCAATATCAGCTGGTTCAATTTATTGCTTACGAAATAAGAATTGGTTATTAAATACAATGGTAGTTTATGGTCAGTTAATATGATTCCAGATGAAAGAATGAAAAACAACACAAAAAAACTGTTTTTTAAATGTATTTGTTCAAGGTCACCTGAGAAAATGTCCTCCAGCTTACAGAAATCTCTAATATGACTGGAAGAAGTATAGCAAAAATTTTATTGATTGAGCCATGAAGTACAGGCCTGTGTTTACATTAGACTGGTTTGGGTTTTGATTATAGCTTTTGAAAGGAGAGGATGCATTTCTGGGGCTTAGGCATTCACAGTAAGTTCTCGGATTTAGAATCTTTCCATTGTGCCAGTGATCATCTAAACCTGGTCATCACTAAATGTGATCGGGATATGGCCAATTTGTAATTACTGGATCCAACTGCAAGGACAAAACTTTTCATTACAAAGTCAACAGGTGGAGTGCTGAATTTAAAGTCTCATGCCAAAAGTGCTTTTAAAAGCATAGCAAGTAATGGTTCTGTACGACTGATAAGTTCATAGGTTCAGCAACATCACTGGTGGTAAACATTTTTGCAGGCATGCCACTAGTGAACCCCTGCTCTCTTCCCATGTGCCACTGTGATTCCTACTCCCTTCTGTGTCTCTTCTCCCTCCCACCCCATACAGATTTGTGCCCTGGGGCTATGCAGTATTATATAGAGGGCTTCCAGCCTCCAGCCACGCTGAATGGAGTAGAGGAAGGACGCTGCTACAAAGATGTCAGCCCCAATTGCCAGGTTAACCCTAGTCCTGTGACTGCCAGATTTATATAGTACGTGTGGATCCAAGGCCCTGAATTCAGCAGCAACTGCAGGAACAGCTCTTGGTAGTGATACTTGACACTTGCAGCAGCAGCTCTCTGCTATACTCTGCAGGGTCAGCTGCTTAAGTTCCCTGTCTCCATTCTAGTGCTTCCCAAACGGAGCACCTTGGGCTCATGTGCCCCACACGGTTGTTTATGGCACATGTACTGTGGGTCAGTATTTTCCCTCTGTTTTATCCATATATTGTAGGTATCCTGGGCAACACAACACAATTCGCTCACCAAGACATAGACACATTCTCTTACATGTTTTATAATAATAATGTTACTCAACATTCTAGAACAGGGGGAGGCAACATTTTTGGTTGGAGTGCTGAGAAAACCACAATGTCTACCTTGTAAGGTGCTGGCATGCCACAAAAATAAAACCAGAATGGGGAGTACATGGCAAGAGGCACTGTGTATTAATATATTTAATAATCATAAATGGTGCTTTTTATGGTGAATACCAGGTTTTCTAAAAACTATAAACCTGGTGACAATAAAGAAAACTTGAATCTATTGCCTTTGTTCTTGTGTATTCTTTTTTGTTAAGCGTGTCATGATGAGAGAGAGAGAGAAAAAAAAAGAAGGAAGGAGAGGGGAAAAAAGAGAAAAGAAAGTGAAAGAGCTAAAGAAAGAAAAAGGAGACAAAAGAAGGGAGAGAAAGAGAAGAGAGAAAGGAAGAAGAGAGGAAAACAAAGGAAAAAGAAAGCGGGCGTGTCCCTTGCTACCCATATATCCCATCGCTACTGGCTGTGCCTTAGGCCTCCTGGTCCAGGGCAGTGTCTGGCGGAAGGAGGCAGCGACACCTCAGCAGCAGCAGCAAGGACCAGGGCACTCAGGCCTCCTCAGTGGTCCTAGAGTGCAGGGAGCCTGGGCTCAGGGCTGGGAGGGAGGACCCGGCCAGATAGATGACCTGTTTCACTCAGGCAGGGGCAGCACTGGGGCAACCTAGCTCTGGGGCCTGGTGGTACAGAGAGACGATGGCTCAGGGGGAGGTGCTGTGGGCAGGCTGACCCAGCTGCATCCTTGGGAAGGTGGCAGCTAAAGGAGAGGGGAGCGAGTGGGAAGTGGGGGCTGCCCTGGGGTTCTTCAGATCTGGGCTGTGGCAGATGGGTGGGGGTGCCTGGTGGGGCCTGGCCCAGCCTGGCCCAAGCAGCTTTGTGGGGATGGAGCACAGCTGCCCTAACCACAAGGGGACGTCTTCTGGCCAGGGCAGAGCACTGGACTTGGGCCCAGGGCTTGTCCACCTGGTGGAAGCCTCCAGTGAAGTGACCCTGCACAGCGCCTATCCAAGTCCTGCCCGCCCCCCCCAACCCAGCTCCCTCTGAGGGGTCACAGCCTGGGGACAGGGGGCAGTGTCAGCAGAACGCAGACTGTTCCCTGCTTGTGTTTTCCCTACTCCACCCCCAGTGCCTGCCACAAAGCTGGGACCTGTGACTGCTTGAGAGAGCCCAGAGCAGCAACTTTAATTTTATGTATGTACGTATGTATTTTAAACAATTTTGTCGCACAACTCTGGGCGTGCCGGGAAAAATGTCTCCGTGTGCCACTAATTGGCACACGTCAGGGGTTGCCAATCCCTGTTCTAGAAGCAGCTTCACTTGAGAAAAGTAAAACTTTGTTTTGGTGGATTGCAGTGTACTGCATTTAACAGGTGTTCTACAACCGTGTCAAAATGGAATTTACAAGTTTAGTGTCCACATGAAAAGTGTACTTTTCTCCAGGAGAAGCGGATGGAAAGTGACTTTGGCTTAGAATTTTCAGCATGCTGTCTTGTCAAAAAATGATAACACTGCCTTTGGATACCATACTTCTGAATTATCAATATTCACTTTTTTTTTTTTTTATTTACAGATGTTTTACTTGCATACTTCAAAATAGTTAAAGAGCTTATAGAGAAATTGGGTCAGCTTAAATGGTGTTCCTGTAGGTAGCCATTCCAAAGGCGGGG
>NW_005841978.1:1045682-1050224 GCF_000455745.1 Alligator sinensis | reverse complement strand
GTGTGGTGGCGATGCCAAAGGGGGGGGGGGGGGGGTGGAAGGGGAGGCTATGTCCATTTTTGGAAATTTTGTTTTAGTACAGATTTTATTAACAATACAACTGCATTATGTCTGCTTGTTACATGGGTAAGAAGCAGTCCCTTACAGTTCAAACAAAGGAAGTTTAATAATTTAGAATAAAGAATTTCAAATGGTGTGCATATTTTATTTCAGTAGTGCTTGCCAAATTGGATTATTTTAAAGTTGATTTTAGTTTATTCTGAACTTTAAGGGTCATGCATGAAACGACTGTCAGAACTTTTTTTCAGGTTTTATTCCTCAATTAAAGTTGTTGTAGATTAAATGATTTAAACAATTTCCTGCTTTGTTTCCACTGGTACTTTTACATGGTTAAATTATTTTTCTTATACCTCTGTGGATAAATGGGTATGGTAGTTTCTCATTAAGCCATCTCCACCTGGTGGCAGCATGTCATAGCTAGCAACTAAATAAACAGAACTAGAGAATTGAAACATGGTTTGTTTTTTTCCTTTACAGGAAGATAATGTCAAAGCCAGTTAATCAGATCAATTGTTTAATGCTAAAAAGACCTACACATTCAGATGAAATGTATGAAGTTTAATTAAATATATTCATATATGAAGCTGAATCACGTATATGCTTTATATTGTATGTAATCTCATAAAGGCATAGCTATGGGTGTGTGATTTTTATATAAATATTCCCTTGTATTAGCACCTTCCAAAGGATGAGGGAGTTGCCAAGTGCTCCATTAGCACAGGTGCATTAATGCCTGCATTACTTCCATTTTGAAAGAACAGTGAAAGTATTTTAATGGCTAAAATCAGTGCTCTGTGTTTCTTGTTCATATTCTGCTTATTGCTGTAGTTATAAAATATGGATTAGCCAGAGTAAAGATCGCATAATGTACTTTCTTTTATCATAACTTTTCACCCCATTGCAGTGAAATATCCCTTCACTTCAGTGCTGAATTGCCAATTTGCCACAATGAAGAAAGGAAACCTTTCTAGATAGCAGTTAAATTCTTAAAAGCATGCATTCATTTGCTAAGATACTCATTCTTACTAAGTCATCCAAGTCACTGGCCCGAAGTGCAGTATATAAATGTGAAGTGAAGTGTGCCACAGATGGTTAAGAACAAAATAATTCATTCTTTGTCTGCTTTGAGTGGTGATTCTGTTTAAAAAATGAATACATCTTTGGTAGCCATTAGGATAGCATACCTACCTCCACACTTTTCCAAGATGTGTAGAATGAATCTAGGTTTAAGAGGGTCTGGCGATAAAAGCCCACAGATAAGTAAAGATCAGGGTGACTGATAAAAACGAAGTAAGAGGAGGCAATATGTGGGAGTCTTTACAGTCTTCTTAGAGGGCAACTAACTAGTCATCTAGGATCTATATACTAATGTGAAAAGCACGGGGAATAAGCAGGAAAAATTGGAAGTCCTAGTACAGTCTTGGAAATATGTAGGAGCTGAGAAATATGATGGATAGTTCACGCTAAAATGCTGTCGGGGATGGGTGTAATTTGGGGGGGAAGGCAATTATTTTTGCTGGAGGGCTGCTTAATGAATTTTGATGAGCTATCAAGGGATGCAAGGGCAGCCCTGCCTCTTGGAAGGTGCTACACCTCTACACACCCTGATCATCATTTTGGACTGGAAGTCCTGCCCCTAACCTTTGCCACCCAAAGTCCCTCCCCTGACCCCTGGAAGTACTCCTTTTGGGAGGAGAGAGTTGCTATCTTGGAACCAGACAAAAACCAAATCATATACTAAAAGTCAAACACCTACTATAACATATCAGTTTCATTACAAAAAATATTTTGTCATGATTTGTATTTGCATAGCGTATAGAAACACGATTGCATAATAACTCAAAAATAGTCTTACTCTTGTATATTGGTTGGTGTGGCTGGTGGTGGGGGTGTGTGTATGTTGGGATGTGGGGTGTGTGTGGTGGGGTGTAGAGTGGCTGTGGGGGGCAATGGCTTATGTTGGGTGTGTGTGTGTGGAATTGTAGGGTGGGATGTGTGGAATTTGTGGGGGACTGTGGGGACCCCGCACTTGCTCTCCCTTATGGCACAGTCAGTTCTGGCAGCAGCAGGCAGGGGTACTCAGGATGCTCATGCCCGGTGCAGGCATTGCTGCCAGTGATGTGTGGTTCCAGCTAGTGTTGCACATGGGAGCGAGAAGCACAGCTAGACTGGCCTGCCACTATCTCATGGGGCTCTGTGCAGTGCATGTGCAGGTCCTGCACTCGTGTGCCACTGGGGGATGTCCCAGTGATGGAGCTGGATATCTTCATGTCTCCCTGCTGTGCAGGTCCCTGCACTGCGCCAGAAGTGGAGGAAGGCCCTGCCCCCTGCTTCCCTGCGGAGTCCTGGGACCTGCACAGCAGGGGCATGGAAAGCAGCCAGCTCCATTGCTGGGGCATACCCTGGTGGTTCAGAGCTGTATGTGCTCCATATTGAGCCCCGTGCAATAGAGGTGCAGTAGCAAGGTTGCGTTCCTTGCCTCCACATGCAGTGATGGCCAGAGCTGAGTGTTGCCAGCAACAGTGCCAACACCAGGCATGAGTGCCCCCACCTGCTGCTGCTGCTGCTGGCAGGGACTGTGCACCATGGAGGGGATGGGACTGTGTGTGGCGACCCCCACACCCTCCACTCTCCTTCACACCCACACTCCCACTGCCCCTCTGTGCATGCACTCCATGCTGCTGCCCAGCTGTAGCTCCTTCCCTACCCCTGCTGCTTCCCTACCTGCTGCCCAGAGTGAGCGGGATGCCAGGTAAGCTGAGCAGGTCCCCTGGTGGCTGCAGCAGTGGCATGAGCAGCCCTGGCTGGAAGCTGTGCGCTGGCTGCGCTAGACCAGGCCCTTTTATCTACAAGGATGGGAGTGAAGCACAATAGGGTATGTTGGCAGGGGAGGCAGCTGTTGGTGGATGTCCATGAGCTGGATGAAATTGTCTGGCAAGTCAGATCCAGGTCTAATTCAGAAAGATGGCGGGGCGGGGCGGGGAGGTGATGGTGTTTCTCTTTATATAAAGGAGAGACCTGTTCTGAAGTGCAGAAGAAAGTGGTATAGCTGTTGAAAGCCTCTGAATGAAGGTAAAAGGTGACATAATAGGGGGTCCTTTCTATAGACCACTAAACCAGGAGGAGGTGGTAAAGAAGTCTTTTTTTTTTTTTTCCCAAAACAAATGGAAATATCCACATTGCAATACCTGGTTGCTGATGAGGGACTTGAATTATCATAACATCTGTCTGGAGCTTAACATGGGAGTGTTCTTTCAACCCAGCAACAGGAAGGGTTAGAAAGTCTTTTGGAACAAGCCATGAAGAAGCCTACTAGGAAGGAAGCTCTTTTTGATTTGCTGCTCATGAACAGGGAGAATTGGCTGAGAATCTGAAGGGAGTGACAGTGACTGAGAATCTGTTGGGTGACAGTGACTATGAAATTATAAGAGATCAAGATCTTAAGGGAAGGAAGGAAGGAAAGCCACAGAATAAAGATACCAGACTTAAAAAAATCTGGCTGTAATAAACTCGGGGAACTGATGTGTGATGAGTTTAAGGGGAAAAGGAGTCCAAGAGAGTTTGCTGTTCCCAAAAAAGACTGTATGATGGGGAGAAAAGTGTGGCAAGGGTAGAAAGTGCAACAGACCAGTCTGTCTAAATAGTTACTCTCCAGTAAGTTGAAAATCACAAAAGTAATCTTACTTAAGGGGAAACTCAGGCTACTAGGGATGAATATAAAGGTATTACCTGAGTATGCAGAGAAAACATAGGAAGTTTAAGACACAATTTGAGATGCAGCTAGCAAGGGGCATAAAAAAACAAACAAACCCAAGAAACATGTTAAAAGTGTATCTGAAGTAAGAGGAAGATCAAAGAAAGCAAGGGTCCCTTAATTGAACCTAGAGGGCAATCTGGTAATAGATGATGTGGAGCAGCCTAAAGTATTTGATGGGTTTTTTCTTTGTTCTTCGTGAATTCAGATCTGCTATGAGATGACAAGTGCAGTTTACAGCTAGGAGAAGAGAGATAATCGGCCTAGAGAGGATAGTATGTTTTAGGTGTCATTTAGAGATTATTTAGAGAAGCTGGAAGTTTTCAAGTCACCAGGGCCAGAAAGATTGTATCCTAGATTAATCCTAGATTAATCAAGGAATTAATTTAACTGAGGTAATTGCAGAACCATTGGCTATTCTCTTTGATAATTCTGAGGGGTCAGGTGAAATCCTGGAAGACTGAAATGGCAATTATAGTACCTATTATATAAAAAAAAAAAAAAAAATCCAGGTAATTGTAGAATGGTCAATCATATCTCAATAAATGGAAAAAATATGGAGTGTGTTATCAGTTAATCTGTTTCTAAACATCTAGAAAACAACAAGGTTATCAGGAACAGCCTGCATGGATTCATCAAGAGCAAATTTTCCTTGGCCCTACTGATTTTTATGAAGTATGGAAAGCACAAGTGCAGAGTCTTAATGAGATGGATTTGGGGCGGGGGGG
>NW_005841978.1:1036791-1045588 GCF_000455745.1 Alligator sinensis | reverse complement strand
GTGGTGGCTGCTGCGGCTGGAGCAGAGCACAGAGCCAGGTTCTCTCTGCCCTCTCCATTGCAGGCTTAGGGCTCCCTGCCCCGCTGCCCTCCCCCTGGGATCTCTGCAGCCCAGCAGGCCGAGCCTGGTGCCGGAAAGCAGGGAGGCTCAGTGCCGCTGCTGGGAGCCTGACTCTGGCTCTGCTGCAATGTCAAGGTGCCCCCTGCCCACCTGACAGCAGTGGCAGTGCAGAGTTGTGCCCCCTGCTTCTGCCAGGTGGGCAGGGAATGCTTTACCATTGTAGTGTGGCTGGCTTGGGGCTTCTGGCAGCAGCACCAAGCCTCCCCGTCCTGCTCTGCCATGGAGGCCCCTGGGGGGAGGGCAGTAGGGAGGGGAACCTGAGCCTGCAATGGGCAGCCTGCATTCTTCCTCACCCTACATACAAATCTGGGGGCAGGTTGCCCCTCTGTGCCTCCCACCCCGGGAGTGCGTGACCTAGAATGGCCATCATAGAGGGCATTCTGGTTTTCTGCTACTCTGTCCTCTATTGATATGAAACCCGACACCTTTTATGTTTCTATTTTTCTCTTAAAAAGATCTGTTACCCAACAAATCTAACAAATGATCTGACATCTTCTGCAATAAGAAAAACTATCTAATGCAGTCTCCAATGTCTAATGAAGCTCTTGAAGAGAAAAATAGAGGACATAAAGGCATCGGGTTTCATATCAATAGAAGACAGAGGACAACTGGACTGTCCTCTGTGATGGCCATCCTACTGTGACCTAATTTTTTTTTATTGTTGTGGTCCCAAATGGCATCGTGACCCTAAGATTGGGAACTGCTGCCTTAGTGACTGTGGTGTGGACCATAGCTCCCTGATCACATGTGCTCCTAATCATTTGGGAAGTAAGGGCTCAACCAAACCTGCAATCTGGTCATACTGCTTCCAAGAATGGTGTTCTTGACATCTTTAGTCTAATAGATATTGTAGCTTCATTGGACATTGGAAACTGCATTGGATAGTTTTTCTTATAGCAGAAGAGGTCAGGTCATTTGTTAGATCTGTTGGGTAAATTTAGATTTTGTCAAGAAAACTATTTCACAATGGAAACATTTTTGAATGGAAACCCTACTCAAAACCAATTTCTTTCAGTTTTCTGACCATTTTTTTTTTTTTTTAAAGCATCATAAGTCCTTTCTCTAATATACTCATTTGTCATAACCTTTCTATTTTTAAAAAGAGCTTTGATGGAAAGTTTTCAGACAGCTCTAATTTTGAACTTTGGGGATAGTGTTTCACAACTGGAATCACCTAGCAGATCTGGGTGATAGGTTTATACTTGTTTCTATACAGGGAAGGAGTTGTGACTACATTCAGTATGTGGAAAAAAAAAAAAAGCTGTTCTAAGTCTTTCTTTGACAAGATTAAACAGTACAGCCAACAGGCAAATAGAGAGAGAGAGACAGACAGACAGAAAAATAGGTCCAGGTTCATATGGAGACTCAGAGATTTCAAGGTATACCTGTATCACTGCTTTAAGAAATGTAGCCCACATTACTTACAACTTCTGTTTGTTCTTGGCTCTCCTTACTAGATTGTGTGATCGTATTGTGCTTTGCTATCAAATATTCTTTGGTTACCTAGGGCCTAAGTCAAAACATCCCCTTTGAAATCAGTGGAATTGTGTCTAATTATCCTAGGACTGAATGTGGATCATAGTTCTGGTCAACTCTGAGATAAACACTTCTTTTGGATATCGTTATAGTGGCAGAACTTTTTTGTTCTGTCCAGTTACATTTAAAGATCAGAAGTTTAGCATTTTTTTTCTATATTTCTATTAGCTAACTGACATTGTTGAGGCTTGCTCTTATCTATGATTTCTCATGCAAATATCTGTTCGCTGGTTTCTTGCACAAGAACATCTGCATTTATATTAGATGTGAAATCAGTCTTTTCTTTGAAACATAGTTATTCACTAACATCATAATTATCTACTGTTCTTTCTTTTCTACTCTAACCTAAGGGAAGAAATGATAAGGTATAATTTTGAAATTGATATTATTTAAAAAAAAAAGTAATACTGTGATTGATAGTTTATTATTGCTGTTGCCAGGGTGCTTTACTTTTTGAAAAGCTAAATCCAGAGTATGTCAGAAAGACAGACAAGCTAGCCATTCTTCACTTGGTTGCACTTCCTTAGGTTTCTGGATTCTGGAGATCATCCAAGTGTATTTTGTATGTGTTGGTCACTGCTGTGTATGTGTGTGTTGGAGAAACTCATTGGAGAAATAGCTTTCCAAACTTGGCCTTGAAACAAAGATTTTCAGACATCATGGCATCTTGGACTGAAGTAAACCTTTCAGAGCCTGCACAGCATTAAATGTAATAATATGAAGTAGGTCACTTATTTTTTTATAATGTGTAGTTTATAAAAGATATGTTAAGCAAACTTATTTTTGTCAAGAATTTAATGTAAAATTAATTCTGAATATTAAAAGCATTGTGGTAACTTTTTTCAGTTTACTTTTGTTCTGGTTACTGTTTTAGGTAAGGACGTCTCTGTTCCACTAGATGATAAAATCTTTTAAAATTATTCTTTTTTTCATTCTCTCTCTTTCCTGCTGTATTTATAACTCTTGCTACTAACAATTCCCAGTAGGAATGATTGCATGAGTGATGTCTGAAATATTTGCAGTGCAACTTTTTAATTAGCTGAGCTCAGGTGTACTAGTTGCACCTGAATTTACCTGCTGTAAATAATGAATGTAAAGAAAAAATCCAGAGGGAGAAGTTTTGAACAAGTCAGCGAGCATATGTTACTGGCAACATGGAGATGATGACCACTTTTATTTTACGAAAACCAGTTTAAGAATGAATTTCAGAAGTTATTTTTGGCCTAATTTTCAAATTCTGTTAAAGTCAATAGAAGGTTTAGGTCATGGCTGGGCAGTTATTTTAGCCACTTAATCAGTGTTGGTGTCCTCCTGAGTACCACATCTTTCTCTGCCCCCCTCCTTCCCTCCCTGGAACTGTAGCACGCCACTATCCCCATCCCCTGTGTCTCTGTCCCCATCCTGAGCTGTAGCATGCCTGTATCCCCATCCCCTCTCTTTCTCTCCCTTTCCTTGGAGCTGTAGCACATTCTGATCCTCTCCCTTTCTTCTGCCTCCCCAGAGCTGTAGCAGTCCTGGGTGGGCACCACCATCAGCTGTAGATGCACCTGGCAGGTTCTGGGTAAGGATTGGGGCATCTGCCTGGATCCACAGCTGATGCCACTGCATCAACACTGGGCAGAACCAGACATGCCTGCCCGCCCTCCACAGTGGAAGTGGTCCTGCTTGCCTGGCAACAGGTGGCGGCTGGAGCCAGAGCCACTGACCACCCAGCTCCCATGACTTGGTGGCAGCCTGTTTGTGGTCACATAAAATCAGTTGGCAGGCTCAATCCGGCCCACAGGCCATATTTTGCTACCCCTGGTTTAGATTCTCAGCTCCACTGTAAATCAGGCCTTTCTGGATACTTGTGCCCCAGAGATTTATTACTAGTCTCTGTATTCCAGGTTGTACTGGAATGATATCTCTAAATTGCTGAGTATTATAATAGGAGAAATAAATTTCACTTTCCCCTTTTTCTCCTACTCAGAATTCATATGTTTAATATATGAATAAAAGTGGTTTAAACATAGAAGACGAGGCTTAGTCCAGATTTGATTAGTATTCCAGAGATTCAAATTTTAAAGACTTGGTTTTCAGAAGTCCAAATGGTTCAGAAAATGCCACTCGTGTGCAAAAGACCATGCTGCTTGTATGGTAGAGGGACCTGTCACTCTTTGAATACAAGCACAAACATACGTGTGCATGATACCCATCTTTGTAGCTCTACTATTCCCAGAACACAAGGACTGCTGAAGTTCTTTACAGTAGCAATCCCTGTGTTCTGGTGAATGCTGCAGTATTCTGCTCCTCCGCTTCATCTGCTTTTAGTAGTAGATTTTTCAGAATTTGTTTGAAGAAAGGGTGAGGTGAGAAGATGGCAGGGCAGAGAAGGGTAGTACACCTGAGAGAGCAAAGTGGTACATTTTAGTGAATGGAGCCACCCAAGAGCAAGGAATAAAGCAGCAGAGGTTGTGCTTACTTGAAGCACCCTTCTTATGTCTTGCATAGAACAATTCCCCTCCCTGCCATACACTGGTAGGGCTGTAATTTACCTTAAATATTTAAATCTCTCTGAAAATCAGACTTCTTCTTCTAAAGCTGCCAGAAAAAGCTGCTTATAATTTTCAGACAACAAAGACAGCATACGAATTGATCTAAGAATTAACTTGAATTTCTTAACTCTTAAAATGAACTTAACATAGCAGGAACCAGACTGTTGGTTCCTAGCTTAACTAATACCAACTCTATCAGATTCTTTTGAATTCTTTTAGTTTGATGGAGACTCTGTATCTTTATGACTGAGAAATGTAAATTGACACTTAAGGCCTTGTGTAGACAAAATGAGGGGCATGTATGCACAACACTTTAAAGCGGGTTACATGCTTTTGCACCACTTTAATGGTGTCAGTGTTTGCATGCGTCAGTGGCGTATTGCACAGTAATTCCAGCCACTGTAACAAATTAGGCAGCATAATGCACCTTAAATGACTTTGGACACAGCAAACTAAAACTCCTTGGAGGAGTTTAGTTTGCTGCCCTACAGCCACGGAGCGAAGCACTGGGCTCTGTGCAGCTCAGGAGTTCTGCAGGAAGCCCATAGAGTTAGCTTGGCAGGAGCCTGGGAAGGCAGGCTCTGCCCAAGGAACAAAAAAATCAGCAAGCTTGATTTTCCCCCCCCCCCCCCGGAGCCTGCTTCTGCTTGAGCTGTGCGGGGGCCCAGTGCTTCCCTCTGTGGGTGTGGTGCCCCCCTGGGATTGCCTAAACCAGATGCTGCTTGTGGGGAGCCACTGCTGCTGCACTCAGGGACCACTCTGCCCACTGGCAGCTCACCCTCCCCTCTGCCACTGAAGAGGCAGTTAAGTGCATGGGTGTGTGCATGACATGGGAGTTTACTTTTTAAAAACCCAACGCTTCAGTTTAGGGCCCCCATTTCATCTACACATGCCCTAAGAAGACTGAAAAGACAAATAAATATTCCACATTTCTAAAATGGGAACTAGTGCTGCAAAATAATGAAATGTGCAATATCACACACAGTGGGAGAAACTTTCAGTTAAAGCCATAGAGAACTAGATTTTCCAGACTTCAGCTCCCATTTATTTATTTAATAAAGGCCATGCTTTAAAAAATGATCAGCACATTGCATACTGTTTCTGAAATCTAACCGCTTACCAGTATTTTGGCTCTTTGCTGGGTACTGAATTCTTCTGAAGATTGTGGTTTGCATGCATGCACACTGTAATACTTAGAAGGGACTGCTTTTATGTAGCTGATATGAATCAATATATGATCCCATCTACATCCAACAAGTAAAACATGTTTTATATGTATATTGTTGTACTAGCATTAAGATGTTTTACTTCTGTTTGAGGTAGGAAAACATATATTGCTGAATTCCAGCTACTTCTGAGTTTTCCTTGCACACACAGGGTGTCAGAAACAGAAACTTATTACAGATGGTGAATGATTAAATTTACAATATCAATGCATGCTGATTTCTTAAAGTTAACCTCCAAACCAAGTTCCAGCTTGGAGCTGAAAGCAGTTATTTAGCATGACTTTTTCTGGTGGCAAGCCAGAGACTTAAACAGATCTGCTAGCACTGGCCTTTGACCCATAATCAAACTAGTAAATGTGGAATATCTATGTGTGTTTGGTTTCTAATGTGATTCAAGGAAAGATTGCTGAAATCTTTTCCCGGCAGTTCTGGAATTGTGCTGTAGGGAGGAAGGGATGTTGGGGCTCACTTAGAAGTCTGGTCATCATGGAGGACAGACCTTGCAGTTTTATGATGAAGCATGTGGTGATAAATTTGCTGGCCAGAATCTGATGGAGTTTAATGCAGTATTGAACTAAGCAAATATTACTGTAAGATTTGGAAGAGTAACCCCATCAACTTTGAAGCAGGGGTTGAATGATGGTCCAGGAAATATGGAAGCGACAGTTTCCTGATGATATCTTTTATTGGACCAACTGAATACATTTGGTGCAATAAAATGTACTACCAAAACTCAATTTTTTTCTCACAGACTTTGAAAACAGAGATGTCCCTAAGCATTTCAGGGCTATTTGGTTATCCAGACATACTTTAAGTTTCTATAGTCCAAATATATGTACTAGTTGGTAACTCCTTGTAGCAGATCAAATGTACTGCAGGAAGAAATGGTTTTAAAAATGGACAGAACTAATACAGGAGACCCATGTCATTCATGGGGGATACATTCCGGAGATCCTTACGAATGGCGAAATCCGCGAATACTGACCGAGCTCCCTGTCAGGCCCTACAGCCATCCCCTGCAGCACCTGGGGACTGACTTCTTCCCCCTGAGTGCTGCTGTGGCTGCCTCTGGCGGTGGCAGAGAAAATGCTGCTGCCCTCCCCATCCCCGGGGCTCCCCCACAGCACCTGGGTACCAACCCTTTCCCCCCAAGCGCCACCGCAGCTGCCTCTGGGGGAGAAGATACCACCACTGCCACCCTCCATGTCCCCAGTGCTCGCTCTCCACCCACCTCCTGGTTCTGCCCTCCCCTGTGAATATTTGAATCCATGAACCTGGAGTTTTCCTGTATAGGCCTGACTAGATGCATTATAGTAAAAGAAAAGAAAACAGATGAGGTTTTTGTACCTTCTTCACAGAAGAATTTCATCCTATTAGTGTTAACGAACAGATTACATTATTAAATTGAATCCAAAGGATAGCCAAAAAATTAAGCTCCAATTTGGACCTTCTGTATGCTACTCAGATCTAAGAGGGTTTTTTTTTTTCTTTCTTTTTTTCAAATTATAGTACCTGATATTTCAGGAGAAATGTCCTACCTTTGGGGAAATTTGTACTTCAGAGATTGTCATGCACAATGATAGCCACAATGGGTTTAAATATTCTCTTTTTGCTTTTATTGCTGTGTTCATCAAAGCCTGTCAGTGTTTAAAAGTGAATGTAATTCAGTTCCTAGGAATTGGGTATTTCTAGCTTTGTCCTGGGTTTTAATGAGAGCCAATGGAGAATCAGTTATCAACATGCTTTCATAGAGTGTCTGTAGAATTAACTTATTTCTTTTACCTGCCGTGTGAACAAGGAAGACTCAAGGTAGAGCAGTACCTCAAATCTTCCATTAAAAACTTAATAGCAAGACTATAGAAAATATACATTTTCCAGGACTGACAACACTTTCTGTTCAGCATTGACCTGTTTTGACATCACCAACATTGAATTTGAAAGTATACTAACATATTAAGTTGTTTGAAAACTATTATTGATCCTTTTGCTCCTTCACTGCTTTTCAACTCATTTATCCATTTGCATTCTATAAAATAAAATTCAGTACTACAGCTCTAGCTGTACTTGGAAAAAATATATTTCCATAGTTGAGACATCTAAGAGATTTCAGAAAAAGCCCAAATCAAAGACACAGGGCCAGTAAGAAATTTACATTATAAGTTGAATAAAAGGATATGATTAAAAAATGAATAACTTAAGTTTTATGCTGGTGTAGCAATGTAAAAAAAGCAGCCCTTTATATTTAACATGTACTGTAAATTGGCTTGGGGGCACCTTTGCAGCCTCCCCAAATACTCTTAAAGCTTAATGGAAAGGTCTCAATTTAATTGAAAGATAAACATGTAATAAATAGTCAATACAACAATCCAACGTGATCAACCTGTTCTGAAGAAACTTCTTTAAAATAAATTAAAATTCTCTTCCCTCAAAAGTATAAGCAATTAGACTCTTAAATCTTATCCAAAATGGAAAAAAAGGAACAAACATTTGGCAGGGAATTTAGCCTTTGCCACCTTTTCACTCTATATACTTTGAAGCTGTTAAATTCAGAACTGTGAGTATGTATCTATGTATTTTTACATAACTAAATGTGCTACTCAGTTTTAGACGAGTTATGTAAAACTAAAGAAGCTAATTGTAGTTTATGTGACATACATGCATTATTGGTTGTTGGGCTAGACTGATATTTATCTATGAATGATGAACTTTCTTTAAATGTTATGCTCTGTACAACATGTATATTTGAAGCTGATAGAACTGTAATAAGGAAAATGGTTATTGTATAACCGGGGAAGTGTGAAATGCGCAAACTTGGGACCTCCGGTGCAATTCCCTGACCTGCCATGTCTTTGGCGTGAAGCATGTCCTGTTCTGTCCTTCTATGAAATAATCATGCTCCTTGCAGATTCTACTAGATTTTTAACCACCTGCAGATCCTTCCAATGTAATCCACCCACCATTATATTGGCGTGATTGACATGAAGTGAATGACTTACATAATTTGTTTTGATTTTTACTTACTCGGTCATATAATCAACATGGGTTCTGTAGCTTTGTTTACCTTCATCTGATCATACAGTTACTATGTCTTCTGAAACCACTATCTATTTCAATGCCCGTTCTTCCTGCTTCTATATTTAGTGGTGACAAAAATCAACAATGAACAAATGATTTTTAGCTTCTGAAACAAATGTTAAGTGTTTGTTTTTGGCAACATAAAATTAAAATAAACAAGCACGTATCTGTTTGACCAATTTTCAAAAATGTTAAGCTAGCAGGCATTATTGACAGTTTAACTGCATGGAAATTACACATTCAAGATAGTCTTGCTGATCCAGTTCCTAGCATTTGAAGACTTAAGGCTGAATCATTACTCTCTTT
>NW_005841978.1:1028870-1035812 GCF_000455745.1 Alligator sinensis | reverse complement strand
CCAGGTTGAGTACAACCCGTCCACCACTACTCTCTGGGTACGCACCATCAGCCAATTTTTTTACCCATCCAACTGTGTAGGTATCAATGCCACAGTCGCTTAATTTATTGGTGAGGATGGGGTGAGAGACGGTGTCAAAGGCCTTCTTAAAGTCTAGAAAGACTACGTCCACGGCGACACCATCATCTAAGGATTTAGTTACTTGGTCGTAAAAGGCAATCAGGTTGGTCAGGCAGGACCTGCCTTTGAACCCATGCTGATTGCCCCTGAGCATGATCTCCCCTGCAGGCCCCCCACAGATGTGCTCCTTGATGATTCTCTCCAAGATTTTCCTGAGCACCGAGGTGAGGCTTATAGGCCTATAGTTACTTGGGTCCTCCTTCCTCCCTTTCTTGAAAATTGGGACCACATTAGCCAGTTTCCAATCCCCCAGCACCTGGCCAGATGACCACAAACGCTCATACAGCCAGGCCAAGGGCTCCACGATGACCCCTTGCAGCTCCCTCAACACCCTTGGGTGGAGGGTATCTGGACCTGCAGATTTAAAAATTTTTAGTCCTTCCAGAAGATCCCTAACTACATCTACACTGACTGAAGGCCTGACAGAGCTATCCCTGAGATTGTCCCTACCTCTGGTAGGGACAAGCTTTGCAAGCTTTTGGGCACAAGTATCCTTCTTTAGGCATAGGGAGACTCTGTTAATGACAGGTTAAGGAGTTCAGTCGGCATCTTACAGGAGAAGAATTGTCTTGTAAAGTCCTGTTACATCTAAGGTTCTGGTCTTGAAGCTCTGCTCAGGTGAAATTCATTGTAGTTATCAAGCATAAGTATACTACAGTGATCTAAAATTGTTATAGAATAGTGGATTTGGCCCTCATTTCTGTACATTGCTAAATTGCTTGTATGTCTGAGTTACACCCTGCTTAATCAGATTCTTCAAATCCCATTCATATTCACCTGAAAAGAGTTCAGTTTGTAAGAAGGCATAAGAGTCATTATTCACTGTTTGTCTGCGTTCAGCACATTTTAAAGCAGGGCAGGGACCTTGACTTTGTATAGTGCTTTAAATGTGCTGAACACAGACAAACAGTGAATAATGATTCATACTGCTTTTTAGGTACCTAGATACCTTGGTAGTCTGGCTCTCAGTGGCAAGTTTTCTTTAAATAAATAAATAAATAAATTCAGTTGTATGGGTAAATATTTATTTCTATGAAGTTTAATTGACTGGACTGAAAAGTCTGCCGTACTCTTCTTAAAAACCAGCAGTGTAAACCGGGGGTGCTCAGTCTCTGGCATGTGGGCTAGATCTAGTCTACAGAGCTAAGTCATCTGGCCCATGGGTCTTCCCAGGAATCTGGAAGTTTGGCAGTGGGAGAATGGAGCCACTGTTAATTACCCCTTGCCTGCTGCCAATTTTCTGGCTCCGGGGAGAAATGTGCAGGCTAGATGGCATGGCTCTGCATGGTAGATTGTATCAGCGTGTGGTCAGACTGGGATGTGGAGTCACTCAGCAGCTATATCTGCATACACGGGGCTGGGAAGGTACACCAGCTTGCACCCATGAACTGATTTTATGCACTGACTCTATGTGTTGACCCCATTCTGGATCTGGCCCTGCACATGGAATCTGGTCTGAAAACTGGCCCCATACCACTCATCCAGCCAGTGAGGTGGAATATGCTGAGCACTATCATTATTTGAAATACATTGTGTTTAGTGGTAATGACTGAAAATGATTTTTAGTCGCCACCTATTTACTATAGAATTGTATCTTAAAATCAAAGCACTCTCAAATTTGAAATAAAGGAATTGTTATAGCAAACCACTAAAAATGTTGTTTATCCTTGATGGAGCCTGTCTTTAATGGGAGAAATGAACACAAATACTGAAAAAATCCCTTTTATAATGTGCCGAGTGCCCTTAGCTTCTCTTAAAGTAAGTGGAAGTTCAGCACGTATCAGTCTTATTGCTAGGTAAAAGACAGGCCAGACATGGCCAGACAGGCCATCTTCAGATTTGTTCCAGTTCCCATTTGATTGAGTGATTTTTTTTTTTTCTTTTTTTTTTCTTTTTAATAAGAATTCCTTCTTAAATCTGTGTAGTATTTTACAGACCATTCCTAGAATCTTCCCTCAGGCAAAATTCCCACTTGTATTTATGATATTTAGAATAAGGCTTTAAATATTAACCTCTAATAAATACAGGATCATTAAGGGTATAATTCATGAGGGCACTATGTATTTTTGGACTAATTGCTCTGAAAGCACTAGTACGTGAGTTCCATATTTGAGCTTTCAAGAGTCTATAATTAATTAAATCCAAGCTGTGGTGCTTCAGAATACGTAGAATTATATAAAGGGGTCAGAATACCCTTCTCTTATCATGGTTTGACTAACAGGCTTTCCTGGAAAATAGATTATCTAGTAATGACCTAGCTGCTGTCCTCCTTGACTTTTTTTTTGTCTGTACCTGTGTGTGTGTGTGTGTGTGTGTGTGTGTGTGTGCGCGCGCATGCATGTACGTACGTATGTATGCACGCACGTATATGCATAGAGATTTTTTTAATGAAGTTCACAGAACTTTATGCTGTTTGTCTAACCCAGGGGTGGGCAATTATTTTGGGCAGAGGGCCGCTTACTGAGTGTTGGCAAGCCACCGAGGGCTGCATGACAGTCAGCCCAGGGCAGATAAATATTAATTTTCTAAATTTTTTAGGGGCCCTGTGGGCTGGATAGAATGTCCTGGCGGGCTGCATCTACCCCCTGGGCCGCATTTTGCCCATCCCTAGTCTAACCCCTTCCCTTATGTTTAATTTTAAACATTTTTTTTCTCGATAAATGATGCTATGTATTAAAGAAGAACAAGCAAGGGCAGTGCATTTGTGTACTACTGGAACATCTTTTGTCCCCCACCTTGAATGAACCATGCTGTATCTTTACACCTGTGATTGTTGACCAGGGTCACTTGACAGCCTGAAAAGCAGGAAGTGTTTTTAGTTGCATCCTTTGTTTTATCTATATTAGTGTTTGTGGTCGTATGTCTTTCAGGGATGTTGAACACTTTACTAGTCACAGAGGTAATACATACTGGCTGCATTTATATGTGTGTGCTTAATTAAATAGCTGTGCAGTAAAGTGTCATAGTCTTCAAATGTTGGTATAAGTCTGCAGTAAACTAATTAATGCTGTAGTTAAGATAGTACTGTCCCGAACAGTACTATATTATGCCAGGATAATTTATTGAAATTAAATACACACATAGGTGCTGAGTGTGAATGTAAATTGCTCCCAGTGAGCTTAGCCAGTCAGGGTTCAAATTCCTGCCTGTTGCCTAGCTACATGGCTCCATGCTTTCAGCACCCTTGTGCTCCAGCCATCCCCTCCGCTGCCCGATGCTGCTGACCAGAGCCTAGGGCCCCACATCCTCTGCTAGCTTGAATTGCTGCTGGCCTGGGTGCATGTTTAGATGCTTCTCCTGGGAATAGTTTACTCCGGCTCAAACTGCTCAGGAGTTTATTTCTTCGTGTTAATTGTATGTGTAGAGACACTCACTCAGTATGATTTTTGTGACATCCCAGATGCTGAAAGTTGCAACAGAGAATTATCAGGGAAAGCATGGTTGTATAGGCATACATACTTTGAATTTAATATCCTGAAGAGAGTAGCTTTTGCAATCTACAAAACTTTGCTTTCTTAGACTTGAATGCTGACAGTAGTTCCAGACTAAATCTTCTGAAAGAGTTTTGTTTTCTCTCAATAAGAATATTACTGTTATTACAGATGGTACAACTCCAGGTAATGTTGAAGAGATCAATGCATGCTTTGTGAGTATAATAAATAATGCTTGCCCTTAAATTTATTTTGTGTTAATGTTCCAAGTAATTTAGAATTGTAACAAATGTTTCTTTAAAATATGCAATGCAGTTCTTTGCTACAGGGGTTTGAGTTCCTGGTAATGCTTCTGCAACCTGCTGTGTTATTTTTTTTAAGTTTTCAGGTGTACTGATAAAATGTTGTTAATCAGACATCACTCTCATCTGAGTGTAACAAGCTCAGCAGGTAGCCTATCAGCTCAAATGAAGTATGTTATACTGCATTCTAGAAAACAGTGATGATTTTAGACAATTATTTGCAATTGTGATGTGTATGATAAGTATTTATATCAGTTCATTTCTTGAGTTCTTCCATTGCCACTCTTTTCATGAAAATTTCTAAACTTTACGGTGCCTGCAGACGTGCGGGGATGCTGCTCTGACATGCAGCCTCTGCATGTTGTGTATTCAGCATCCCTGTGCTTCAAAATGACGGTGGGGGAGCTTTACTTAAAGTGCCCCTGCCACCATTTTGAAGTGCGGGATGCTGAATACATGAGACACTGCAGGCATTTTAATTAGTGTGGCTTTTGGAGTAGTATCTTATGTCAGGGTAATTTACTGCGATTAAATGCATGTGTAGACAATGACCATGGCCATAAACTGAGCCCAGTCAGCCCAGCAGCTCACAGAGCTACTCTAATTGAAGTATCCCCCCTCCAGCCCCAAGAGCAGGGTAAAAATGCCCTAAGTGACTAAACACTCATTCTTCCTTGGATCTAAGCAAATAACCAAATAGTCTTCCCTAAATTATTACCTTTTGTTTGAACAAGTTGGGTTTACTTCAGATGTATATCTGGATCCGTACAGATTCACAGATTGTTGACACCTATATTTATCAAGATGCTGAGTGCTTTGTTCCTTTTGTCATTCAAATATTTAATACCAGCTAACTTGATCTTGGTTTAGGTCATGGGCATGATGTTAAAAATGCTTTTGACTATTGGTAAATGAAACTATTTCCATTTTAATGAACAATAAGAACTTTCTCGATTGTATTCCTGTCTTCAAATAATAATCTGGTAGCTTGTATAAAATTGCCTATTCCTAAGAACATGGAAAGCCGATCAAACCTAATTATCTTTGTTGTTCTAATCTCCCAGCAGAGCCATTAGACTTTTCTTTTACTCAGCAGCAAACCAAAAGTTTTTTTTTCTCAGTCATCTGCATTTCATGTTATAGATTTTTAATTCTTAGCTTCAGTAACATCCATCTCTAACACTAAGGATTTTACAAATGAGATTAGATAAAATTTAAAGTATTTTACAGAAGTAATTATTTACTAATAAATCACAGATTTTACAGAAGTAATTATTTACTAATAAATCCCATCCATTATTGTATGATAAGAAATTGGAAATGGTTTAGTTTTTGTTTTCAGATGATTAATCATTATCCATGAATGTAAGGCTTGTCTCTAAACAGGTCAGAATATTACTCAGGAAGTTGCTGAATTTTGGTTCTCTAGAGTGGCTAATAATTATTTTTAATTCTTGGCAATAGTCTGATTGGCATCTTGTGGATTCTGTAATGTGATAAATTCTCCCTGGCACCAAGAAGAAAGAAGTAAGTAAAATTTTACAAGCAAGAAAGCTGTAGTGAAAGTTAAAATATAACCTAAGTCTGTAATGATATTAATGATATTTTCAGTGATAGACTTACACAGGACATAATAGTACAAGAGAAGATGGCCCAAATAAGATCTGTTTTTGAAGTTCTCACCATCTGTTTAACTTTGCAATCCATAGTACAACAGCTTTAAAGATGGGTAATGATAGTGCCATACATAAATTGATATAGCCAAAGAATAGTGAAGTCTTGATGTTATGAATGTTCTAAATTGGTTGTAGAAAAAAATATAGATTGTTTTACTTAAAATCAGTATTAAAATGAACTAGTTTTATTGAATGTAATTTACCCTGTAAAATGACAGTGATCTGCAAGCATCCTTTCTTTCATTTAGAGAAACTTGCAAGTCTGATCATACAAATATGAATAAAGGGTGAATAGTTCAACTTAGTCCTTGTAAGCAGTTCCTCTTCTTGCATCCTTCATTATCTCAATCATTTACTAAAAATGGTGCTCTCCCCAACTGGTTCTCACTGTCTTGTCACTTCTCTGCTCTTTCTTTTCTCCCACAATGCTAACATGTCATTGATAAAGAAAGGGAAGGCAGATGTTTTCTGCAGTGGATCGAACAGTCGAAGTTTGTGGTGTACATGCAGGACTCCTTCTCCCCTACACCCCAGTCTATCATATATCCATTTAGATTTTAGTCAGCAGATTGTAAGCCTGAGGTTCTTGTCTGGTATCCCTTGTTTTTGTTCTCACTTGAGTTGAAAGTACTAGTTGCCTACAGGTCCGTCCCTTCTTCACCTTCTTGGAAGTCTGATGGTGACAGGGTTCCCTTTCTGCCTGCTCCTTTAGGTGTGGCCTCTTTCAGCTCCTTGACTGACCGGGTCACAAACAGTCACCGATCAATTCATCTCTTAATTACTTTGACATTATTAGGTTATCAATTGGCACTCTCTTTGCAGTTGATTCTTCCTTGATTAATTTGTCACAACTCAAATGATCAATTAGTCCCGTATTTGTAATTGATTTTATCCCATCAGATCTCAATTAATCTACAGTTTTAATCAATATGGTCCACCCTTATCAGTTAACTTCTTGTTTTGGGTCCAGCCCCCTTAAATTTACTTTAGCTCCTGGGACCTGCTCACCTTATGGGCAGGCACAGGTTTTTCTTACCCTCCCGGGCACAACTCTTCTTTCTTTGGGGCTGGGACGATCCTCATATCTGTCAGGATCTTGAGCTGGGCAACTGCCCAGCATTAGTCTCTCATTCTCTCTTTTTTGGACCATATTCTTCTCCCGGTCTTCGCTCCCAGTTCATGCTGTCATGTGAATGGTGAGGTATCTGTAGTTCTGCCCACTCCCCCTTTCTAGGAAGAAAGTAAGCCCCGCTACTCCCTTTTAAAGAGGATCGGAACTCCTGGGGTCCTATGGGAGCCAGTTTCTGTTGCTTCTGATGGCTACTCAACTTTAACCCTTTTGGCACTGGTGTG
>NW_005841978.1:1011181-1028724 GCF_000455745.1 Alligator sinensis | reverse complement strand
CCCTACAGCTCTGGGCACAATTGCATCAGCACTCCCCAGTTGGATTCTTCTCTGGGACTATGTTTAACAGGGCCTGGGATTTGCAGCATGTTATAGTCCTGTATACAAGAATAGGGCTTGCATAGGATATATACCTGTTTTTGTTTTTTGTTTTTAAATCATAATGTCAAAAAAATTTGGCAACAGTGTAAAATCCTATGCTTAGATTTGCATATGGCATAGTGAGAGTCAGTTTTGTTCCAAATCATACCTAAAAAGAAACAGTTTAAAATAGAGGTGGCCAAACTTTTTTCAAGTGTGCCAAAAGTTAAGTCCCACTTCTCTCTGAGTGTCACTCTGATCTCTGCCTCCCAGAAGTATACCTCATAGTTTGTTCCCTGGGGCACTAGAATGGTGGCAGTAGGGCTCGAGTCTCCAGACTGGCAAAGCAGAGCAGTGGCAGGATATTGCTGAAAGAGGTGGTGTCACTACCAAGAGCTGGGGTAACCAATCTCTGGCACTGTAACAACCTCAGTGTTATGGTGAATGTGGATTCAAAGCCTTAATTTAATATCAGTTGCAGGCTAGTGAAGTCAACTCCTAGAGAAGCATCCTGGTGCTTCTCTATTCCATGCAGCCAGTGGCTGGAGCCCCCCCTACCACCATTCCACTGAGTGCTGGGGCTCATATGCCACACACAGTGGCTGCCTGTGGCATGTGTGCTACAGGTTGGCCACCTCTAATGCTTTGTATTAGTTGGGCTGAAAATGAGAGAGAGAGAGATAAAATAAAAGGGTTTCTTGTAAAACATTTTAAAGAGGTGTGAAAAAACACTCGTGTATCCTGATTATGCATGGGGATTTTTGACAAGGGAGTCAGAGGCCTGGGGCATTCCACCCTTGGACAACTGTATGCCAGAGACTGCCTGAAAGGTGTCACTGGGGTCCCTTGAAGATGCCCTCACTAAGCAGCCCCTTCAGTGGGACCTCTTATAATGGGGTTGTCCCCAGTCAAACTGTTAGGGATTGGGTGATTCCATGGGGCAGTGGGATGAGGTGCCATCCAAGGGAAACTGGTATCATGATGGGATACAGCAGAGTTGAAGACTTCATGTGGAACAGTGACATTGGAACCCCAGGTCTGAGCATAATGGAGAAGCATACTGTACAGAGGGCTCAGTTTTTGAAGTGGCACTGGAGCATATGGGGTTGCTTGAGAGGTGCCCTGCTGTATTTTTGGGAACAAGGGGAAATGGTAGCCTCTGGGTTCTCTGGACTTGGTGCTTGTTGCAGCTATGCAGGTCCCAGATTGGGATTGTTAAACTGGGCTAGGCCTGGGCAAAGGCATAACAAACAATAGTTGTGCAGTGGGAAAACCCTTTCTGTACCTGGCAGGCTGTGTGTGTGTGGTGGGGGGGGAGCGGGTGGTAAGGAAGTGACAACGGCTGAAGATCAGGGACAGGAAAGGATTGTGGTCAGTCTTGGGGAGAGAGTACAAGTTAAAATTAGACCATGTTAAGAGTGCTTAAAATGTTAATGAGCTTTAATGTGGGATCATTCACAAGTGTTGGATGCCCTCTAGGCATCTTGTAGTTATGCCACCTTGGAGGAGGTTTATCTTTTGAACTATGTTACCCAGCTCAAGTTAATATCCGACTGTTCAGCTGAGATAAAACCACCAATTGGCATTCTCTCTAGTATTCTAGGAGGCACCATCCCAGGTGGAGTAGCAATCTTCCAGGACTCTATGGTTCTGGACTGATAGCTAGGGATTGCTGGGCAGCAGATGAGTTGCAGGAGCTGCCATACTGCTGCAGGAGTAGAATGGGTGGGCCTCCTAGTTCCTTGAGCCACAGATTGAGCCTATGCTGCACTTGCTGCACCCCATGGCTACCCAGAAGCTCCCATGGGGGTTGAAGGATGCAGGTAAGGGCAGGGGAGGGGGCTGGCTTGCAGCTATGGGTGTCTGGAAACTCTCCAGCTGCCCAGCTCAGGCCCGCCACCCGCCTTCCCCCCCTTCTCCCCCCTTGGGCCCTTTTAACTTCCTGACAGCTGCTCGTCCCCCACTTCCCTGCCCTTACCTAGCAGTGAGCTGCTGGGCAGCTTTGGGGCTTAGCAGGGACTAACTTCAAACATATGGGGCTGGTGTGGGTTGTCAAGAGCAGGCATGGAGGGGCAACACCTGCTGCCCCTCTTCTCCCTTACTTTAGCTGCTGTCATTGCCACTCTGATTGGGACATGAGGGCAACAATCCAGCGGTGGAGATGCCAATGTGGGACAATCTTGGCAGTGGGGTGGGGAGGATGGGGATGGAAGGCAGTGTAGTATGGGGGTGGAGAGGCCAGTCTGGGGGCAGGGTATATCCGAGGGATATATGTCAAGTGGAGAGGGCAATAGGGGGACTGAGAGAGGTGATACAAGTGGTATGGGAGACCCCTTTTGCCCTCCCATGTGGCATATACTGTGGCTAGAGAGCTGGTGAGTGGGGCAGGCAGAGCAGACATGGCAGCTTCTTTGCATCCATGCGTCTGCTCACCAGGTGTCTAGTGGCAGGTCTGGACAGTGTGTTACAGGCAAAGATCTGAATGCTGTTCTTCCTGTGTCCTTTATTGGGCTGCACAGGGCTGCCCTCCCCCTCTCCCAACAGCTGGGCTCTGAGGGCTATCTTCCCCCTTCCATCCTGACAGCCAGTCATTGGGGGCTGTCTTCTTCTACCCTTCTTCCTTCTGGCCTTGCAGCAAAGGGCCCTTTCCCCATCCTTCTCCTTCCCACCTAGTTTCATCCAGGTGGTTCTCAGTTGTTTCTGCCTAAACTCTCTGGCTGTGCTGCCTTTGCCACAGAACAACCCCAGACCCTACCTGCCCCTCTCCTGCCTTCTGTTTGCAGGTGTGCCCCCAGCCCTCATAGCACACCCTGATTTTGTGCTTTACTTTTGGTGCACATGGTATGGGTTGACCATCCCTGATTTAAGACACCATAAAGATGATTAGAGTAATTCATGCGTGCTTAGATCTTACTGCATTTCCTCTTTCCCTGGAAAACCACTGAGAATGGTAAGATTTCCTTATGTATAAACTGAGGATAGTAGAGTGAAAGAGGATAGTAGAGTGTTTCAACATGGATGCAATGGAAAATGTAGCATGATTGCACTCTACTTGCCATGCTAACACCAATACACATATTCATTAAGATGTGTTCTGCTCTTTTTGAGGAGCATAGTTTTTAGATGAATTCTTTGCATGTGGTGAAGCTTGACTAAAGAATTGACTGATCTGAATAATGCATGCCCCTCCTTTCTGCTTCAATATAATCTTACTATTTACATGAAATGATGCTGGTGGTAAATGCTTTTTCATTGTCTGTAATTGGGATCTACAGCAGTGCATTAATAAATGTGAATGGAAATGTATTTTGTCATGATGGGAAAGGTACACAAATATGTATTTTTATGGGGTTTTTCTTCTTTCATGTGGTCAAGAGAAGGGGAATGACTCAAAGAATTGGTGATAAATTATTTTCCCCAGGATATGTTGTCAAGGGCCTTTGGATTTACTGCCATCTTTTGAAGTTCATTTTCCATCAGGATAAAGTGGGGAGATATAAAAACAGGAACAAATAACAAATGCCTTGTCTTTTTCTATTTATGTCAAATATAGTATCTTTTAACTATGGAGGCTGGTACATAATGAATGCCAGTAAATTGTGATGAAAAGTGTGTGTGAAGCCAGTTGACTGTAAAAAGGCTGTCTCAGTCTGTATTCAGTGAGCATAATACCTTCTCACAAAACAAAAAACAAAAACCCTGCTATTGCTTTTTTGGCATTAATTGCCATTGTGGGCTGCCCATTCAATGTGCATGCAGCAGACATGGGAAGGAAAAATCTTTAAGGTTTTAAAAAAAATCTTGTGTCAAGATTTGATGAATATTGACATGTCGGGGTGAGGAGAGTTTTACTACCTCTGCCCATTCTGTATTTATAGTATGACTGACTGACTCATCCTGCTGGTGTGTTAGTTTGAATACATTTTAAAACACCAAATTTACCTTGAATTTAAAAAGGATATACCAGATTTACGTAACTGGTCAGTGTTGTTTGTTGAAGTGTTATCTGGAAGACAGCACAGAAACAAATGCTGTTCACACTGGTGAGCTGACTTGCTATGCTTTGCAGAAATATTGTACGTAAAGATAGACCCTTATTTCTCTTGCTTTTGCTTGGCACAATTATTATGCTTTTAAGAGTATGAGACTTGTTCAGGATATAATGCAAATGAATTACAGTTTGTTTACTAATACTTCAAATATATATATTAGCATAAATATGTCAAGAGAATTGGGCCTTGGCTGTGATCAAAATTTTGCATATCCAGTGAAGTAGCAAGCATTTAAAGAGAGATATTGAAAGTTATCTTTTCCCTAGTGTTGAAAACATTCCTAAGTAGTATTCTTTAGCAACTTCATAGTATACAGGTTATACATGAATGTTGGTTAAAATATGCCATAGTGAGTCCTCTCTAAAGCATTTTCCCAGAGTTTCAAATATGAATTTTACTATTTTTAGATATGACCACTTAGTTTACTTAGTTGGGATTTCCTTGCAGTTCTGGATATTGACTGATGAAACACATTATTAACTAGTTATATTAAGGAAGAGAATTTGGAAGTGCTAAGCTTTGTATTTTTGGGGAGAAAAAACACTGTTTGACAATGTAAATACAATACATTTGTAATGAGTTGTGCTTTATTACCATCATGATTGTTTGTGAATAATCTGAGTCGAATGGAGGGTATTTATTTTACTGGCATTTAATTTGTTTCTGTTACAAACACCCCATTTCAGACTGTAAAACTCGCATCTGGATCCTGCAGTAACCACACATTATAAGAAGAGTCATCCTGTCTCATTCTGTTAAAATGTACTTCTTTTATAGAAATACTTTGAAGTTGGCAGTAGTGAAAAACTGGCCTCTGTGTTGAAATAATCAAACAAGGAAATCTTTATATGACAATACTAAAAAAACCAGAAATTTAAAAAATGTTTTAATTTTGACATTAAACAGGTTAATTCGTCTAAAAAATAGTCAGATGGTTCAGTGATGAGACTGTTTTGCTTGTAGAGTGAACTATTTCAATACTGCAGCATCTTTTTTTTTTTTTTTTTTTTTTGCATCTTTATGCCATTTAAATCAACTTCAAATATTAAATTACTCTCTCAATTCCTGTATTATGAATGATCTATATTCCCTGTTTTCTGAGAGAGAACTAAATTAAACAGTATTCTTAGAGAGAGGATATTCTGTAGGGAGATCAGTTAAGATTGTAGAACTGGGTAATAGATATTCTAGCATATTTAAAGTAACATTATTAAGAAACAATACAAACCTACATTAATAAAAACATATGTTTATTTTGCAAGTCTGTCATCACATTGAACCCCCTATTCTTAGGGAGATCTCAGTTCTTCCAGCTTTAATACATATATATCATTTTGAGTTAAGTGCTGTTATAAATGCTGAGTAGTATCAGTGATGAGAAGGCACTTAAAGACTAAGTTCTAAGGTCGCTCACAAATAAAAATCAGACCAGAAAAATAGGACAAACTACCACTTGTTTGACTGGTTTTACTTTTTTTACCAAATACTTGTATGTTTGTTTGGTTAAAGCAACTGAACAGATTGTATTCTGATAGTTTTCAGTTTGGAGATGAGTGCAGCTGATATTTAACCAAACCCTAGATAACCAATTCTTACAACCTTGAGTAGGATTGGGCCATTTTATTGCTTTGCATTTAAAATAAAAAGCAGAATTTCAAGAGTTTTATGCTTATTTGGCCAATGACCATGGAATATGTGGCTAGTAGAACTACAGTTGACTTCAGGGGGGCTCTAAACTTGGGAGCTTGTGCAAATCCAATTGCAGAATTGGACCTTTTAGTTACACTGATAATACAGACACCAAAGAAAAAAATGGTCTGGCTGAGGAAATATTGAAGCTTTGCCGTTATGAAAATTGTTTAGTTGAAAAAAGTGGTTTTCTGTATAAATCTTCAGACAAAATGCCCTGACTCAAGAAATCAACCCTATTCAGCGGATTTTTTTTGTTTTGTTTTGTTTTCTACCATTTTTTCTCTTTTCTCATCATTTTTAGTTTAGGGTTAGTAATTTTCTTTTAAATTGTCACTTTTTCTCATCTGAGAGAGGCCCAAGCCAAGCTGTAATTATTTGAAGTGCGTTGAATGGCAAGCTAGATCAGCGGTTAAGCAGAAGAGTGTCTCTAAAGACTTCTTATCTCAAATTTTCATACATAATTTAAATATAAAAATATATCAATTTTTATGAAGAAATAAAGAAAACAATGAGAGAAGAAATATAATTAAAGATATAACAGATGTTGACCTAAACTGTTAAGGACATTTAGAACTCAATCCCTAAATAAATCAATGAGAGTTAAATATACAGATGTCTTTTTAAGTTTGGGTTTTTTGTTTTTAAATTATACTAAGTTATCAATATGTATTTTTCAAGTATATCTGAGTACAATCTCACCTTGTGAATAAAGAAAAAAACAAACCAGAACAAAAGCATAATTTTAGGGCATTTAAAAAGTGGAATACCAAAGCACTACTGAACTATAATGCATAACAAATAATTATATCTTGGTATAAGTTTATTGTGGAGCAGCTACCTGTTTTAACTGAATTTCAACCTCGGCATTAGGTTAATTTCTGAGATAGGGCTTAAATGAGGCAGAATTATTTGTAGATTATCCAGAACTGGGTGGACATCATCTGCAGTACATAAGGTCTGATCCAATGCTTAATGAAGTTTAAAGGAAAAAAAAAGTTCACAGTCGAGCTTTAAGGCTGTGTGGGATATGCACAGATGTATATTTCCTAGCAGACAGTTCCCATATTTTGAATTTCACAATCGAGAAATTATTCAGCTGTCTTGAAAAGAAAAAATGTTTCTTTTTAATGATGATTTTGGTTTTAATTAGAGGATAAGCACAACTAGGATAAATAAATGTTCCTAGTTTTCTGTACAGCACAGGTTTTTCAATTGAGTTTGACTTTGCAGTCTTAGTGGAAGTTTGTTCAGGATGCATAAAGTACTGTTACAAACATTTCTTTTTAAAGAGTCCAAAAATATAAAGACATTTTAAATATTAGCTTTTTTGTTGCCAAAGCAGAGTGGTATGTAATTAGTTACTTCAGTAATCCTTTTTGAACTTGCATAGATAGTGCTACACTCTTGTTCAATGAAGAGCTGCTGATGCATCATGGAAAACTTTTTGTACATAGTAATCTATAAACTCGTCTGTTTCTATACCATAAATTTTAATTGCTCTTTCCGGTTCTTTGCTACTAAGGCAGTTTACATGATCTTTGTTTTTGAAGTGTTCATCTGGGGCTTTTGCTTATTCTCTGCATGGCATCATAGTCTTTTATCACATTTCTATTTCTTTAGCAACAAACTGTGATGGACAGCTGTCAAGACTCCTGTCAGAAGTAGGAATTTTCCATGTGGCAAACTTTTTTTTTTTCCTCCTGTTCTCCTCTGCTAATATTTTTCTTTCTGCCTGCCCTGTCCATAAGGTAGATCTGCAGTTTGCCAGCAAAACAGACTTCACAGGGAAATTCATAGCACTCCTCAAGGCAATGTCATTAACTATCATTAACTTTTAGTGGTAGCAGGTTTAATAGTTTAACTGATCAGCTCAGTGATAACCAGTTCTAGCTTACCAGTTACCATTTAGCTTGGGCCCTGGTGCAGCCTGGGAGGGAAGGGGGAGAAAGTAAGTCCTGCGGTGTCTTAGCAGGAGCTGGAAGGTGAAAGTGCAGGAGGGAGAGAAGAGTGAGGAGGAAGGCAGCAGGGAGAAGAGAGGAGAAGAGCTCTGGTGGGGCTGCTTTGGCCCTTGGCTCCCCATGTTACTCGGGGTAGGTAATTACAACAGGTTAAATAAATATGTATTTAATCGGTATTTACTTCTCTCATGGGAACATGAAGCTGGGAAGTGGCAAGGAAATGAGGGTGGGGAAAGGGTAGTGAAGGAAGTCGGCCAATGAAAGAAATAAGCAAAGAAAAAAACAAAGAGGACATATATTAAAGGTCTTAATTTCAATAAATTGGGATTTTGGATTAGAGTGTAGGGGGTGTTGGTCATGCTTCGTGAAGTGTCTGAGCACTGGAGTAGTGAGGGAAGGGGCTTTTGGAGCAGTTACTCCTGCCCCAGAAAGGAAGCCCCAGCTCATGGAGACCCAATCCAGCCCCCTACAGTGTACCCCCTCCAGCCCCCTAGAGCCTGCTCCCAGAACCATCTGTACCTTGTGACCTGACTAGCTGGCTCATGCTTTGTAGGCTGTTTACATGGGGTTGCACCTTGGGGGTGGAAAGGTCACACTGCTGGGGGCAGAGGGGGATTGGTGTGGTGCCAGAAGTGCTCCCTGAGCCATAGAGATCAAGGGGTGGAAAGTTTGTCCACACAGAACAGGAGGGTGAAGGAGGGGCACTACATCCTGGGATGCTGGAGAACTGCCAGTTGGGTGGCTCATGTGTGGGGAGTGGCCATACATTAATGGGACACGAGCTGGGTAACACAGATCAGAGAGAAACCTGCCATGGAGTGGCATAACTCTAAGCCTAAAAAGCAGGGGTGGGTAAAATGCGGCCCAAGGGCCGGATGAGGCCTGCCAAGCCATTCTATCTGGCCCGCAGGGCCCCTAAAAATTTTAGAAAATTAATATTTATCTGCCCTGGGCTGCCTGTCATGCGGCCCTCGATTGCTTGCCGAAACTCAGTAAGCGGCTCTCCGCCCAAAATAATTGCCTGCTCCTGCTATAAAGTGTGCTTAAAACTAGTTTCAGGTGTTAATGCATGCACAGTCTAGGGGTTAAGAGCTCCAGGAGCCACATAAAATTAATGTGCAACAAGGCTCTAAATATTTAGAAAGAAAACAAGCAAGGGGATTAAGAAAAGGACAAACCCCCTCCATGCCCCCCCAAAAAAACCCTCCCCAAAATGAAATAAAGGTAAATAAAGCAGCTCTACTAGATAATGAAGGCAAAGGATAATGTAACATAATACAAAACAACAATACCAGCATGTCCTGTATTTTCAGGCCACTTAAGTCATTCTAAAAAACGTTCTGCTGTATTTCCTAAAACATCAGTGAGAATGAGAAGCAAAGTGGTAAGTAGGAGTGGGCCTTCCTGTGCTCTTGCTTTGCTTACTGGCCTAGGATATTGGGACAGGTAGATCAAAATGAATTTTTCAGTTGAATGTATGCTAAATATCTGTCCCACACCATTGGTTAGTGGAGATATTAACACTCCTTGACACTGGGGAAAGGCTCCTCAAGCCTATGCCACAACTGTTTTAGCTTTTGTGTTATTTGTTCTGACCACCATCCTTTTTCTAGGTACTTTTTGCTTGGTTGAAAGGCTGCAGTGGCATAAAGAGCCCCAGTTTTGGTTGGGGGAGCAGGAACTATAGATAACATCTGTCAGACTGCATGCCAGACACCCCCCTACGTTCCTCCCACTCCATCTTGTGAGCCCTGATGTTAGAGTGAACAGTGTCAGAATCATTTCACTCAATGTTGATAGTGTACAGAGAAGCTGAGACACTGTCACGGTGGAAGGCTTGTAAGAATTGTGTAAATTGTCAGGCATAGCTTCAGTCGTCAGACCAACTCAGAATCATGAGGATATAAGGACGGCTTGAAGCTATTATAAGTTTCTCCACTTACGGGAAGTAGTCTCTGTATTCTAAGAGGGGCTACAAAGAATCCAGTCCTACTGCTTGGGGTGGAAAGAAGCATCAGGATTAATGGATAAGAAGCAAATTTAGTTTTCATCAAAATTTCTGCGTTCAAGAGAAATTTTAATAATCCATTAAATTAAGTAGTTTGAATTTCCAAATTCTTGCATTTGAGGCCACTGTTTTTGGGAATGATGATTTTTTCCTAAAATGAATAGTTAAGTCTCTAGCTGTTTCATATTTAAAATTATATTTTTCAAGATATTTCTATTAATGTTGTTGTATTCATCAAAACCTTGTTTTAAAATGAATCTATTGCATTTCTGTTAGATTGCTACTCTTGGTCTCTCTTGAGGGCTCGATCTTAAACACTAAAATGTTGTATTTGTTGTTAAAGGCACCTGAGATCTAATTACTGGTCAAGGTCAAGACTGCTTGATTGTGGAACTAGTGATTTTGTATTCTGGCTTAATTATTGCTTAAGACATATTACTAGAGCTACGTAGCCAGTAAATACTAATAAATAATGTATACATAACTTAGCTACTAGGACATACACTTTCTTTGTTCATTATACTTTCAGCTTGCTAAGCTTTAGAGCAAGTAAATGCTGCTAATAAAAATTAAGTCCTCCCAAAAGCAAGTTACGTTTGTGTCAAAGGACCTTATTAAATAGCTGTATGGATAAAAGACTTTGTATGTTCTAGAACTGCATGTGTCATTTCTTCAGTGTCTCTGTAGTCAGTAAAGATGAGACAGTTTATTGGCTTTGTAAAGGTGTTTTTATTAACTTCTGGCTATGGCATGGCTTCATAAGCTGCTTTTATAAGGTAACATTCAAAATAATAAATTCCTAAGTACTTAAGTCTTTAGTATTTGCTGTGTTCTCAGATAGATAGACAGTTATACTGTGTTATAAGGAACAGTAAGAATAGTTCAGAATTGACTTTTAATATTAGTCTCTATCTTATTAAGAAAAAGAGATTAAGAACATTAGTCTCTATGTTTTAAGTTTTTTCACTGTAATACTTTTTTCCTTGGGTGTGGGGTCTAATGATTTATAGCATTCAGATGAGATGACCAGTAAAATGTGATTCAGGGGAGGTGGGGGGTGAGGGGAAGACAAGGACAGGGAGAGCAGATTTTTGTCATCTTGCAGAGGAAAAAGGTGATCATCATACCCTTTTCTGGCTTTTAAGTCTATAAATCTCCAGATACCCACAAATTAATATAAAATAAGTATCAGATCAGCTGCAAAGAAAAGGGTAGGAAGATGGGAATGAAAATGGTAATAGAATAAAGGACTAACTGATTAACAAAGTTATTAATATTTGTCCCTTTTAACAACAGTTGGTCAACTGCCATGTATGGTTCTGTTGCTTGCTGATATGAAAGTCCCTGAATTCCCAAGAGGTAATCATAATGTACCAAAATCCAGTTTTGAGATGAGTACTGATTTAAAATATACTGATTGGTAACTTTTAATCAAGAGATTGAGCCACCTGTTAATAGCTTTATTTGTATTTTGCTAAATTAGGTATAAAAGAGTTTAAGTCTCTCTAAAGACTTATATTTAGTAGATCTTTACCCTTAGGCAGTTAGTTAACGCAGCACATAGGAAAATGGATTTAAGTGTAAACTTCTTATTCCCAAAGCACCTCAGATAATTTCTTAGCCATATATTATTAAATATTATATTAAACAGATGTGTGTACATGCATAATGTGATACACAAATGCTATATTTGAATATCTGGTGATTCTAAAATTACATGAGCCATTGCCAGTTTAGACATGCCCAAAGGCAATTCTAATGTGAATATAGCTCTCACATGAGAACCATTTTTTTTTTTTTTTTTTACAGTTTCTTACCAGCAGAAAAAAAATGAGTTGAATTGAACAAACCAGCAGCCCCAAGCTATTCTATGTGGTGGGAAGCCCTGAAGGCAGACATTAGAGAGAAAATTCTCTTTTATTCTTTCAAGACAAAAAAAGAGTCTGGGAATCTTTTTAAACAACTGAAAGGAAAGGAAATATGGAAACTAACATTCAGAATTCCTGAATTCAAAGTAAACAACACCACAAGGAAGAGAGCAAACCAGACTGCAGACTGCAAGGAGAGCTTTTTTTCACTGCATAAAATAATTTAAAAGGGGTGCATTTCTGTGTATAGAATAAATATGAAAACTAATTACAAGTAAGGTGCTTAAAGTTAGGCACATAGATTAGCACCTTTCCCTGAACATGTAAGGTTTCCTGGTTTGGATGATGTAAGCTGAATATACCAGGATCATAGGTAAAACCAATAGTTTCTGAAAAGCTATGTAATGAAGGAATAATTTCCACACACAAGCACAATATTTTTAATATTTTAAACCTTCCTATAATATACACAGGTTAGGTGCAGACTTTCAAATATAGCTTGTAGCGGAATTGTTCTAAGTTGCACTGTTTTCTGGAAGTGACATACTTTAGATCAGTAAGGAATAGAACACATGTTCGCCCTTTGTGGGGGAGGGCCCATCTTAGACCAGGCTTGCCAATATCATACCTCCTTGTCATCATAATGGCCTGGGCCCTCCCCGCACATCCTTCTACCCAACAGGCAACCTTCTCACCAAAAGCCCCTTGTCCATTCTGGCACTCAGATCCTATCCCAAGTAATGTCTCCTGCCCCTTCACCTTGCAGAAGTGGGGGTTGTGCCACCTCTCAATGACCCCTCCACTTCGGTATACAGAAACAAAGGATTTTGGGTTTGGGGAAGACTTCAGCTGCTTGCTTTGCCTGTACTCAGGGAAATGTACCCTTCTGAGTCTGCCCATGCCCAGCTTTATGCTGCCTTGATTGTACTACTGGTTCAGCCTCCATGATCTTCTGCAATGAATAACCCAAGAAAGGGTCTCACAGTACCTAACCTCTTTACCTTAGCGTTGTAGCTCCCTCCTGTTTCTGACCACAGCACCACACTGCTGTGCCTGACTTCAAGCCAACCCCTTCCTTCTCTGTCTCTTGATTTGCTGTGGGTTCAAATTCCCTAGGAACAAAGCCACTCAGTACAGGTTCCTAGGTAGTCGCACACTTTTATTGGGCATACCTGGGGTGGTGAGCAAAGAAACATTACCAAGAGTATCAGATAGGATAATTATAGAAGAAATGCTAGCTTGATCAGTGAATGATCAAAGGTTGTTAACACCTTTAGAATGAAGAGGTTAGTAGGAACCAAGTAAGTAATAATGAGCCATGAAGTCAGTTAACTCTCTAAGGGGGTAGGGGGTAGCATTTCCAGCAGGTCTCAGAGGAGCAGCTGTAGACACTGTTGGGGTAGCTGGGGCAGGTGAAAGGCACCAGAGAAGAGAGCATTTACCTTCTCACATAAAGGCTTGGCAGTGCAGCACCATTAAAAGGATCTTGCAGTACCCCAGGTTCCATGGTAACGCTGGTTGAGAATTGCCATACTAAAGTATTGGTACTTGCCAGCGATGGAAGCAAGATGCTGGTCTGATTTTTATATGAGAGCTATTAGTTTTTAAATAACTGTGGCCATCAATGCTGAATGTGGAGGTTCTATAACTCTGTACTCCTATGCAATATTTACCAAAGATTGCAGTAGCAATTTCTACAATATCTCTAAACTTTTTTCAGTCATTAAGCCACCTTGAATAAAATCCCTCATTTTGTAAATATGGCCAACAGTCTTTGGTGCTTAATTTATGGCTACTTTGTATGGTTGTAGTGCTTTCTTGTGCCCAGCATTTTCTGTATCAGTGACTTTTCATTATTTACTGTTGCTCCTATCTTTGTATCATCTAGAAAATTTGAGTAATGGTTTTGTATATTTTTTCAGGTTGTAGATTAAAATATTAAATAGTACCTAGAACTGAGCAGCATGAGATCCAGTAGGACCAATATGGACCCAGTAGGACCATGATGATGATTATGAGTCCCAATTTATAATTATACTGAGACATATCAGTTAGATAGTTTAAATCTATTTAGGCTGTACTTACGTTGATGGATTGTTTATTGTTTTAGTTTTTTTGTTGACCCTTTCCCTTTTATCAACAGAATTTATTAAACTTATGTATTGATTTAATTAAAAACCATTTTCCATAATTAGCATTAATTTTATCGTATTCTATTTATTTTCCATCCACTTCACCGTTAGCAATTCTATGTTGCCTGAGGTTTTTTTTCTCTTAGCTCAATTGGATTGGCTAACATTTGCTTTCATCTTTGTGAAACTGTTGTTTTTTAAGCACAATACCAAATATAGATGCATGTGCATGGTGTGGAAGTGTTTGGTGTGCATATACAGTTCCTAGCTAGAACTTCATCTTCTTTGTGTATAAGTGTATTCAAATAATACATTTTGATTTTTTTGGTCAAAATGGTATTTTCTGATAGAAAATTTTAGAGCACTTTCTGACTAGCTCTAGTTTTAGTTAAATGCTTGTGACCTATAATTTGTAATTTTTACTCTGTAATAAACTACTGAACAGCTTCAGAAGTATTAGATTTAGAGATCTGACTACTATTCAACTTCACTGGGCTATTTTGGAGGAATTTGCAGCCTATAGAACCATAGAATACTAGCATGGAGATTTAAAAAAAAAATCTGGACTACATTGCCTATTTTTCATTTTCCAAATTTGATGCTATCGTTGTGATATCAGACTTTATTCAGAGATTTGTATTTTCAACATTATAATCTTTTCAATAGCAATAGCAAACCAGATTAAGTTGGTTTAGTTGGAGGAAGTCATCCCTTATTTTATTTCTGAAGAAAGAATAATTATTAAGCCTGACCTATAATTTGATATTATACGAAACACTTTTTCTGTGTGTAATAAGTGATTTGTAAGGTCTATAGTACACAAGTGAGGCATAATGGTATAATGAAATCTCTATTATCTGGCATCCCCAGGGTAAGGGGATTGCCAGTTACATAAAAACTCTGGTTATCTGAAATAACCTGTCAGGGTTTTCAGATAACATGGAGCCGGTGGGGGGGTGGGGCGTGGTGGGGGTGGCTGCACACAAAGCGGCGGCAATGCAGGGTGGTGGGTGGCGGTGGCCGCTGTCACATGTATGTCTGTGTCTGTGTCCCATTCCTCCACCCCCGTGCGCATCTGGCCAGTTAATGCAGTATTCCAGTTGCTTAAGCACCGGATAGCAGAGATTTTGCTGTATAAAGTGACTTTGTTCTAGTTCTAAACTTTAGTTTATGGATGCCAAGATATGAGGTAGGAATGGAAAAACTACCATAAAGTACAAGTCTTTGAAAGACCAAATTCTTTTTTATTTTAATATTCTATTATATTCCATTCAGTGAAAAAGAGATTTTGTTTTACAAATGAAAGGCTAACAGCATCCTCCTTGGGCTGAGTAATGTGGTATAGCAAATCAGTAAAACATCTGCAGATGACAGCATGATCCATGTGTCCTAGCTGGTCCTGTGTGATTCTGCTAGCTCTCAGCAATTCTTATCCTTTGGCATACTTGTTTAAAAAAATGTTTCCTTGTATGTCCTAATCCACATCTTGGCAGCTTTTTTGTGGAACTATAGTATTCTTACTATATTTATGACACATCACAATGATATTTTTCCTTTATATTGAGTTAGCTTCACCCTTTGTTACAAAGCTGTTGTAGGGGGCATACAGTGAAAGTGAACATACACACGTGTCAGGGTTTTGTTACAAACAGGAAGATAGCCTTTCAGTTCATCAATCTCTGAAGATAATGTTGTTATATAATTTAGGGCCCCACTGAAATCAAGTGATACAGGCTATGGCCCTTTTGGGGAAATCCCCCCACCAGCATGAAGGATCCCAGATCCAATAGAACAGTTCTTTTAGGGAAGGATAAGACTTCAGGATCATGCTCAGGGGTGCCAATACCCTTATGTATCCCAACCCCATTATCAGTGATAATTCTTTATGATGATTATAGGCAGTATAACCCAAGGTGGAGCTGTTTTAGTGTAGTTATTCCACATATTGTGCCCTGAAGAGCAGGAGCAAAAAGATCCCAGAAGGTATTATTATATCCCTAGCCATGTCTGAACAGGGTTTCTCTTCTGGTCTTCTCTAGAAGTGGGTTGCATTTAAGGTTCCATTAGAGAGTTTTGGGAGATCCTAGATGATTATGATGGAGACCTCACTCAGCATGTCAGCCTCCCAAATCGGCATGCTAGTAGGGACATAGAAGCAAAGACACCTGCAGCCCCCTCCCTATGATTTCATTAAGGGCTTTCTCATTGAAGTATCATGATCAATTTGGTTTAGTTCTTGTGGTTCAAATCCTTGAAACTACTCTTTCTTCTTCACTTCTAAAAACCAACACCTGTTGTATTTCAAGAGATACTACCCTGTTTTATGTTATTGTAAATGCATCTTTTTTCCTGTGTAAAATTTATTTTATAGTAGATTTCCATTCTAACTTGAGTAAACCATAAATTATGATTCGTACTATATTTAAGATGCAGTCTATATGCTATCCTGTATCTCTTCTATTTTGTAAGTAGCGGCAAGGGATGTTTGTCAAGCAAAGCAATAGTTGAAGAATCAACATTAAATATGCATGTAAAAAGGGAGATAAACAGGGAGCAGAGATGCAATAAGTTAATTATTGTACATAATGTGCTAATTTTGGTTTAAATCATCATTGTGATAGGGATTTCAACTTACTACCATATTTACTTGAATCCAAGATAAGGTTTTTTCCCCATTCAACATGGGGAGGAGATGCTTGTCTTGGATTTGAGTAAAAGGAAGTGGGTAGGTGGCTGCTGGGGCTGCAACTCTGGTCTTGACCAGGTTTTGAATTACAGTCTGCAAAAAAAATTGGGCTGCCCATCATGATGTCCTAATTATATCGGAGACCCCCCAGGTTATTCTTTTCAAATCTTATAGGGGGGCTCTTGTCTCTTATGGGGGGCTCAGCCCCTCAAACTCCCCTCTAATTTGAATCTTGGTCTTGACTAAGACTTGGAGTCAAAGCTGCAGCTTCTGTTCTATGTCTCCCTGCAGCCTTTGCCCCAACCCACCCTGCTCCTACATGTGCCCTCTGCCATCTATGCCACCCACTGCTTTCACTCCATGCCAACTCTATGCCCCTTCTCCCCATACCACTATTGCCATTTACTTGTGAGTCATGGTTCAAGTCTGGGTCCAGCACCAACTGCAGCCCTGCTCTGGACTGGTGCATGGAGCAAATACTGGCTCTGGTCCTGGACTGGGCAGGAAGCAGCAGCAGCTCTGGCCCCAGCTCTGGCTCTCACCTTCTGGCTAGGGCTGGGGGCCAGGGCTGGAATTGCCAGTGCTGCAGACACTGCTGCTTTGATCTCATATTTACTTATACTTGTTTCTTGTATTCTTCCCTCTGAAATCCTTGGTGGCAGCATAGAAGGAATGTCTTTTCAAGATAAATAGATTTTTTATGCAGAGCGCCTGCATCAACAGGAACCACATTGCAATAACAGCATGCTTATAAGGGGAAATCATTGTCATTTGAGAGTGTACCATCAGAATTTTTGGAGCCCCATGAGATAAAACTAAAGTGAGTACCATTGAAAGCTGTTGATCTGTTATGATTTCTCTAACATGTTCTCTAGGCATACCATGGGCCAGATCCTGTAGTAGTATACACTGGAACAGACCATTCTGCAGTACAGAGCCTTACAAGCATTTGTACAGATGCCACTGTTGGATTGTGGTCCACAGGTACAAAGAACAATTTTTAGGTGAGAGACTTTAGTATATCACATCTTCCTGGGTTGAAAACTGGTGACATTCTACAACTAAT
>NW_005841978.1:987642-1011150 GCF_000455745.1 Alligator sinensis | reverse complement strand
CATTCTGGGGTTTTGTTTTCTTTTTTTGTTAGTTTGTTTTTTCTTTTAATTTCTTATGAAGAATATTGTGTAAACTCTGGTAATGTAGTGCAACAAATGGCCAGTTTTAAGATTAGCATCTTTCTTAGAAATCCAGAGTATTAACATGGATAGGAGTTGTTAAAATGAATTTGTGTACTAACTTTAAAAGAAAATGACTAATTCTCAACAATTGCAAACAAAGGATGCTTGAATGAATGTTGTTCTTGGAATGGAAAAAAAGTTCTGTCAGGGTGGTGCTTTTTCTTAGTCTGTTCATGCAGCAGGAAGGTAACAAAGCTTTAGATCGTTAGTCTTTAAATCATTATAACCATTCTCTTAGGAAATCTGGTTGATACATTCTCTCTCTTGTCATTGATTTCTCCTCATATAAACTGCTGACAGAATTGAGGAACTTAACTATTAGCCAGTAAATGGTGGGCCAAATTTATCCCTGGTGGAAAGTCATTGTCATAATTGGAGTTACCCTGTGGAAGTCTTTCATCTGTTTGCTTTTTAGAAAAGTATTATACTTCTAATTTAATCTTATTGCTCCTATATGTCTCTCTTGGAATTGTCTCTCTGATAAATTTACTTGCTATGTTCATACAATCAGCATTAATTGTAAATTTAGCCACCTATACGCCCATTGAAGTTTCAAGTGCAACCCTAAGCCCAAAAGTTTATACTACAAATATTTTTATTTTTTGGACTTAGTTATCTGGCCTTGCCCCCAGATCTGGTGATCTTTTGGAGTGTCTTCAACTATAAAAAAAAATATATTCAGTACAGAGGTATGTTACAATGTAAGCAGTACTTTCTCATTCTGATACAGACGGAAAATGTGGCTTTTAGTTTTATCGAGAACTGTCATCCCTAGAGAGATTCTTCCATTTTCTTTTCTTTGAAAAATACCAACTAAATCTGGAATAGTGTTTTGGTATTGGTATATGTTTTGAATAATAGCATGGACAATGGTTATTAATCTACTAGGATAAATCGGGATCCAAACTCTCAAGCGCCTTTCCTTCTTCCCCCCCCTCCCCTAGTTTATTTACATGTTTAAATATTATGGTGATCATAATATACATTAAATATACAGCCAGTTGAATCAATTAGGTAATGTTACTCCCCTCAAAGTTCTTCATTTCCTGAACTTACTGTGCTTCTGAACTTCTCCCTTCAGTTTCTCTTCTCTCTTTGTTCAGACTTCCTGTTCCCTTTCCCTCCTGTTATCTCAACAGTTTTAAAATAAATAAATAAATAAAAGAAATAGCTAGTTGTATTGATAAACTTTATTTGAATAAGGAAAATGGTATGAGAGCTCAAACTTCACTACCTCTTTGCTTCATTGTTGAATTTCTCTTGCCTTGAACCTTATTCAGTTCCCTTACTGCATGGCTTCCAGATACCAGTTTCAATATATTGTGAACATGTTCCCATGTTTACCTGAGGAAGGCTATTTAGTGCCCAGAAGCCCATCTGTATCCCTCCCAACTGTTCAGTTGGTCCAATGAAGGCTATTGCCCACAAAAATCCTGGCCTTTTGCATATTCCTGGACCATCATGGCTACTACACTACTTCAACACTACCACAAGTACATCCTCATACACCATTGTTTCCTCAGAAACCCTCTTAGCAAAGAAGCCTCATTTTTCTTTTCTCAAGTTCTGTCTTCAATTTTCCAGGCTTTGGAGAGGAAAATGGCACTAGTGATTTGCTCTTCTCTGCAGTAGCTACAGGACATGCCTGAAGATCTGTGAAGTTTACCCAAGAAGTAGCAGGGTCACTGATCTTTATTGCTACTTTGGAAGAAAATACATTATCTAGTGATTTGGAAATATGGAGGCAGGGCTGAGCTTTAAAATATCTACACTGTTACACATGCAAAAGAATGTTTGCTAAGGTCAAGTGGGAAAATACAAAGTATTAGAGATATGATATCTAGGATACCATATATTGCTTTTTGTTTTGACTTCTATTATTTTACAATCCAAGTTTCTGCCCTGAGGCCTGGGGTGATCCCTTGAAGGATTCTATGGCAGAGAAGTCTGGGAAGTCAGAGATCATGGTAGTAATTCTAGACCTTCACAAACTGCTGAATTTATTTTATGCTTTTAAGATACGGCATAGACTCTTATTCTGTTTTGGTCTGACACTTTTAAAAGATGCGCTTGTGATTTTGTTTTTCTCCCCAGTTTAGTTTGGGGTTAATGCTGTCATGTTTTTATTGTCCACGGAATCAAAGTACAAAATGAGATCTATGAATCTAAACACAAATGCTTTGCCTCTTTTCTACATCATTAGTTTATAGCAAGGAGGACATAAGGGTATGTTTGGAGCTATCCAAATAATGTTTCTTTATGCCTGTCTCTCCAGCTTTCCAAAAGAAAAAAGATGATAAACAATACAGAAAAATTTTCTTTTAAAAACATGCGTATAACAAACTTTTGGGGAAAATAATGGGCTATTACCCAGCTTTTGGATTAACTATTCGCTTTTTCTTTAGACTGACTGAAGGCTAATTCTTTCTGTGGTGTTTGCAGGGGAGGGGGCTGTGCAGGTGGTGGCCCAGGGGGACCCAGCTGGTGCTGCCCAGGAAGAAGAGGCTCTGCTGTCTTTCCCTGCCCACATCCCCCATGCTCCCAGCTGCGGGCAGGGTTGGAGGGTACTGCCCAGCCTGGTGTGGGCCCTGGTACCTGGTGCATCTTACTGGATGTGGCCATGGCGGCAGAAGTGGGATGGGGCATACATAGCCAGCTGCCTCCCTCCTGGAGGTGCCCCACCTCCTGCACATGACTGCTAGCAGCGGAAGCCATGGCCTGGTGGTTGGAAACCCCTGGTCTGGGCTAGGCTGCACCAGCAGGGAGAGAGGGGAGCTGGCTCGGATCCATAGAGCGCGTGCCAGCCAGGACCCTGTGTTCCTACTGCCGGCCGGGACCCCGCACTCCTGCCGCCTTGCTCTGGGCCCCGCTGGCACTGGCCTCGGGGCACCAGCGCCGGCCCTGCTCTGTCATATGACTGCCACACGCCTGCTTACTTCCAGCCGTGCCTGCCCCAGCCCCATGGTACAGGCGGGGATGACTGCAAGCAGCTCCGACTCCATGTGCCCCACATTTGCTTGTCTGTGCTGAGCAGCAGCAGCAGGGCACAAACTAGTGCTCAGCACAGGGGAAAATTACCCTCCCTCCCTGCCACCGGCGCTCCCTGCTGCAGCTGGTTGGAGCCCACATGGGGCTGCCTGTGCTTGCTCGCCATTGCCACCACTGCCCCGTGGGGTGCTAGTGACATGGCGGAGATGCAGGCAACCCTGTGTGGGCTCTGGCTGGCTGCAGCAGGGAGCACCAGCGGCAGGGGAGGGGAGCACTTTTCCCCAGCGCTGAGCACCAGTTTGTTCCCTCTGCCGCTGCTCAGCCCGGATGAGTGAGTGTGGGGTCAGGGCTGCTTGCGGTCATCCCCGCCTGTACCACAGGGATGGGGCAGGCAGGGCTGGGAGTGAGTGGGCGTGTGACAGGCCCCCACGCTCCTGTCTGGCTGTGCTGGTGCCCTGGGACCAATGCTGGAGGGGGCCAGAGCACAGGGTCCCGGGCAGCAGGGGCTCTATGGAGCCAGGCTGGCTCTCCTCTCTCCCTGCTGGCGCAGCCCAGCCCAGATCCATAGAGCCCTGCCAGCCTGTATCCCGCACTCCTGACATCTTTCTCTGGGCCCTGCTGGTGCTAGCCCTGGGGCACTGGCATGGACCTTGCACTCCTACACGCTTCTACCCCGTCTTGTTTTTTCCCTGAATTTCTTGCTCCAGTGCAGGGAGGCACGAACAGCCCCATGCTAGGTTGGGGGTGGACGGGGCAGGCCTTGCTTTTGCAGGAGCCTGCCATGGCTTCCCCTGGGTCCTACTTCCCTTGACTGCTGTCATCTTTGCCAGGTGGCTAGGGGCAGATAGTATTAATATGTTTTCCCTTTTTTTTTTTTTTTTTTTTTAGTGGCCCTGTGGGCCGGATAGAATGGTCCGGCGAGCCGTATTTTGCCCAGCCCTGCTGTAAAATGATACCACTTCTGATTTCCATTTAATTTCTATCTGTTTTCGTATCCATTTCCTCAGAGGTGAAGTTTTAGTCAGGAATGAGTTTGTTTAATAAGATACTGATTTACTTCGGGAGGCTTTGCTTCACTTGCTGCATTCCTAGGACTAATCACTGCACGTATTTACAAATTGGATATTATTTAAAGGGAAGCTCTCTAATTCTATTACTAATTTTTCCAACCAAATTATAATCTGTTGGAGTAACTGCAAATTGGTAGCCTAAAAAAAAATAAATCAGATTTTCACTTATCTAATTATATTGATAAACACAATGTTATAGGGAACCACAGAACTTCTTTGCCAAGTGTACCAAATTTATTTTGTATGGTAATCAGATCAATACCATGTAAAATAGTAAGCATAAATCGACATTTAAAATATCTAGAAAAAGTTTCATTCATAGACTGTAATTTACTTCCATAATAAATGCCTTAAGCAGATGATGACCAAAGGTCTGGGACCAGTGCTTAATCATGATCAGTTGACACAGTGTTCCACACCAAGCTTCTGCTCTGAATTGAATGTCCAAACTACAGTTGAAGTAGAATTTGTACTAATGAGCCTGGTGTGTACTAATATGTGTTCCCATGCAAAGTTGCATCTCTTTTAAAAAAAAAAAATACCACAGATATCATCTTCTATGGGTATTCATTCACTTCCTTGTAAATACTTTTTAGCTTTTGAAAAAAAAAGTACTGTTAGAGGATTGAACGGCTTACTGCAGAAACAAAGTACAAGTGGGCAGTTGTATAATTGTGCCTCAGTAGGTATATTTGATACTGTTAAGGTTTCATAGATTTCCTAGACATTCAGGCTGGAAGGGACTCCGGAGGATCATCGAGTCCAACTCCCTGCCCCAGGGGCAGGAAGTCAGGAGGGATCATAGGATCCCAGCAAGATAAGCATCCAAATGTGTTTTGAAGGCATTCAAAGTGGGTGCTTGAACCGCCTCTGGCGGTACTCTATTCCAAACCTTGGTGGCTTGGACAGTAAAGAAGTTCTTCCTTACGTCCAGCCTGAATCGGTCATGGCGGAGTTTGTGACCGTTCGATCTTGTCATCCCTTGGGGCTCTCTGATGAACAGATGTTCCCCCAGATCCGGGTGAGCACCCCTGATAAACTTATAGGTGGCTACCAGATAACCTCTGAGCCTGCGCTTTTCCAGGCTGAAGAGTCCCATGGCTCTCAGCCTGTCGTCGGAAGGTCTGTTTTCCTGACCTCTGATCATGCACGTGGCTCTCCTCTGCACCCTCTCAAGCTTCTCCACATCCTTTTTGAATTTTGGAGCCCAAAACTGGACACAGTACTCCAGCTGCGGCCTCACCAAGTACAACGGGAGAATGATGTCCTGGGATGTGCTTGAGAAGCACCTATGGATGCAAGCCAGGGTTTTGCTTGCTTTACTAGCTGCAGCGTCGCATTGAAGGCTCATGTTCATCTTGTGGTCAATCATGACCCCCAAGTCCCTTTCATCTGTAGTCCTAACCACCATAGCACTGCCGAGCCTATAAGGATGCTGTGGGTGTTTCCTCCCAAGGTGGAGAACCTTGGATTTTTCTGTGTTAAACACCATCAGTTTCTCAACTGCCCCTTTCCTGAGCCTGTCAAGATCTGCCTGGATCACCCTCCTGTACTTGGGTGTGGATGCTTTACCCCAGAGTTTGGTGTCATCAGCAAACTTGGCCAGCCCGCTTCTGACACCAGTGTCTACATCATCGATGAAGATGTTAAACAGTATAGGCCCTTGGACAGAGGCTTGAGGGACCCCACTGGTGACTGCGCACCAAGATGATTGGCTTTTGTCAACCACCACCCTCAGGTTTTCATACAAATACATAATGTGTCCCCCTAAATTAAGCCAACTTGCTTTCTGAAACATTTTAGTTCTGTTAACAGTGTGCATGCCGTCTTGGATACCTGTCCCAGAATTCTCATTTCACCCTGAATATTCAGTGATTTTCTTGGATGTAAAGAAAGCACCAGGATCATCCAAATCGGTTTGTGGTGAATTTTATTTTTCAGAGGTTCGTGCTAGTAATACACTTATTCAAACAGAACATTGGCTTTGGTTAAAGCATTGTTAATCAAAATTATATTAAACATAGAAGTAAATCATTTGGAGCACTTGTATGAGTGGACATGATTTACTTTATAAGTGCAACAGAGACAACAGGACATATATTCTTCCCATATAGACAAGGTCATAGGGCTAGTTGTTGTTGGTTATTATTTATTCTGTGCACCGTGTAGATTTATTGAAGAGGCAGTGTCTCATACCATGAGCCTAGGTGGGAGAAAGGAAGCTGTCTATCCGTCTTCCACCTATTTTTGTTTCTCTTGACTACATCTTAACCCTGTGACATTATAGTTACTAATTCCACCACGTTTTCGTTACCCTCTTTATGTTATTGGGAACATATCCATCATATAATATGGCTTCTTGCTTATTTCTCTTCCCCCTCACATTTGTGTATTTATACTTATTATATTAATCCTCTCAATGTCACTTTTTCGTTTCTGAACATCCCTATGTTTTTTAATGAAAGGGTTGTACTGGACAAACTTGCTGATTTGCATTTAACTGACCTACATAGCTTGTAAATTACTTACTTTTGGAGGCCTTCTCCAGCTTATCAGCAGATTTAAGGGCACAATGCATTGATGAAACCTGCAAGTCATAAAGAATTTATAACGTTCTCTAAGCATGGAAACATATTTTCTAGTAAATAAGTGAAGATTTTTTAAATTGTTGCCTGCTTTTGTTTCTTATTAATTTCCTCACCAAATTGTCAAATTTTATTCAAAGTATCTGTCATTCATTTCTTTATTACTGTTTTAGTCAAAGGGTCTCAAACATTATTTCTTCAACTAAACACTTCTAAAAAGAAAGTATTTTTTATAATTGTATTGTGGTGGTGGTGGTGGTATTAATAAATTCAGGAGGTTTTAAGATGAGAGCCATAACCAAAGAAAGACTTATGGTGCGGGAAGACAAATGTTATCAACTTAAAAGTGGAGGCATCCTGCAGGGAAATTACTATATGTTTTCTGTTCTGTAGGAACTCTTTTTTTGTAGATTTGTTCTATCCCATGGTAAATGGAAACTAAACCTCAGTAAGGCCACTGACAGTAGGAACTGCAACTGTTTGGTTCAGCATCAGATCATGTTGCACCATATTGCTGGTGTACGGGAAGGTTTGCCCTGAACTGGCAAGTAGTAAGGTTGGCTCCCTGTGCTCCTCTGGTTAGGAGTGCTGATCAGAGCTCCCAGCTGGGGAAGTGTGCTAGAGTCAAAGGCTCCTTATAATCCCCTAGATTGGCTCCCCTGGCCAGCTGACCAGCACTCCCAGCCTCTGGAGCACATGGGAATCTGGAAGGGCTCCAGTGTGCTCCAGAGGCTGGGAGTGCTGACCACATCTTCAGTTAAAGGCATGATAGGAACTAGCCACAAAGTTGTTACTTGTATTTTGATTAATAACTTTCTGGCAGTCCTTGTTTTATATCACACCATTCATTGAATTAACCGGTGTCACTATTTAGGACTTAATTAACCAGTTAACCAGGTCTCAGAAGTTGGTACCAAACCATTGTATCAAATTCAACTGAAAAAGGTTTTAGACATGTTTCTAAAGCGCTGCTCATAAACGCTTATTCCTATTCAGAAAGTGGGGCAGGGGGTGTCTCTCTATCTTGTCATGATATTCTGTAAGAAATTATTGTTTTGCTTCTACGCCAAATGATAATCGGAGCCTGAGGGGGAAAAAAAATAATGTATAGACTTTTTCTTGTTTTTATCTGTCATAAGGTTAATTTTTTTTAACAAACCCACTAAGTACTGGATATAAAATATGCCATATTTTAAATCCTCATTCCTTAAATATTTCAGAAATATTTGTACCATTGCCATTAAAAGCATAGAGAAGAAAAGCACCCTTTTATTTTTAGTTGACTGTTTTGAAGCTTGAAGGGTTTTATTCTAACAAAAGCTTTCAGATGCTGCAATTCCATTTTTATGTAGATCATTCTTGAGTGCTAGCAGTCGACAAGAAAAAAAATACTAATGCCCAATGATGTTCATAATTTGTGTCCATATGTTACAACTAAAATGTTCAAGTCTTCAATCAGCCTTTTGTGTGTTTTGCTTGAACAAGACTTATGTCTAGTTATATATTAGGAAGTATATTAGAAGAGTAATGACATATCAAAGGAATATAATCTGTGATTTGATACTGATGATGGTAATGGAGGCTGATGACCATAATACTGCTCTTTTTATAGTGCATCATAATTATTGTTTGCAGTGCCATTTGCTGTGTTCTTGTCATCAGAAATACATGGTTGGTGCCTGAAAGATATTAAGTAATACTTTCAGGGTGATGGTGTCTCTACCTCTGCTTTATTATTTTAAACTATTTGTATAACAAAAGCAAACTTTCTAACCAATAAGGCTACTATTCAGACAAACTCTGTTTCTTTCCTTTTTTTGTGGCAGCAGGTTTATCTGCTTTTGATTCTTTTAAATTCAGTGTTGCTCAAGCTTGTGTGTGTATGCATTTTTAAAGCCAGCTCTGAATAAAAGTGATTATGGGAGAATATATATATTTTTTTTAATAGATAAAACATTATTTATAGCATGTAGGCTAGCTATAAGCAATAAGCTTAGGGTTGCCATAGGGCTGCAGGAAAAAGATTGAAAATGTGACTGATGTATAACCTAAAAGCTAAAAACCCAGAAGGAAAAAAGGTGCAAAGTCTGTTATTGAAGAAATCATCTCGTATAACCTCATATTTGCCCTTGACCAATAATTTTGTGAACACTTATGTTTGGTAATGATGCAAGTAACATGTTAGAAAGCATGGTCAAGTCTCATTTGGCTTCCTCAACTACACTACCACTCACATTAGGATGAAATTCAAGCCCTCTCAAAGTGAATTAGAGTACAGAAATTAAATTCTGTGGGATCAGGATTCAATCCTAAGAATATATTTATCGCAGGGAATGAGTGCTGCTCAAATTGATTGAAAAAGAAACCACTGTATATACGTCAAATGAAGGCAGGATCAAAGTGTGTTCAGTGCTGTTTCTGAAACCATGGTGAATTCTCAGGCATATTAAATTGATTTATTCATAAAATCTCCACCCCAGGATGCAGAGGGAATTGGCAGGGGTCATTGCGGGACCCATGGCACAGCTTTATGAGCACCCGTGGTGCTCTGGCCAGGTGCCAGAGGACTGGAAAAGGGCCAATGTGGTCCCCATTTTCAAAAAAAGGGAGGAAAGAGGACCCAGGTAACTATAGGCCCCTTAGTCTTACCTCGGTCTTGGGGAAGCTCTTTGAGAAAATTATCCAGGTGCACATCTGTGAGGGACTAGCAGGGGAGATTATGCTTAGGGGCAACCAACATGGGTTCATTAGGGGCAGGTCCTGTCAGACCAACTTGGTGGCCTTTTACAACTAGGTCACTAAATCCTTGGACGCAGGTGTCGCTGTGGACGTAGTCTTTCTGGACTTCAGGGAGGGCTTCTACATGATCTCTCACCCCATTCTCATTAAAAAAAAAAAATTAGGTGACTGTGGCATTGATGCCTACACAGTCAGATGGGTCACAAATTGGCTAGAGGGCCACACCCAGAGAGTGGTGGTGAATGGGTCATTTTCAACATGGAGGGATGTGGGCAGTGGAGTCCTCCAGGGCTCAGTCCTTGGGCCTGCCCTGTTCAATGTCCTCATCAGCGACTTGGACGAGGGGGTGAAAAGCATCCTGTTCAAATTTGCGGATGACACTAAGATGTGGGGAGAGGTGGGCATGATAGAAGGGAGGGACAGGCTGCAACTAGATATAGACAGGCTATGGGGGCGGGGGGATGAGAATAGGAAGGAGGCTACAGGGATGGGGGGGATGAGAATAGGATGGGATTCAATACTGACAAGTGCAGACTACTGCATGTAGGGAGAAAGAAGCAGCAGTATACCTAAAGGCTGGGGAACTCCCTTCTCGTCAGCACAGAGGCTGAAAGGGATCTTGGAGTCCTTATCGATTCCAAGATGAACATGGGCTGCCAATGTGACGATGTGGTCAGTAAGGCTAACCACACCTTGTCATGCATCCACAGATACATCACGAGCAGGTCCAAGGAGGTGATCCTCCCCCTCTATGCAACATTGGTCAGGATGCATTTGGAGTACTGCGTCCAGTTCTGGGTGCCGCACTTCAGGAGGGATGTGGCTAGCATTGTCAGGGTCCAGAGGAGGGCCACTCGCATGGTCGGGGACAGCAGGGCAGACCCTATGAGGAGAGGCTACGGGACCTGAACCTGTTCAGCCTCCACAAGAGAAGGCTGAGAGGGGATCTGGTGGCCATCTATAAACTTAACAGGGGGGACCTGCGGGGAACGGGAGAGTCCCTGTTCCCCCTGAACACTACCAGGAGTAACTAGGAATAACGGCCAGAATTTGATTGAGAGTAGGTTCAGGCTAGACATCAGGGACATCAGGAAGCACTACTTCAAAGTCAGGGCGGCTAGGATCTGGAACCAGCTTCTAAGGGAAGTGGTGCTCGCTCCTACCCCGGGGGTCTTCAAAAGGAGGCTAGATAATTACCTAGCCTGGGTCATTTGACCCCAGCATTCTTTCCTGCCAATGGCAGGGGTCGGGCTTGATGATCTGCTCAGGTCTCTTCAGACCCTACCAACTATGAACTATGTTGTCAGTAATGGGTCAATAATAGGTAATCCTGATGGTGGTAGTTATGATTGGAACTTTATTATAGTTGTGATTGGAACACAGTAACACAGTAACACTTTAATCAGTAATTCCTTCTGAATAGTATTAACCCTACTTTAGTCATGGGTTAAAATGTTAGCAGTCTGTCTATAGAACTGGTACACACATGCTATTTCAGTGGTAGGGAGTTTGAAGAAATATGGTAGCATAGTCAAGGAGTCATAATGGGTCTTGACCATGCTTTATAATATATTGCCAAACATAGATAGTTGTCATTTGCAATGAAACAATCTTAAGCCCCATTTACAAACAGAGGTCAATTTCTTAGCATACACAAGCTTAGATGTATAAAGCATGTCGTTAATAGACAATATAATTTGTGTGATAGGCAGAATAATAGTGTGGGCAGAATTTTTTCCATTTCCTACACTGATTTAAGGTGGTAGTCATCACCCTTGTGCTGCCATAAAAAAATTTTATGGCGGCACAAGTTGCAAGGGAACAGATGTTCTAGGCCCCTGTCGCACTCCAAGTAACCAAAAACGTTGCTGTCACCAACAGTTGTGGTGCATCAAATGGGAGGATGTCTGTTTTGTTTATTGCACCCAACAGGTATTCCTGTACAGGAGAATTCCTGGGGTGCGCTTGCAGATGCCTATACAGACACCTGCAGATGCTTCAGGCAGGAGCATTCCTGTGGCACATGTATCTCACTGTTGTGCCTCAAATCACCACAGCTGATCCCACTTCAAAGGTAACATCAGTTTATAGCCTAATAGAGATAGTGGAGGAGGCTGCTGTTTCTCGAAGACGTTAGGTGAAGGAGAGATGAAAGAACTCTTCTATGAATTACTAGTAACGCTAGCACATCTTACAAAGGCTAAGGACTTGTTATTTTTCATACTGCCCATTTTATCTTGTATGAAGAGAAACAGCAAGTAATATTTCTCTTGTTTGCCTTTTTCAAGATATTGGATTTCAGATTTAGAAATCGATTTAGTACTAATGCTCCTAATCTCATCTTCAATATAAACAGCAACCATCACACTGTATTGCAATATATAATCAGAATTCTCATATTGAGAATAGCACCAGCCACTCTTTCTTTTCCTACAACAGCTCGACTAGAAAGACATATCTCAGTTTGACCAAATAATACTTTGTCTTGTTTTTGTCCATGAATAAATACAACAGAACTTTGTTTTTTATTTCAAAAAGCAATAGTATTCTTTATCCTGCTAAAAATCCAACCCTATCTTACAGCATGAATTTTCATAACCACGGTGACCTCAGCTTAGGGATCAGTGGCAAAAGATACTTGTTGTTTATCAGAATTGGCACTTTCCATGTTTTAAAGATGGTGATTCAAAAAAGGTCCAATGTTCTTGTTTGCTGTGTTAAGAGATGGAACCCTCTAATGGTCATGATACTACAGATGGGCAGCCTGTGAATTGAGTAGTCCTGTAATGTAATGGTAGATCTGTATGAGTATCCAAGCACTTTTATAGCCAAAAGATAGATAATATATGACTTTAGCAGGATCTGTGTGATGCAGGGTAACAATGGAAATGCACTAGTGACATCACAGTAGTTCATGCAACCTTAAGACTATTATAACATGAAATAAGAAAGGATTGGCAAGAGGTGGTAGAATGTAGAAAAAGTGGCAAAAGTCTATGTGGTCTTAATCCTATGTTAAGAAGGATTAAGGGAACTGACATGGTCTTCATTTTTTGGCCTTCATACAGACACCTTATACATCCATTACAGCTTCTTCACAGACATCTCAACTGTGCAGAATATATGGAGGGCTTGAAACTAGGTTAACAGGAGGATGGAGACAAAAGCCCAGATATAAATAGAGAGCCAAGGGATCCATATAAAAACCTGCTAAGGGGAGGCATTAGTGGAAACCTTAGCAATGTTCCCAGGGAGGAAATAGGCCATTCAGCTAGTTGCCTGAAATGTTCATACACTAATGCAAGAAGCAGAGAACAAGCAAGAAGAATCAGAGGTTCAAGTACACTCACAGTATGATGATGTAATTGAGATTAAAGAGATACCATGTGATGCTTCACATGATTGGGGTACTATCATGGATGGGTAAATGTTGTTGAGGAAGAGAAGAAGGAGATAAAGAGGATTTGTTTCCTTCTATATAAAGGAAATATACATGTGTTTTGAGCCACAGTACAAAAGTGAAAGACATATTGAAACGCTTAGGTTTCAATAGGTTAAAGGGTAGAGCAGGAGAGTGTCTGCTGTAGGCCACCAAATTGGGAGGAAGAGGTAAATGAGGTAGTCTTTGAAGACCTGGTGGAAGGTTCCAAATCACAGGGAACTTTAATTACGGTGTCACCTCTTGGGAGGAAAACAGAGCAGTGACAGGCAATCTAGAAAAAACTTGAAGTGACAGGGATAACTTTTTGTGACATAGGTGGTGGAGAGGCCAACCAGGGAGAAATCTCTTTTTAACTTGATACTTGCATGGGAGGAATTGGTGGGGAATGTGAAGGTGGAAGGCAGCTTGGATGATAGTGGGTATGTCTACACATTCATTAAGTTTGGTATCTGTAATTACTTTTAGTAGCTGTAATTACCTTAATGTGCCGTAACTGGCGCTACTGTGCGTTGGCGCTGGCACAAGCGTTTTTGGTGATGCTTCAAGCACAGTAGACTAATTCTACTGCACATTTGCATGGGTTTTACCCACCATGCTAATGCATAGTAGGATTAGCCTACTGTGTTTGAAGTGTCTTGCTTAGATGTGACCAGTGATAGAGTTCAAGATATTAAGAGAAGGAAGAAAGGAGAGCATCAGAATAACAACACTGGACTTGAGAGAAACATTCTTTATTAAACTTGGGGAACTGGTAGGTGGGATCTCTTGGGAGGCAAATCTGAGGAAAGGAGGAGTCCAGAAGGCCTGAGCCCATCTTAAGGGCACCATCTTAAGGAGGCCATCTTAAGAGCACAGAAGTGAGTTTTCCCAATGTGACAGAAGAATGGGAAGTGCAAGAGGAATAACCTGCCTAGGCAGCAGTCTCTTCAATGAGCTGAAACTGAAAAAGGAATCCTAAAACCCGCCAGAAACTTAGTTGCAGAAGGAAAACTAGTATTTTTAGCACACTTTCAAAATATGGTGCAGACCCCTGGGATGCAGCCTAGAGCACTGAAGAAATTGGCTGAGGTAATTTCATAGGCATTAGATATTATCTTTGAGAAATCATGGAGGTAGGGTCAGATTCTGTATCACTAGAAAAGGGTAAGTATGTTGCCTACATTTAAGAAATGAGAAGGAGAAAGTTTTGGGGTATTAGAGCGTCAATGCATAGAAAGAACATAGAACAGGTTCTCAAGGAATATATTTTGAAATGCACAAAGAAGAATGAAGTTGTCAAGTGAATTCATGCTGGATTCTCCAACAGTAAGTCATTCCTGACCAACTTGATTTCATTCTCTGTAAGGTGACAGGCTCTGTGAATTGTGGGGTGGAAACACCATAACGTATATAAATTAGTTTTTGAAGATGGGTACCACAATTCACAGAAGTTATGGAGGTGTGGCTTGAGTCCTGTGAGGGGTGCTTGGAGTCCAAAAAGGTTGAGAACCACTGCAGCAGACCATATGCAGAATATGAGTTAGCAACATGCTCTTGTTGCAAAACAAAACAAAACAAAAACAAAAAAACAGCTGCGCAGCATACCAGGTTGTATTAGCAGAACTATATCTTGTAAATTAAGGGAAGTGATTCTTCCACTGATGAGACCTCACTGGAAGTACTGTTTCCAGTTTTGGGAAGAGATGCTTAGAAAGAGATGTGGACAAATTGTAGAGAGTCCAGTCGAAAGCGGCAAAAATGATTAGAGGGGTGGGAGGTATAACGTACAAGGACAGGTTAAAAGAACTAGGGTTATTTAGTATGTGGAAAAGAAGATGGAAGGAGCATTTGATGAACATCTCCAAATACTTGAAGGGCAGTTAGTTACAAAGAGGATGAAGATAGCCTTTTCTCTGTGGCTTTAAGGACAGGACTAAGAACAATGGTCCCAAGCGGCAGCACAGGAAATTTAGTTTGGAGAATCAGAAGAACGTTTTCCCTGTGAAGGTGGCTTAGCATTGGAACAGGCCACCTGGAGAAGAAGACTTGGACATTTACAAGAGAAAGTTAGACTGACACTTGCCTGGCATGGTTCAATCAAGATTTCCTTGAGCTGGTGGCTAGACTAGTTGCTCTCAGGAGGTTGCTGAACCCTGACAGCTCTACTTCCCTAAGATCATATAACCATATGATAGGAGCTGGTTGGAGAAAGAAACAGGAACCCAGGGCACATGTTTATTGTAGACTGGATGATGGGATAACAACATGCTCTAACACAATAGTGGCAAAAGTTGGTGTCCTGCTTAATTGAACAAATGATTGAGCTTCAGTTAGCAGAAGATACAACTGGTAATATGGCTAATGTGTTGTTGCTTACAGTTAGAAGCTATCGGACCCTTACCAATGATACTTTGAGTTCTCTACTCTTCTTACAGTTTTCTGTTTGCTCTTTTACTGGGGTTAATTCAGAATACTTCTGTTTATTTCCACAAAATTGCATTTGTGGATTTATCTTGGTGTTCCACCATAATGATTTTTTATGTTCCTGTATGTAACCTAAGTAATGTTCCAAAGTTTAACTACTATTGCAAATGAAGATTCTTCTTAATACTCAAGCTAAATATCTGTTATTGCAATTTAAGATAATTTTAACTTGTACTGGTTCTTGTGGCCAGAGAAAACAGTCTATCAAAATTCCCTTTATTATATTTCTTTCTTTCGAGTATTTGAAAATTGTTATCACATCCTTACTTAGTCTCTTGCTCTGCAGACTAAAAAATCTAAATTCTTCACTCCTGTCTTCATAAGTCATTTTTGTTAGAGAAATAATAATTTTTGTTGCTCTTTGCTGGACTCATTTCCAATCTATTCCCCCCCCCTTTTTTTGTTGTTGAAGTTTTGTGTCCCAAATTGGAAACAGTACTACATGTAAAGCCTTAATAGTGCCCAACAGAACAGAATAATCCCTTCTCTTCACTTGCAAGCAAACGTTCTGTTAATAGAATGTAGTATGCTATTGACTTGTTTTGCAAGAACAGCACAATCAGTTTACATTGCACTATGACCCCTGGTTCTTTTCCAAAATACTGCAGCCAATGCAATTTCTCCCCTATCTAGATTAGTGTGTATTTTTTTTTTTATGAGTTCCTGACACATTACATCTATTCCTGACACATTACATCTATTACACAATTAACTGGTAATTGTGCAATACATTTAGACCAGCTACACATGCAAAGTAATTATCACGAAATAAAAAGAACTAACCAGCCAGCGTTAGTGTTTGAAAAATATAGACCATTTTATACCTGGTTTCTGTCCAGCTTTAATGTTTATGAAGGTCAGTCTGAATCCTAATCCTAACCCCCAAATTGTTTGCAACTGTACTAAATTGGTGGCATTTGCACACTTGCTAATTGTGTATTCAGTTCCAGTACAAGACCAGGACAGATGCTTGGAAAAATCCCAATTCATACCTCCTGTCATTCGACATGAAGTCATTGATTACTATTCTTAATGTGCAACAGTTGTTCTAGTTATGTAGTCACCTTAGAATGGTATAATCTAAACTGTTTTTCCTTGTTTTATTAAAGAAGCTCATGAAAGTCAGTGTTGAAAATTTTGCTAAAGTTGAGGATATGTCACGTCTTCTGCTCTCACCATCCACAAAACTTCTCATATTGTCACAGAGGAAAATCAAGTTGACCAAACATGACTTGTTCTTGACAAATCTATTTCTTTAAGTACCTTTTTATTCTCTAGGTTCTCAGAAATAGATTATGGAGCATAATATTAAAGGATCTTTCTAGGTACTGAGTTCATTTCCCTTTATTCTTCTTCTCTATTTGCCCTTTTCTATTTGTCCAGATCCTCATCTGGCCTTCATGAATTTTCAGAGATAACACCCAATGGCTCTAGATCAGTGGTTTTCAACATTTTTTTTCATTTGCAGTGCCCTTTGGAAATTTTGAATGGATGTGCGGACCCCTTTGAATTGTAAGTGTGGGTATTCATGTGCTTTTCATTAATCATAGTCATTTTTTGTGGACCCCTTAGACATGGTCTGTGGGCCCTCTGGGTGACGAAACACATTTCATCAAAGCCAGATGAAATGTAGTTTTGGGGTCTTGTTGCACAGGACACTTAGTGTGTGTTAAAACTGTGGGGGATTAAAGTTAGACCGTTCTGCGCAGTCGTACTGCAACTTTTACTATCATTTCTAACAGGCACAGTTGACTGAATTTTGGTTTTGGCAGTCAGTCTTGAACCAGTGCTTCTGGAGCTCTGATTGTTGGTCTGGACCCAGCATTGCTTCTCAGTCTTGAGCCAGCTCTGGGGCTGACAATCAACTGATTATCAGTCCTGCCTTAGCACCAGAGGTTTTTCAGTGAGAAGAAAAAGCAGGATTGAGCCTCTGGCAGGCTGCAGTACCATGATCCCATTGGAGCATGCTGACTGTAAAGCCCAGAGGGAAGTGAGGGGACTGCGAGAATCAGCTCCACTACTTGCTATTGTCACTTAAAATTTGGCTGGATGCCTCAGGGGACTGCACATAGCTGAACACGTGCTACTTAATATAATCTGGAGATACTCCACCTGCAAAAAATGTTAATTTTGCTATGAAATGATCACACTTAGCATGTGTTTTATTACTTGAGTGTTCAGACACTTGCTCTTTATATGCATTTAACACATTGTAAGTGTAACGTGTGACATGGCCCTTGGTAAAGCTGAATTATGCAGCCCCACTTCTATATGAGTAAGTGGAGAAGCAGGCAGTATGAATGAAATCATTCTTAAAATTCCAAAGAAAGTAAAAATCATATATGATTTTCCTCACCAGTAGAACAGCTTTTGCATGATCACAGGTACTAATATGGTACTATCTTTGGAAATTATAATTTATGTAACACAGCTACAGTGTGTTAGGGTAAAAATCGTTAGTTTTCATTTAACGTATCAGTTTGTTTTTTTTCTAGATGTGTCCAAATATGTTTTGTAATACTATTTATTTTATCCTTTAGATGCTGATTTCCATTGTAAAATAATACTTTCCTTCTTTAGGTGATTCATATTTTTAAAATGAAAAAAATTACTTTCTTATTTCTATATTATTTCTCATTAGAGTGTTGTTTCAAGAGCTGTTAACTCATTTAAAGGCTAGTGGATTTGGAATGTATCAATTTATTACCATAATTTTATTTTGTTAGTTTTACTGTTGCATTGCTAGATTCTAAAGAAAGCTAGAAAGACTTCATCGATAATGTATATGGTCGTAGCTGTGAATACAGGCCCCTGAATTTGATTGTTGTTTACACTAAGGGCCCTTCTTTCCCTGATTACATTGTAAAGAGTTTTCAAGCTGTGAATTATAGCTATAATTTAATTGACCTTAATGCATCTGGAGTGTTGCCGCTATTATGCATTTTAAAGCATATATAGAAATGATTACTTATCTTGAATGCTAAGCCATATTTTATAAAGATAAAACCTGGTCCTTCTGAATGCTAGGCCTTATAGATTCATAGATGCTAGGGTTGGAAGAGACCTCAAAAGATCATTGAGTCCAACCCCCTACCTAGGCGGGGAAGAGTGCTGGGGTCAGATGACCCCAGCCAGATGCCTATTCAGCCTTCTCTTAAAGACCCCCAAGGTAGGGGAGAGCACCACCTCCCTTGGCAGCCCATTCCAAATTTTGGCCACCCTTACCGTAAATAATTTTTTCCTGATAGCTAGCTTAAAGCTGCTCTCTGTCAGTTTGTGACCATTGTTCCTTGAACCTTATTCTATGAAAATAAATTAGTTTAGCAGGCCTATTGTGAAATGGTCAAGGAAGTCTCCTTGTTAAGAAAATTTTTTTTTTCATTGCCACATTAAGAAATCTTTGCAGCCATTAGCCCTAAGCCTTGGACATTTCAGAAGTTCAGTAGATTAGAAAAGTGCGGTCCTCTTCACATCTGAATGTTTCAAGTTGCTAGATTCCAGTAATGACTTGCACAAAAAAAAAAAAGTCTCTGAATTTGGAACATTTTCATAGCATGTCCAACAAATACAAGAATCAGTTATTAGACAAGCACTTACTGTTTTTTTTTTCCACTTAAAGTGCAAATCACCAGGCAGTAAATTAGTGTTCTGTAAAATATGTGTACAATAGCAAGATCTATCCTTTATGGCAAGGTGTTTAAAAACAAAACAAAAAACAAAAAAGATGTCTACACAATCAAGGAGGAAGACCCTTTTTCTGCCTGGAATTGTAGACATTTTAAGTTTTACTGCTAATATTAGATTGTATATTTGTAAAATAAAGCTATTATCTGTTTGTTCAACTCAGTCATGTTTGCCAAATGTCTGGTGCAAAGCAGTTGTACACAGCTTCTTCCTATAATGCTGGCTCTGTCAAAACCTCTGACAGTAGTAAGAGATTTCCCATAGAAATTATGGAATATGGCCTAGGATGAGGAATTGCAATGTCCATTGTGCATTTTATGGTGTTCCTGTTCCTGGTGTTCCTGCTGCAATAATTTTTTCAGTGGCTTATGATGACCCTTATTGAATATAAGCGTCGGTTTTACTTGAGGCTTGTCTGAAGACTCCATAAAACTGTTCAGGGGCTATTCATTATAACTGAAACGTTTACTACCTGAATTGAAGCAGTTTTAAAGTACAATTAAGTTTTAAAAGCTACAGCACAAGACTTAGCACTTAACTATCTCGTCTTCCCTTGATACATTTCTGTTTTAAAAAAAAAAAAAAAAAAAAAGAAAGAGATGAACAAAACATTTTTTCCTGAGGACCTGTTTGTATTTATTTAGAAATTTCAGCAGATAGAGCATTTGGTAATTAAATGCGTCTACTCTTGTGCTTTGTATGTGATGCTTCAAACTTTTTTCATGCTCTAGCCTTCTCTGTATCTCTGGGCCATCACCAGCAATTACTTTTACAATGTAGTTGTACCCAACGAATGAAAGTTAGGAATTCCCAAGATTTGAAGATGGCAGTTTTGGGTGGGGAAGGACGTAAAGTTCAACCACATCTGTACATTGTTGTAGCTCTTCTCTACGAAGATTCAATCCTAGAGCTAAAAATTCTTTTAAGACTCCCTCTTTAGCTATAGAGAAAGGTATGGCATTGTTAAATGCGTGGCACATGCTATGAGTGGCCCATCTTGTAATGTTTTTCCCACTGTGTTGTTTGTTCCCAACATGGTTGCTAAATGTTATTTGACCTTTCTTTCTTTTCATCCCCCTAACTAACTTGAATTAATATTAACCATTTTAATAAAAAGCTTGGATCTTACCAGTTTTTCCAGAGTAAATTGTGGAAGGCAACTCCATATTAAAATGTATGCTGGTACTGATTACTGGATAAGTGCTTCAGTATGATCTCTGCTAAGAAGTCATGTTTTGTTGTTAAACCAGGTTTCTGTTAAATCCTATTATCCTCACTAAAAATGGGCAAAAGTGGAACATCTTTGTAAAATTTACTATATGTGATGGATGACCATCTAGGCCACCTTCCAGCACAGATTAAATAACAGAAGTGTGGCAGTGAAGCAGGAAGTATGTCATGCTTCACTGCAGGGTCATTTTTTCCACTGATTCTCTGAATCTCCTCAAACACTTCCTCCACAGCTAGACATTCAGCTAAGGTAAATCATTCTAGCTCCACTGATATATTATTAGACTACAGTCAGATTACGCCATTTGGTAGCCTGGAAAGTTTTGCCCATATTTTGTTTTGCTTGATTTAATTCACTAGGAGCCTTCCCCCTCCCCCCCCTTTGGTCTCTGCAATAAGGAGAAGGCATAAATTCTGGCCCACCAGTTTCCTTTCCCCCCCTCATATGTCACTGAGGAAGAGAAATAGAATTTGCCTTGTGAATATGTAATTGGGCAAGGGAGTTAAGAGAAAGTGAATAGATGAAGCTAATCATTTTTCAACTTCTGATTCTTTCAGTGCATTTCACATATCTATACTTTTTAAATCTGTGCTCCCCCTTATGTTCATTATTCAGTTAAGTATTTTTTTTAAGATTAATTCCTTGCTCACAGACCAAACGCTATATATGCCCATACTGGAAATTGCTTCCCACTTGCTAGCTCAGTACCTTGAATGATCCAAATTCTTGGGGATCTTTTGTTGCTTATTATTCAGTATTTGTTCTACCTCAAATTTTAATTGCAACCAGAAGAACCTGCCAGTATTATTTGATATTAAGACCACTGGCATTACTAGAGTTTAACTCCATGTTAGAGGCAACATTTAACCTATCAAATTCATCCATAAAAAACTGAAATCTGAAACGGACTATGGGATAATCTAGTTGCCATAGTTTTCCAATATGAAGTTTTCTGAGTTCAGTTTTTCTCCTGCTTTTTAAAGCAACTTCATATTTAATCCCTATCTCAACTTCTGTTTCATGCCTGTTAACTTAGCCATTAATCTTTGATGAGGACCTTGTCAACTGTTCTTTGAACACCCAGATATACTTTATTCAGTGATTTTTTTCCCCTTATTTATCATGGTAGTAATGTTTTCAAAGAACTACAGAAGGTTAGTTAAGCATGACCTCCCCTGTCTGAATCCGTGTTGACTGTCATTAATCAAACTGTGCTTTACTCTATGTTCTTCCTTAAAGATAATTTCCAAAATTTTCCTCACAGTACATGGTAAGTGTTCTGGTTTACATTTTAGCTTCTAAGGTTTCTTTTTTTTTTTTAAGCTTTGATTGATGAGATCTGAAGAGCTGGAGAGTTTTCTGTTCATACCCTAATCCTTTTTTCTGTATGACAAAAATAATATTTTCACTTGCCCTAAAAAAGAAGAATCTGTCAGTGGCATGTATTTCAACACTTGTTATTGATTAAAGCATTTGCTTATACGGAGATATTTTCAAAAGCTGAAATGGTCATGAAACATCTAATTGGTACTAGATGTAAGCCAGATCAAAACTTTAATTACTAGCTTAATTAAGATTGAAATCTGTTCTGATTTTATACCTAAAAGTTTCAGTGATGTTGAATGAAGGACAGATTATCATGCTAAAAGGATTATTGCCAAACCCCAATATTTATTAAGGGTTATGGTAAAAAAATTACTTATGTAAAAATCATGCTTTTAAATAATGTAAGAAAACTCATAATATTTCTCAAGGGTCAGTACATTTGCATATACCATAAGGGGAAAATCTCTCTGTATTCAACTTCGGTAAAAGCCTGAACATAACTCAAGAGAAAAATAAGGCCAGAGGAACATGCTATGCTATGCTTTCCCAACGAAAGGAAAGATAAGAAGATACCTGCTTGGCTAACCAGTGAGAGTTCTCCAAAGAATGATAAAAAAAATAGTAGAACGAGTAGAAACTTGGCCGTATTAGTAAGGATGAATATAAGTTTATATAAAGGACAAAATCAAGAATGTCAAAGTACAAACTGAGATGATCAGTTAGCAACAAATATAAAAAAATGAAACACAAAATGTTCAAAGTATTTTAGAAGTTAGGGAAAGATCAGATTAGAGATTGCTTAGCTCACGGGTGTTAAACGTACAGGCCCCAAGCTTCATCTGACCTGTAGATTCTCCCTATCTAGCCTGCTGGGTTTCTGGAACTTCAGGGCAGGTAGGGTGTGGCCTGCAATAGAACAAAGGCCCTTTCAGCCTTGCTTGCCATGACTGTTGGTGGTGAGGTTGAATTGCAGGTGCCCACGTGTCCTGTGTTGGATCTGTCCTGTAAGGACCCTGGGATCCAGATCATGTTTGGGGCCCCTGGTGACATCCAGAGCTACAGAAATTTCAGAGCCATTGTTTATTATTTTTGAGAACTCATGAAGTTTCCCAAAATACTACAAAAACAGCAATCATTATAACAAAAGAGAAAAAGGAGACCCTAGGATGCAACAGATTTATCACTCTAACACTGATACCTAGAAAGATATTGGAACATATCATCAAACTATTTCAAAGCAACTATTTCAAAGCACAGCAGTAGAAAGGGATCTTGGAGTCGCATTCAACTCCAAAATGAATATGAGTTGTCAGTGTATTGAAGTGATAAGTAAAGCCAACTGCACTCTTTTATGCATTAGAAACAGCTCTAAGGAGGTGATACCTCCCCTCTATAGGGCATTGGTAAGACCACAGCTGGATTACTGCATCCAGTTCTGGGCACCGCAATTCAAGAGGGATGTGAATAACTTTGAGAAGGTCCAGAGAAGGGCCACTCATATGGTTAAGGGCCTTCACGTAAGTTCCTATGAGAAGAGACTGAGGCACCCGAATCTCTTCAGCCTGCACAAACAAAGGCTGAGAGGGGATCTTGTGGCCATCTACAGATTCATCGGAGGTGGGGGGGAGCGGGCAGCAAGGAATAGGGGACACTGTTTACCAGGGAGGCTCTTTGGGTTACTAGGAAACATGGCTGTAAATTGATAGAGAGCAGATTTATATTAGACATTAAGAAAACATTCTTTATGGTGAGGGTTGCCAAAATCTGGAATGAGCTTCCAAGGGAGGTGGTGCTCTTCCCTACCTTGGAGGTCTTTAAGAGGAGACTAGACCAGCACCTGGCTGGGGTGATCTGACC
>NW_005841978.1:945811-987611 GCF_000455745.1 Alligator sinensis | reverse complement strand
ACTCTTTCCTGCCCAGGACAGGGGGTCGGACTTGATCTATTGAGGTCCCTTCCGACCCTAAAAATCTATGAAATCTGTAAAGGATAGCAGGATGATAAATAAAAGCCAATATGGGTTGGTTGAAAGAAAGTCCTGCCCAACCAACTTGATTCTTTTTTGTGACAAGGGATAGGCCTTGTGTGTAGAGGGAGATTGTGGATATGAATGGCTGTGTTATACCTGTTTTAAAAAAAGATATTTGACACAGTGTCTCATGACATTTATTTTATTTTATTTATTACACGTCACTCTTCCCAAAAAAGACTCAGGCAGCTTGTAAAAGGGATACAGAATAACTTATAAAACAAGAGAACAAACAAGATAAAAAAAACAAACCTTAAAATCAATTAGAATATTAACATAAACCACAACTCCTCAAAACAATGTCACAGTCTAGTTTTATTTGCTAAATGCCTGCCAAAATTGGAAGGTGTTAGTGTTTTTGCAAGACATCCAGGGTCAGCTGGGCCTCGAGAGGGAGGGCATTCCAGAGCAGAGAAGTGACTTCTGAGAATGATTTCCCATGCATTTTTAATTTTGCACGCTAATGGTTCTTGCAGGAGGTTGCTCTTAGCTGACCTTGAGGATTGTGATGGGGCGTGAGTGAGAAGCCAGGTACACCTTGAATTGCACCCAGAAAGCTAATGAGAACTAGTGCTGACTCTTGAGCACTGGAGTTTTGTGCTTCCAGAGATGACTCCCACTTCAAAAGTCAAGCTGCTGGAGTTGCAGCTTCCAGACGGTTTTCAAGGGCACCCCAATATAAAGGGTATTGCAGAAGTCTAGCCCTCTGATTATGAAGGAATGGATGATGGTGGTCAGCTATACATCTGAAAGAAAGGGTTGCAGCCTTCTCACCAGATGGAGTTGATTAAATATGCTCCTTGCCACTGCTGCCACCTGAATATCCAGGTGCAGCATAGGGTCCAGGAATACCTCAAGGTTGCATACCTGAGTGAGAAGGGGAGGCTGAATCCTATCAATAAGTGTCTCAGTCCCTTCCAAGTCAAGTGGTTTGCCCATCACCATCACCTCTGTCATGTCTGGATTCATCTTCAAGTGGGTTCGCTTGCATCTTTTTCCCATCTGCAGCCAGGCATTGGAAAAAAAAACCAGACTTTGGAATGTGGGTTAGATAAGAGAGCAGATATTGTCTAAATGAAATTACTGTAAAGTGGAGGTATAACTGATTGGAAAACTATGCTCAGTGATTTCATGTCAGAATGGAACGAGGTATTAAATGCGATTCCAAAGAGGTTTGTGTTGGGCTCGCACTTCATTGTTCAGTATCTTCATTAATACTTTGGGAAGGTAGAATTAAATGTATACTTAGTAAATTTGTAGATGGTGCTAAGAAAGATAGCAGACACTTCAGCAGGTATGATGAGGATTACAAGTGGCCCTTGCAATAATGGTCTGAAATATATAGGGTAAACTCAAATTGAAGACTACACCATTTACGTAGAACAATCAAATGTGTAGAAACAAATTGAAGAATAACTTGCTAGTTGCAGTACTGCAGGAAAGGACATGGTAGTGAAAGTAGATACAAGGAAACAGCATAGTGGCTAAGTACAGACATTTGGGGGCATCAAGGGGAGGTTAAATTGATTCTAAATGGCTGCCCAATATTGGGTAAGTCAGGGTAGGGGGACTGAGGTTTCACTGGGGGGTGAAGTGAGGCATCACCCATGAGGGATGGTGAGCAGGTGCAACCTGTGGTTGGGCTGGGGTCCCCCCACCAGCGAACCTACACCCCATCCTTCCCACCCCTGCATGCACTAGGACTTCCTTGCTCAGCTCCAGCACACTGATAAAAGTGGCTGCATCTAGAGTGGCTTGTGGGATGGGGGATGAGAGGGCTGGCTAGTTGTGGGGGAGGGGCAGGGTGCTGAGGGGGCCAAAAGTAGCCCAGTGTGGTGGAGGGAAGTGGGGTGGGGGATGAAAAGAGCAGCTGTGGGGATGGGACCAGTGGCTGGGTTTTCCCAGCCCCAGGGCTGCTCAGGGAAAGTACAGAAGTTCCATTTAGTGGTTTGACCTAAATTTGAATAAGCTTGATACTACATTGATCCCAGTTTATTTTAAAGATGATGTCCAGGGGGTGGGGCACCTGGCAATGGGCGGGGCTACTTATGCAGCCAAAATTCATTAAGTGGTCCTCCGCCCAAAATAATTGCCCGCCTCTGAGTTAAGCAGTTCCTTTGTCCCCAGTCTACCCCACACAGCTCTGAGCACCCCCAGAGATGCTTAGAGTTTCCCTTTCCAATCTTTCTAGCTCCCTATCCACTTGTCTCAGTCCTCAGACTCCTCTGACTAGGAGCTGCCAAGCTGCTTGATTCCAGCGTGTTATCCCATTGTCACATATATCTCCTTTAGACACTTTCTGGGTATTGGGCATCTCACCTTTCTTAGTATGTCAGCAAAGCTGTTCGAGGCTGCTGCTGTTAAAGGTCTGCCTTGTTTTATACTGCCTATAGCCAGTCCTGACTTATTCATTCTCTGTTCACAGGCTAGTGAAGTAAACTGAGTTGCACATTATTATAACTGAATACAGTTAACACAAATATCACAATAAAAGTGGTAGTCCATCATAAGTGGATCCAGCAGCGATGAGTGGTCCAGCAGCAGTGGCCACATGGAATCTGGAGGTGGTGGCAGCAATGGGTCTGGAGGTGGCAAGATACCCAGCGGCTGAAGCTGGCCTAGGGGGGTCCAGTGGCAGTGGTATTGGAGTCTGGCTTCCCACCAATGTCCATCACCAACAGGACCAAAGGGACCTGAATTCCATGGTAGGCAGTGCTTCCAACGTCCAGTGGCCCACTGATAGCCCAGCAAGCCAGATAGACCATCTCTATAGACTGGATCTGGGTCGATATGTTTAATCCCCCCTTATCTAGACGTTGCTGAGTTGATGAGGTTTCATCTGTGCAATCCCATTAACAGAAAACTGACCTAGAGTGCCTTTATTAACAGTGGGGTTGTGTTATATTTGACTTAACCTGAAAGTTTTCATGAAGATCGGTTAAAAATAAAGGAAAACACGTGGTTTTTTTTGTACATGGGGAACTCATCATGTTTAAAACAAACACTAAACAACACAAGGCTATTTTAGAATCTCTTTAGAGTGCAACCACACTCTGATAGGAATTAGTTAATATTTTAACTATTGCATACTAGAAACTCTCAATATATTTCGAAGTATGGATATGTTATTGCCAGTGCAAATTTCTATATGGGTTTTGAATATTATTGCACAGTATAACTATTTCCTACAGCCTTTGAACAAAGTATTCCTAGTTTTAGCCCACGTGCAATTGACAAATCATAGAAGAATATTTAACAATGTAGGAAATTATATTTTATTTCTGTGGTATCTCTCCTACACTGAAGTTACGATAAATCTGATTTTATGCTTAAATAAAAAAAAAAGAATATGGATATAAACTTGTCCTTCATCAGCACTTTTAATATGCACTTATATGTTTAGTTAAATTGTATTTTTCAAAACAAATGATAGAAATACAATATATATATATAATATGCAAAAAATGTGTGTAGCTTTTATGAAAAGACATGAAAACCTGCTGTCTTGTGGGCAGGATTTACCCATACTTGGAAAACAAAGTTGCAAACAACAAAAATGTATTAGTTTTATTCTTTTACTATTTATTATAAGGTTCAATTGTTATAATAATTACCTTTTATTATACTCAACTGGAATAAGAGGGGGTAGTACATGTAATCAGCATATTTTTGCTCTAGCAGTCCTGTTTAGTTCACTGTAGGTATGTTGCTGTGAAATAGAAGCTCAATAGAGGATAATTTACGCAGTGTTTAGTTTTCAATGAAAATATGGAAATCAGCCGTCCTCAAAAATATTTATAGCTGCTGTTACAAACAATGTAAAATATGGTTAATAATAAATCTGTCTAGAATATTTTAATAAACAAGTTAAATATATTTGTATTTTATTTTGACTACTTTTCCAATTTTTTTCAATTTTTGCCAAATTTGTTCAGTGTGTGCAAGGTGTTTGCATGTCCATCCATACAGATAATAACACTATTTCATGAAAGCTATGTTGAAAATGTGGAGCTTATTAATTTTATGTCCTCCATAGCTTCAGAATTCAGTGATGATTATACAGATGTACAAAATGTCAAATTTTTTGTGCAAGAAAACATTATTCTAGGCTGATTTTTTTTTAAATAGACCATGCCCTTTTAAAACTCCTTTCCATTTTAAATCTCAGATTCTTTTAATACTACACTACATGTTAAAAGTCCTATTTTGATTTCTTTAAGTTTACCACAATTTCAGACTTTACTCTAGTGATTTAAAAATAATCATAATAAATTTTGCAACTGATTTAGAAAGATATTTTTGTTTTTATAAGAGGACCAAGTACTATTGCTTGAGTTTACTTATAGGCCACATACATTGTAGAAACTGGTAACAAAAATAATTCACTCATAGTATGAATGGGCAAATCCAAAATGATTCAAACTTTGACTAGTATAAATAATTGTAAATCAGATGGTGGTTGGGTTCACAGTCCCATAAACTTTGGTTTTATAGGAGTGACATATGACTTTCAGTCTTGTCTCAAGTAACGGGCATTCAACCTGAAGTACCCCCTTAGGTGGTCTGATTTTTTATTTTTTTTTTAAGAGTTTTAATTCTCAGAACTTGTCTAAAAATCTAGTTGCTTTCAAGTCGCTCAAGCTGGGGACCCAATAATTGATGCATCCATAATTGTTAGTGGGTTGACCACTAAATAATATAAGGGTAATGTAGCAAAGAACTGCATAAAATCAACAAGAAAGCAGTACTACTCCATTTCTCTTTTGTTCTTGTCTGAAACTTGCAAATTCTAAAGGTCAAATAGATTGTGTTCCGTATGAGAAAATAATGCTTGATTTCATCATTAATTTTATCTTGCTTTTACCTTTTATCAATTTATAGATTTCCTTGAATTTTAGAGTGAATACAGAGGCAGAGACATCTGATATAAAATCTCATGTGGCTATGAAATAACCACAGTTTCTTTAAGCAAACTTTTAACAATTAAAGCCACTTTAGTAATGAGCCCTACCCAAAAAGAAAACTCTTGCATCTTATATAATTGTTTAATGAGGAAATGGGATCTTTACCATTTGGAAACACTGAATTGTAGAGCTGCCAGAGTGGTATTTAAATTCATATAATTCATGCCCAGGCAGCAGTCCAGATACTTTAATCTTAACCTGAAACACAATCTTGTTAAATCATTTTTTGACCTCAGTTCTTACCAGAATAAAAACAAGGTTGGATGCTCTCCCATGATGTGGTGGGCAGGACCAAATTTAAATTTTGTGAGCTTGAACAAAATATTTGCTTGGGGAGAAACAGTGGACAAACATATAAAACAAAAAATAGATCTTTACAAGCTCAGCAAGAATCATTAATGAGACACAACAATAACCTCCAATTAAGACAGAAGATGGAAAAATCTGGCATACTCTCCTAAGTACTTAAATTTGTGGTTAGTAAATTTCTTCCAACATTCAGTAGAATTTCAGTAATGAAACTAGGTCAGGCTGTATTTGGGAAGGTATGCAGAAAGGTTTTAACAGTGAATTATTTATCTTCTGTATAAGAGAAACAATACTTTTTTCCCTTTCCTAGTTGAAAATTCCTGCTATAGGTGACAGAGGTCAGGTTTCTAAAAATCACTGGCCTAGTAACTGATACCAAATGAAAGGACTTCTTATATTGTGGGCCTGATGCTCCCTTTTTCAGCTTTAAAAAAGAGTGGGCCCAAAACTCGTGCTTTGACCATTGTGTTGCCAGTGCACTTGTGCAAAGTGGTTGGGAAATCATACGAGAATAGGATGATTTTACATCTTCATGACACTCATTTTTACTGACTGTAAGGGAGGATGTGAAATGTCAGGTTCAGGAGAATTATGCCCAAAGATTTTAGAGTTTATGAGCCTTTTCCCCCCAAAGAAATAGAGATACTTAAGCTTTTGGAAGGGAGTTCCGGCTTTCTCAGAGAGTTTAAACTGTTGTGGTATCCAGCTAGGTGGCTACTGTGGGCCATAATTCAAGGATGGTGTTTGGAAAATGGCCTCAGTTGCGTGTCGAGTGGGGCACTGAGTAGTGACACCAACCCAGACACACTTGGGGATGCCAAGTGTGAGAGAGGAAAAAGCGCGACAAGTAGTAGGTGAAGAAAATTCATAAATTTACTTACAAACCAACAAGATGATTAACGAGTTGAATACTATTTACAGTGGCAGGTAGACACGGACGACCTGGTACAGGTAGAAAAATGAACAACTGATGGGTAGCGGCGAGTAACAAGCAAGGTGTAATCGTGAAGGTCGACTGCAGCCGAAAATACTATCAGTACAAGTATGATGCCTAGTTGGGCAACACACAGGGCGTTCCGGATAGCGCGTGGTCTAGCTATAAGCTGTGGTAGCCTATGCTAGGAATCTAGCTAGAGGCCTAGGGGTCTGTCCAGACAAGACAGGTGATAAGGCTGTTTTCCTGAGTTCAGGAGTGCTGGGAACCCCTACGGTAAGGCACACAGTCCCCTTTATAGACTCCCTAGCCAATCAGTGTCCCCCCTTGATGGAACATTCTGGAGGCCTCAGCATGCTGGTCCGGCCAGTCACGCTCTAGGGGCAACTTCTGATTGGTTAGGCTACTAGCGATCATGCACTGTCCGCATGATAGTGCAGGTTAAGGTCTCATTCCTCTGCCACTGCATCACTGAATACCAGTCACGGGTAGCCATGTCACTTAATGTCTTAACCAACAATCTGGTGGAGTCACATCACCTCCTGACAGCTACCATTAGCTTAGTGGGGCAGATGGTACTAAACCTATTAGGCATTTAATAGGGAGAGATCCTATTCCATTCTGCTCAAATCCCTGAGAAAGTGTTAATGCTTATATCTTTGGCATGTACCCTCCTCTTAGTCTTACGATTATGCTACGAAAAATGGACAGAGAAAAGGATGTGCATACATTTTGCATTGACAGTTCTTCAGTTCAGTCAGGGGGTGCCGCATTCAAGAATACTTTGGGGCTGTGCTGCGTGTAGGAGCCGCTCCCCTTCTCTGGGATGTAAGCTGAAATTAGTGTTGTAAGCAGCACAGTTCTGGTGTCCCGGTGCAGATGTGCTGTGCAGCACAGTAGTGGAGTAGGTGTGTGGTGGCTCATCCGTGGAGTGATGGAGTGGCTACCCTGTGCAGCGTAGCTCCGGTGTGGCGAAGCAGCATGTGGCTGCTCCAGGGCTATGTTGAAGAAGTTTTCTCTGCTCCTGGACATGAGCTGGAGTGGGTGCTGCAGGCAGCATGCAGGGTCATATGGTATACCTTGCATGTTGCTTGGGTCATCTCTGAGACCGATGGAATATCACCTGGTGCTGAATGATAGGGCTTCATGAGCCAGATCCAGCCTGTGGGCTGTCTTTGATACCCCTAAATTAGGATATTTCTATAGTGCTTTGGCTGTGGGTCCTGGGGAGAATTGAGCACTAGTGTTTGGTGCATTTTCAGTGACATGAGTTATGGAGACCGTGGGATGCCATACTGTAGAACAAATGAAATACCTCATTTTCATGTTAGGGTACACTTGCAGTTAATTACAGCAGCATACTTTAGGGATGTCAAATACCTAGATTACTGTGGCTAGACCTTTGTTTTTGACAAAGGGGTTTAAGTTCCTAGCAATATGGAGTGGGGAGTTTTTGGAAACATGCTATGATTTTAGGCTACACATGGTGAAAAGTCAATTAGGATATTTAGGCTGTGTGGCCCTTTGCTGAGAGGACATTAAAAACAGTAACTTAGCCAGATGTTTGGAGCAGTTTTCCTTCTTGAACATCATCATTTTTTGTCTTGCCTAGGTGCAGCTTGAGTTAGATACTCCTCATCCCGTGTATTTGTTATACTCTAATAGGAACAGTGGTTTAATCAACTGAAAATGTGGTATGCAGTTGTCATCAGCTGAATCAATGATATTTCATTATTTTTCCTAGTATTGTAATGTAGTTATTGAAGAAAAGTTGGGATGGTATGGAGCCCTGTGGGACCTCCTAGCGAGAAGGAGGATTTTATCATCATTCACTGTAGTCCTGGCCTGCCTCTTTTCTGCGAATAGACAAGTAACTAGCATTTTCTAATCCATTGTACAGTGCCACTTTTAGGCATGGGCTTAGAGCCTCAAAGGTCCCCATCTAGTGCCTTCATAGAAGGTGAAAGCACAACACAAAATAGACAAACAAAAATGAACTAAAATTCAAATATGTAAGTGTGTTTGTGAAACACTAAATTAATACACATGTGTACTCAAGCCTGTGATAAATGTCACTTGATTAAAGACATGGCAATCCCCAATCAGCACTGTGTTCAGGGCCTTCAAAAGATTTAAAATGATTCTGCCAAGAAATCCAATACTCTGTGATTTAACTTGTGTCCATATCACAATATTGTCCCCACAAAATTAATTGTGAATAAATGTTATGAGCTTTAGCTGTAGAGAGCCATTGGTCGTTAATAATTACTGGCAGCGTAATTAAAAAGAATTGCTCATCTGCTTGACCACATTATTGTGTATTGTTTATCTTACCTTGTTGGTGGGCCTGTTATTTTGTAGATATGAAGAAGATCACTGGCTTGGATATCAGCGAGCCTCGAGAAAAAAAATTACTGCTGTGTGTATGTTGTGACCCAAAAGCTGCCACAAGTGCCAAATACTTGGCAGTTTATATAGTTGTGGTCTGCCAATAAAACATTATAGATGCAACACAGATGCATTCTTGCATCAGAGTGCAGCTTGCTACATGTCAAGTTCACTGAGTGATAGGACCTATTTTACTGCTCCTTCCAGCAGGAGTAAGACATTCATTAAAACCTTGCTAGCTGTGGTAATGCTTACTTGCAGATGGTATCAGGTGTGTTCTGTGGATTATTTCTGCCTTAATGTGCCCTTCAACATATTGCATAGATTCCCCTTGGTATTTGGAGACAGTCACTACTTCTTTTCTGTCTAATCTTATTCTCTCTCACTGTGGTTCATGACCCTTTGTGGTGGCTGCAAGGACATTCATGTGCCATAATAAGATGCCATCTGGTTGTTTCCCCTTGTGTGTCCTCATACAACTTTTGCACGGTTTTCTCCATGCTCACTGGAACAAACAATCATGATGTGTTGTCCTATTTGGATAGTGATAAATGTAATCACAACAATACACTTATAATTTTTGTATAAGTGTACAGATCTATTATTGCTATCCTGTGTTGGAGAATGTAATCCTAAAGCAAGGGTGGGCAAAATGCAGCCCGTGGGCCGGATGGATGTGGTCTGCCAAGCCATTCTATCCAGCTCACGGGGCCCCTAAATAGTTTAGAAAATTAATATTTATCTGCCCCTGGCTGCCTGTCATGCCAAATTAATTGCCCACCCCTGGCCTAAAGTTAAAGGAATTTGTTAGTATCTCAGTAATTGTTGGTTATTCTTGACCATTATAGCTCTATAACACAGGGTCGCTTCACATTTACAAGACAATCCATGGACAGAATTATGCTGTAAGAATGTGTAGTCTGTGTATTTAACTACACTTGCCTTTAAAATCCTGTGCCTAAAAGTAAGAAGTGTATAGTGATTATACCACGATTAACACACTGTCATATATTTCAACAGTTAAATATACTAAATGCACATGAGTGAGTGGAACTTTAACATAAATCGCTTAGCACAAAGATGATACATGTAGGTTCTTGAAGCAATGTATGTTTAATAAAAAGGAAGGCCTAGTTTTATTTAAACTCAAGGGAATGAATGAACACTGAACATTCAGTTTTGGAAGAAAGACAAAGCAATATGTGCCCCAATTAGTATATAATAAGACAGCCTATGGCATGGGTGCCACAAGTGGCACAGGCAGCTTGTGTGTGTGACATGTGTCAGATGGAGGAGGGGACAAGCAGCACAGCAAGAGTTAGGACAGGAAGGAGGAAACCAGGCAGAGAGCACAGGGAAGGAATAGGCAGAACAGGAAATCAGGCAGGAAGCTGGAGTTGGAGTGGTGCAGACTGCCTTGCAGGTGGGCAGACAGGCGCCACTGCCTTTCCAGTATGCAGCCCTGTCCCTACTGACTTGTGAGAATGTGGGGAGAGGGGGCAGCATCCTGGGTTTCCAGGATTGTCATGTCAGCTTAGTAAAAACCCTCCCTCCCCTTGCACCCTGTTAAGCAGCTTTTCATGTATGAACATACATATGCAAATTTCTTGCAGTGTATCATTCTTTACATTTTGTCATTTGAGACTTAATGTATTTATTGAAGTCAATGACAAAGTATTATTAATACTATGCATATCTTGAATATTCTAAAACAGTAAAACATATTGCATAAGAAGCATCTTGTTATATTGGTACTTCTCTTTTTCTGTCTCTTCTCACTTCCGTCTCTTTCGCTCTCAATTAATATACTTCTTAGAATGTAGGATTGTTTTCCCTGTACTTAAATAAATGCTGCTTTTGTAGCCTTATTCTATTAGTGTTGCTTTATAGGTGCAAGTTGAAATATTTCTAGTATTCTTGTTTAACAATTATAATTAAATGCATGCAGTATTTAGGAAGGATTCACATACTTCAGTGAAATTATATTGTACTGAAAAAGTATGGATAATAAGATCTCTAAAAATGAATACATTGATTTGTGTTTCAGAATAGCAAAATTATTGAGTGCCCAATTAGTGTTGCTCTCTAACAATTTTCTGTGACTCTCTAGTTGTCATGTTCCGATGACTGCCATCGGAACTGCCTAAACCAATGCCCAACAAATTAAGCAATGATAAGTAGCATTATCATCCCCTTTTAAAGAGTCCATTTGAGATGCTCAGGGCTCTTACACTTATTCCTACAATATAGATTTAACATTCAAATTTTCCTCAAAACCAGCATCTTTATTTTAAATTAATTAATTGTTGCTTGACTTCAGTTGTCAAAATATCATTTTACATCTGTGGTAGGACAGAATAGCTTTCCTTTGCTGAAGAAGGATAGAGAGAGTCCCCAGGCCAGGCAGCTCTATCTCCAACCAATACCAGTCACAGGAAGAGGAAAATAAAGAGAGAACAAGAAAAGGAGGCAACATTTGGCATTTAAGAAAGAAGCTGAAGGAGAGCTCAGCTAGGAAGACTGAGGAAAAGAGATGGTGCTGCTTCTTGGGGCAACTTATAAGTAAAAAAATAAATAAATATGGGGAGCCTGGCCTGGGAAGAAGGTACATTGGGTGCATGGTTGGATAATTTGGGCTCCCAAGACAAAGCTTTTTAAATTGACTGCTTTGGTTTTTCCTTTTGTTTTTTTTTTTTCAAAACATAACAAGTGTGCTTCATACTCTCACTGACCATGGATCCAAAGTGTGGGTGTAAGGGATGGTGCTAACCCAAAGTAGGGTCCCTTCTTTACAGTTGATGCCATTCAACATCCCTGCCCTGTCTGGAATAAGGGGCTTCTCCTATACAGAATCAGAGGTCCTCAAGTTTTCCAATTTCATTGAAGAACAAGGGGAAGATGAGACAAAGTGAGTTTATACATAAATGAGGAATCCATTGACCCCTAGCAAGTGGGGATTATTCCTCATTTTAATCTACAGAACAATTGTACTTTCTCCATAAAAATTGCTGACTGGAAAATTTTACATTCGTCTCTGCCGGCTAGAATTTTGTCTAGTACTTTTAGTCAGGAGTATGTAAGAGTATTCTAGATTTTTTTTTTTTATTTTTTTTTTTTTTGTCCGTTGTGCCAGGTATATCAGCTCACAGCCACTCCCTGGAAATTGGAAAATTTGAAACCCCCTCGGTTCCTCATCCACTGGTAAATGTATGGTTTGAACAAACTGGCATGGTGTTGGATCCATGGTGAAGAAATTTACTGATGCTGATGTGCCCTGTTGGGAATAGCTACTACCTCCTCTTGTTCAAGGCTGAAGAACTGCTTCAGGCCTTCCCAGGAGATTTTAAATGTGGGAACAGCAGACCTCTTTGAAGGATGAAGTAAAACCACCTGGGAGTAGTTGAAGAGCCTTATCATGACTGGAAAAGTCCAATCAAGTTTGTCTTGAAATAAGACATATGAACAAAAATCAACAGTGTATCGAAATGTGTTGCCTGATCCATATCATGGATTAAAGAAATGATAGATCAGATGGGAGAAAAGAAGTGTATTACTACTGTTGGTCTGACCAAAGGGTTTTGACAGATGCCACTTGCATCAGAATCTTCAAAGGGAAAAACACCCTTTGCCACTTCGAATACGCCAACTCAGTACAGTACTATTTGGGGTCACTTGGGCCTTTACCAGATTCTGCCTGTTTCCTTCACCTTCATTCGTGCTGCACCACTACTCATTTATATAATGTGTTTTATTACAGCTTTATCTGGGCCAATCACCTTAATCCTATATCTGGCATTCCCTAGTCATTGAAGCAGGACTAATTGCAACTTTTTCGAATACCAGTAAGGAAAAAGACTAAACATTTACTTGGGGTGCGCTTAAGGAAACAGGAAAATCTAGCCATTAGTGGACAAAAGCATATGCTTTACAGATTTACCTCTTACCAGTTTCATAGAACAAGTTCTTCAGTCTCTGGGATTAGTGGGTTGAGACCAGCAATTTATGGATGCCTTTTCATTTATTGCAGCTTCCCTTACAAACCTCCTAGAGAATTTTTGCCTGCAAACATTTCGCTGGACTTAATGTGCACGCAGGCCTCCCAGTCCAACTTACATAAAGAACTAGCATTATACAGCCCTGACTTCTCAAAAGACTTTGAGTCAGCATCTTTGATATGGAGTTAGTTGTGATCTTATCTCAGGTGGTAAGTGGAGAGGAACATCCACTTCACTTTCCCACTCTTAGAGAGGAAATTCCCACACTTTGAAATGTAGCAATGCAATATACAAGCATTGTACAAGACACATGGCCAAATATATTATTAATAGCTTATTAATTGGTAAAATGCATAGTGTAACCTTAGAATGTTACATTACATCATATACCTCATATGAAGATGAAAGGTTTCCAAGATCCAGTCAAGAAGTAATATTTTAGGAAGTTTTCCCCTTTATTAAAAATGATATTCTGCAAGATTTGATTTTTTTTTTTTTAATGGGTGCTCTGCAGTGAAAATGATTAAATACTTGTAACTTTATTCAGAGGACTGCTTAGAAAGTTCTGCATGTGTTTAGAGCTTCTACTAGCACTGTGTGTAAACCATATGTGTCTTTGTATATATGCGTAGATATAAAAATCCATATGCATCTGTAATGTGTATGTATATACATACACACACACACTACACACACATATACACACTATAATATACATTAACATTCTTGTACATTTATTATGCATATATGTAATGTTACTCTATCTTTTTCTTTATATGTATTACAACTTTTTTAGTTATGATCATTATTACCATCATTGTATGATGATGTAGAAATAAAAGGTGATGCTATATAAGAATATAAATTTTGTGTCATGTGGCATGCTTTGAAAACATTTTAACCTTAAAAATGTTTTTAAGCACTGAGAACATAATACATAAAAAGAGAAAAGTCATGATTGCATATCAAATTATAGTACAGTGCCAATAGCTTTTGGAGTAGCAGCTTTCGAAGTAGGAACAGAAGTGTGACATCGATCAGAATGGAATTTTACTCTTTTAATTCTGTTTATTAAAACAGACTAAGGATTATAAATACTTTATGGCAAGGGTGTCTAACATATGGCCTGTGGGCAGATATGGAGCTACTTAATTCAGCCTTCTAGGCTACCGGTGAGCTACCAGAAGTGTAGGGCAGGCATGGCCTCCTGCAGATTTTGGGGTCCTTAGGCTGTGGTGGAGGTGGGCATTGGCAGCAGGAAGGTAAGCAAGGGTTGTGTTGACAAAGTCTAACTTGCCTTGAGGTGGCCAGTATTCCCTCTGCTTGCTGTACTGCCACTGGTACCACCACATCCATCACTGTCCCTGCTGGTCCCACCTTGTGCTCTGTGCCCTGTGCTAGATTTGGCCTGCAAAAGAGCTCCACTGGTTGGATCTAGGCCAGGAAATGAGGTAAGTTTGATGCCCCTGTATTCTAGTAAAATTGCTCGTTTTCTAGAAATATATTTCCTTACCCATTTTTCACATATATTGTAGGTGGATGTGTAAGAATCTGCAGTTCCCATCTGAAAACATACTATTTCAGTTAAGTTTAACTTTTAATCTGTGGGCCTTGTTACACCTTACACTGTGAGCTGCACAAATATTGATGAGTGTTAGGGCTAGCTTGAGTTTGGATCAGTTGCTCTTCAGGCTAGCAGGGGCCTGGAGGACTGAAAGCCACCCCTCCCATTCTGGTCTTCCCCCACTGCCCCCTGGGGCTCCCTCCTGCTTCCCCTTTCCTCTGGAGCATAATTTACTTGTGGCTACGTGTTCTGTCTGCCCCAGGCGAGCAGGCAGGAAAGGGTTAATGTACCTGCCTGGCCACTGCTGTTGAGGGCTGATGCTCTTCTGGCCTGGAGAAAAGCAGCAGCAGCATCTGGGCAGTCAGGTTAACCCTGCCCTGCTTGCTCCCCTGGGACAGTAGTATGGGCAGCCACAAGTAAGTGGGGGAGGAGAGCAGAGTGGGAAGCGAGTGGGTATTTCGGGTGATGGGGGAAGGTATGCCCAGTCTGGCCATCCCAGAAGTGAGGGTGGGTGGGGTGTTTACATTAAGGTGTAGCCTAAAGCAGAGGTTCACAAACTTTCTTATTTTGTGCTCCCTTCCAGATTTACCAGTTGTCCGCATACCCTACCAGCATACTTCTTATATTTTAACCCCTTATATACCTATTATAATGAAAATTAAAACTGCTATTACACAATTTCTCCCATGTACCTCTGTCACAGTGTCATTGCTTCCTTCCCAGGGTAGGGGAAGATGTCTTGGTGGCCTATAGTAGCCATGTCCTTAATAAGGTGGCCCAGTATATCCTCCTCCTCGAGTCTAGGTAACTCCAGTCCTCACAGTCTCACCTGCCACAACTTGGATGGAATCTTTGAGGAGGTGATATATCCAGGGGTCATCCCTCTCCTCATAGGGGAACTACTAGTGCTACCAGTCTTGATACAGCTGACCCTCTAGGTTAGCTATGGTGCCTTAGGGACCAGAATGGGAGCTCCTCCAGCCCTTACACTCCCACCCCAAACCTCTGATTGTAAATACTCCATAGTGCCTCCAATCCCCATATGAGGTCTGCAGTCAGTTAACATCAGTTCAAGCCTTATTTACACTCAGCCTTGTAGATGAAGGTGCTGGGCTTTGCTCCAGGTATCTCTAACCACCTGTTCCTAATAAGAACAACAGAAGGTGAGCAGCTCAACTCAGCAGCTCAGCTGTCCACTGTCCTGTGCTTTCTGTACTCTGCTTCCTTCCGTGCTTCAGTTCCAGGGGCTTCTTAAAGGCTTCAGCTGCTCCCCCTTTCCCCTTGGTGTCTGCTGCCACTGCATAGCTGTGGCCTTTAATCCCTGCTGAGGGGATAACTGGGTCTGCTGTAGCCAGCCAACTGCTCATCGTTGGACCACCCCCAGCAAGCAGCTTTGTCACTGGCCTCTGATCAGGCCAGTCCCTTCAACACAGTTGGGTGTGGAGAATGGCCCTGGCCTGGCTTGTTTGGCTCCCAGAGGGAACCACTGTCTGGGAGGATCCCAGACATACTGCAGGTAAGGGAAGGGGTATGAGTGGGGTTCTCCTTCCCTTTTTACCGTTCACTCTGCCATCCCAGAGATTTTTTGCTTACCCCCACGGGTATGTGTACTATAGTTTGGGAACCCCTGGCCTAGAATGGCTACACCTTAATGTAACATGAGCTAGGTGGTATAATTTTGAGCTGCATAGCCTGCGCTTAAAATCACTTTTAGGTGTTAGTGGGTGGACAGTTCAGGAGTTAAGAATTCCAGGAGTTGCCCAAAATTGCTGTGTAACAGGGCTGTATGATTTACTGCTTTTCTTATGCAGAAGAGTAGGCAGCCCAGAATGGAGTATGCCATTTTCTCAGTCCAGACCATGTTACAATTCTTGTAGTTCATTTGCTATGTTTTTAAAGCAGTCATCATTTTTAGTGTACACTGGTTGCAACAGTTTTTGTGAAATTTTAAAATGAAGAATGGGGGTAGCCTGCTGTATCTGGAAACTGAACTGATTCATTTTTTCTTTTTAAAAAAGAAAAACCATGTGTTTTCCCAGAGTATCTCATAAATTCGTATAATGTCCTTGAGAGCCAAGCCTTACATTTAGATCTAGGTTAGCTAGAAGATGCTTAAAGTGGCAATTAGGTAGCGAGTTATCTGTTGGCCTTGCATCTGAAGAGGTTCTTGTTCATAGATTCATAGATGCTAGGGTCGGAAGGGACCTCAATAGATCATCAAGTCCGACCCCCTGCATAGGCAGGAAAGGGTGCTGGGTCTAGATGACCCCAGCTAGATGTATATCCAACCTCCCTTTGAAGACCCCCAGGGTAGGAGAGAGCACCACCTCCCTTGGGAGCCCGTTCCAGACCTTGGCCACTCTAACTGTGAAGAAGTTCTTCCTAATGTCTAGTCTAAATCTGCTCTCTGCTAGCTTGTGGCCATTATTTCTTGTAACCCCCGGGGGCGCCTTGGTGAATAAAACCTCACCAATTCCCTTCTGTGCCCCCCGTGATGAACTTGAATGTATTATTATATAATGAAGTTGTGTATTATTCCTATAAATATTTTCCCCAGTGTGAAATATAACGTACTTACATTGGATGCATATAAATGCTGTCTGAAGCTTGCATACACACTCTGTGCAGTACTCAGTATGTTCCCCACTGTGGAGATGGATATATTGTAATGCTGACAGTATCATTGCTTTTGAACACCCTTTGCTTGTAAATGGTTTAATCAGAGTAATTTAATGAGATGTATATTTTAAACTTTAATCTGCAAAAAAGGTGCAGGAGTATGCCAATTTGTGTTAGAAAAGTTCATGAAATAATGAAACAGTTCTGCTATATATATAAAAAAAACAAAAACAAAAACCTACATTTAAAAAAAAAACACTAAGTATTTATAGCTGTCTTTAGTCTTTTGACTATGTCTTGGTCACCAGTGGGTAATCTAGTACCCTTTCTAGGATACCCGCATAGCAAGAACAACCTTTCACCAGGTATCTTTCACTTGCAGTTGAAATAAAATCTCACTATAAAGGGTTAAGGTTGTCCTAGGCTTAATGTTAAATGCATACTGTTTTTGCTAAAAATAATTTAACCAGCCTTTTAGTATTATTTACTTTTGTTACATACTTTTCTTTCATATGCAGCTTATTTTCACCATTTGATTTTTGTCTACACTTGTCTACATTGGTTGATATTTTTCATACTGAGAGAGCTTTTGTTCTATAAAAGAATCATATCCACCTCTAAAAACTTTAGGAATCAATAGGATCTACCACATATCTTGGCTTCTCTTCTTTATTTTGCAGAAGTAACTTTAAAGCTGATTTGTAATTTTTTTTAGTTGTAATTCAGGAAGTTAATTGTGTAGGTGGAAAATCAATAGAGTCTAAAAAGTTTTTGAGGAAATGACTTGCATGTGAAAATGTTCATTGCTGGATATCAGTCTGTTCCAAATGAGAATGAAACTTAATCAATGTGACACTTCTAATTATAGAGTTTTTGGATCCTAAGTAGACCTAGATCAATCTTTGTATTCTTTTTTTTAATCTGAGGATATCTACAGAATTTTGGCGCATACAGTTGTTCATAGTAGGTTTATTTCCTATCTCTTACTAATGGGACCACAGATATTTGACCTTAAAATGTTTTATCCGTATAGTTGTTACACAGTGTTATTTATAGAACAGAGTTATAGCTATCTTGGTTTCATGAAACATGCTTTCCATCTCTTACCATGTTTAATTTTCCTTGGATATACCCTTATTTCTGAATTTTGTTTGTTAGTCCTTGAATTTGGGGTTTGGGAAAATTCCCTGTATTTATTTAGTGTTGGTGTGATGTTGTTCTCCATCACTAATAAAATATGGAGAATATCAAAATTTGCTGCTTACAATGCTTGCCCTTGTTTGTTTGTTTTTTGTTTGTTTGCTTATGTAAAGTTGTTGTTATTATATATTCACCCTTAATTCTGTGTGGGGCGGGGGGCAGGCATGTGGGTGCACATGTATGGATATGTGTAAAGCACACAATATTGCTGTTGTAAAATAAGCTTTGTTTATAATTGCTTTGAAATACCAATATTTAAATGTGCAATCAGAGCCTGTTTCTTAATCTTAGTTTCGTAATTGCTTTGAGAATACTTATTTTGTGCTTGTCAAACTGTATTGTGTGTTGGCATTGAACGGTGATAAATCACATTGAGGTTTGTGACAAGTGGACTGTGCATTTTTAGTTGTAAAGTCAATAACTAAGATAACACTGAAATAAAAAATACAAAAAAACCCTCCCTATAAAAAGAGGGTTTTAGTTCAGCCTAAATTCTCCTATCTGTCTCTTTTAACTCAATCTGCCTTGCAGCTTATACTAGGCTGCAGCCCTTGTAGCTTGAGCCATGTATGTATATGTCTCTAAGCTTTTTGGAAGGGATTTAAGATACACATGGACCTTTCTTATTTTGAAAACAGTCTGTCTTGAGATAGCATTAAGAAGCAGGTAAGCTGTAAGTGAAGCAGAATAGAGAACTGACAAGACAGTGATCATCCTTCTGCCTGCTCCCTGCAGCTAAATGCCCTAGGTACAGGGACAGCCAGGTTTCCTCTTAATTGGCTCTTGCCTTAAGATTCTTCCAATCTTGGTTGCAACTTTCTATTTTCTGCCCAGACTATTCTGTAGCGTTGTGGGTGACTGTCCTGGGAGGTGAATTATGTTTAATCCCCTCAGGCTGAGAGGGGCCTGCAATGCTTTTCTCTCACTTCCTAGGTGAGTGTTTTATCCAGTAGGCTATTATGAAAAAGGTGAGCTGTTACCACCACCTCTTCTCCTTCCCTTTACTAAAAGAAGAAAAAAAAAAAAAGCATTGTGCAGAACTCAGCTGTCTACTTCATCTGATGAAGGGTACATGAAAGCTTGCCTATGTCTATCCCCAACCATGCAGTTGTTTCAATTAAAGGTTTCTTGCATCTCACGTTTCCTGACCATCATAGCAATAATATCACCTCAACACTACCATAAATGCTACAGAAGAATTGTGAGCAGTCAAATGGTTGATTTAGAATTACTATATCCAGTATTACAGAAGAAAATGTATTATCATAAACATAAAAGAATTTCAGAGACTATGGCAAGAACCATCCACAGAATAAAACAGGCTATACTGCATAAATACATAGCTTTATGATTACTGGAAAGCTGTTCCTAACCTGAATTAATGTGCTTAAAGGTGCCCCAAAAGGAAAGGAAGGTATAGAGATAAATTTCATAAATGCAACTATAATGAGTAAATATAAGAGTTGTGTCTTTTAACTCTGAAAGTTAAATTCTTCATTCTGTAAGTGGAAAAGGATTAGTCTAAACTATAGTTGCCTTAAATATTTTCATGTTTTGTACATATTCTTAATTAAAAATTAAATCCTTTATTTTTGTGGACTTTGAAGCTTTAATAACTTCACAACTGTGTTGTTTTTTTGGAAAAATAAATTAAAAAAATGGAAATAAATGATAGGGAGCTAAAGAAAACAAGCTCAGAATGTATTTGTAAGCATATTCTGGTATTAAAATTCAAATGCATACAATATAAAACCCATCCTAAAGTACTGTATTTACTCAAATCTTTTTTTCCCCATTCAGCACTGGGATATTTGAGTATGGATTGGGAGGTTGCTGGTTGGTTGCTTAGTCAGTCAGATCTTACCTGTGGTTTTAGACTGCTAGTAAGCTATCCTCTCAGCTGAGCTCAGTTTGGATTCAGTGCTACTAAAAACAATAACGGGAAGTAAACATTTTGCAAAGGGCCTGTTCTTTTTGAAATTCTTAAAAATATTATTTAGATTAAACTGTAGGAGAATCTTCTGACTATGAAGAATAACTGCTGAATATAATTATTTCAAAGAACAGGGTTTAGATATGCCTTGTATACTATATATCAGTTTCGGTGAGATAGGACTTTCGAACAACCCGCAGTTTTGTAACTGATGATAACAAAACACTGACTCCAACAGTAGTCTGAATTGGTTGCTTATTTTCTTTATAGATAGCAGAACAACAAGTAAAACTTTGGTTTTAAGTATGGAACCTCTAGGAATGCTTTCCTAATAATACACACAAATACACATAATATGCTAGAAAGTTTCTGTGTATGTGGGGCGTGGGGAGGGGGGAGGAGGTGGGGGTGGAATTTTGCTACTTTTTGTTAATTTGAGGTATTATTTTTCCATTTATGCTGGTTCTTAATTCAAAATGATTTATAGATCAAAACAATATAAATTATAGTTTTTATATTTTGCTGTTTACAATTAGTAAAAAAATGCTGATTATTTAACTAGTTTAAGGCTTTTTAAAAACTTAACTGAAAATACATGCTATTATAACTGTAAATTAAATAAAGTACTCCAGTTGCATGTAATTCTTACTGTCACTTTAAACACATTCCTAAAGTGGAAATAAGGCAGAAAGAAAAATATTGAAAGCAAAATATTGCATACACTAGCAATCCCTAAGTGGGCACATAGATAGTAGGACTCCGCTTGTTCACATGAGCAATTGTGGAGTCAAAAGTCAAAATGTACAAGCAGAGATACAAGCAAAGGCTAACATTTTCAAAAAATGCTCAGGGCGAGACTTGGAATGGAATTTAACAGCTTAAAGATGCGGGCAGGAACCTATTAATATTTTAAAAAGAGCATTGTTATCTAGAATTTAGGAGCTACATGTGTGGCGGTATAAATCTGTGTCATTTTAAAACAAAATAGTTTCTTTATTAACACCGAGGTAATCTGGACTTTCTGTATTACAAATGGCAGTTTCTTATTTTTCTAATGGAGTTTATCTTTACATACCAAAATATTTAGGAATTCAAGTCTCTCTAATGTAAAACTTCTTCTGATAAAGGAGCATATATTGCATAAAGCAAAGGTGTTAAACTCACACTTGATTCTGGGCTGGATTCCGACTTTGAGGCTCTCCTTAGGCCAGTTCCATGGGGTTAGTGCCAGCTGTGGTGGGTCCAGCACTGATGAGGGTATGGTTGCAACAGTGGGGGCAGGACAAACAGGAGATGTATTTCCACAGCCCTCATTTACCTCCCTGCCACCAATCGCCATGTCCACTGGTGGCCAGGAGCCAAAATTCTGAAGCAGAACCCACTGCCACAATTTCCGGTAGCCCACAGGTAGCCTGGCAGGCCATATGTGGGCCATATCTTTGATACATCTAGCTTAAAACATTTTAATGCTGTTGGCTTAGAATCATAAAAATCTAGGTCTGAAAGAAACCTTAGGAAGTTATCTAGTCTACTTCCCTGCTGAAAGCAGGACCATCCTTGTCTAAATGTTTTTTATAATCTGTTCTTAAAAACTTGTGGATGTAATGTTGGCAAGTGCAGTACTTGATTTGCTCATTGTTTTTCAACTGCTTCTCTCATAAAGGATGTAAATTAGACCTGAGCTTGTCTTTTTAAGCATAGAAGAGTGTTTCAAGTACAAAACGCATTAAGAAAAAGAAAATGTAATATTAAATTATTAAACATACAAATATAACATCCATGTTAACAATTTAAATCAATAAAACTTCAAAAAGAAAGGAAAAACAACCTGGGGCCATGTAAATAATAAAAAATATTAATTTAAATGTTACATTATAATTTTTTTTATTCACTCTGGTTCTTCAGGTACAAAGTGATAGGATAAAACTGAAATGAAACAAGACTTTGCTGCTAGATCTAATTCTCTAAATGAAAATTAGAAGTAGAAAGTTACAGCTAAATGGTCTTTAGCGCACAGAAGTAATTTGTGATTTCATTCTGAAATTCTTATTTTACTTAGGGTTTCATTTCCAAAATAAATAATACTCAATTGTACACTTAATTTGAGCCCACCATTACTGTAATTGGCCATGCAGACTGGTAGCTGTGCATGTAAATATTCAGTTAAATATAAAAAAAAACTTTGTTATAAAAGCACTTTATATTTTGATGCCCCGTCAAAATATATTTGGATTATGAAAATCCAAACGGTGGAACTGTTTTGGGGGAGATAAGAGAAATTTTTCAAGAGGAGGTTTTATAGGTTTCATGAGTTTTCAGCTCTGGTGTTGTATTGAATGTTATTCTATGAAATCTTGATTTAAAAAATATGTAGGCAATAATTGTGTGTTATACCTCTGGTGATTTAGAACCAAGTTTATTTAAAATTCAGTCCAAAAAATGTGGTCTTGCAGTGGACTAAATGTAATATGAAAACAAATTTGGAACAATGGCAATAGTGATTTGATCTAGCTGAGTGGTACCCATACTTTTTGCCCTGCCATCCACATGAGCAGTGGCAGGTCATTCCATAGGTTGCTTCTGGTCCATGGTTCTGTTCCAGCTATAGGCAAGTGGTTTGGCTAGGGCCTGATCTGGTTGTGCAGGGCAGGTGCGGCCAGGATCCAATCCCTGCAGCTAGGGGCAGGGTTCAACGCAGCTGTGTGGCAGTGGCCTGGCCATTGACTGATGCGTCTGCTGAGGACCAGAATTGATTTAGCTGTGTGGGTCTTGGAAATTAAGAGGTCAGATTTTGCCACATAAGCAATTAACATCCTTTTTTGGCATGAATGGAATTATTATATAAAATATGCTTCAAATTTTAATAATACTATTCATAAACCCCTATTTAAAATGTACCTGTAAAATGAAGATACAACTATGATTGTCAAGCAGTCTATTAAACTTACATTGTGGATGAATAAATAATATTAGCTCCTTTTTTATTTTTATAAAAAATTGCTAAACATTATTTGGCACAAATCATGGAACTGTGTTTCACACTTTTTCCTTGCCTCAATACATTTTTGATTTCTTAAACAATGTGGTATACATTAATCAGACTTACAACTTTATCTCTCTGATACAGCTTACAAGGAGAACTTCAGTGATTAAAAGTATTGTCATTATTTTTCTTTAAATTTTAATCTTTGAACTATCATATATGGAACTCCACATGGATTTATTCAATTGCTAACATACATGAGTGACCCCCAGGATACATGAGGTGACTGTGAAATCCCTTGGTATGTTCTAAAAATACTGTTTTAAATTCTGATTCTAGTTCTGCATATTAATTCTGGCAAAAACTATGCAGTAACTAAATAATTCTTTACAGAATGCTATATTTTGTCACTAGAAGGTCCTGCACTTGCATACAGTATTGCAGTGTTGATAATTCATTCTTGATGTTGTCCCAAAGGTAAATGCATTATGTATTTTATGAATATTTTATAGATCCTTTTTAAAGCCAGCGACACATTCATATTTTATACTGGATATAGTAATAATGAATATCTTCTTTCAATTATCCACAATGTATCTTAATTTTCAAGTTTATTTTCATGGCATAAATTCATTTAATACTTAAACAATATCATTCATATGCATGGTTTGTTGAGTCACAGCCTTACCTTAATCATGTATAAAGTCTGTTTTAGAATGCAACAGGATCATGGATACTGTATATTTTATAAATATAGTCTTTCAGTGTCCTTGTGATAAAGGCAAATGCAAATAACATAATTTAGATGCAGTCTATAACACATTCTTTTCATTTCTGAAAGGCCAAAATCCATTTTCCATGTGTAATTTATGATCTTAGCTTTAATGAAGACATTGACAGCTGACAGGAAAAGTATGTCAATTTCCTTCTCAAATGCACTTAAATTCTGATTAAGGGAACTGTGATACAGAACGTTAAAGGCCATGCTTGTATATGTGCGCGCGCGCACACACACACATTTTTAGATACCTGTCTACCTACCTAGATCTATGTATATCGATATCTAAAAGCAAACATGGCCACACACAGAAACATGGATACATTAGGCAAACTGTCATCTATGTTTGAGGTAAGAATCACCCAAACCCTTTTTGAGGCTAGATTACATTTTTATAAAAACTCTTTAAAGCTTTTAACATCATATTTTGATTAATAATTTCCCTAATAGATAAACAATTTTGATTGTTAAACTGTCTATGAAACTAACAATATCGAAAGGTATATTTAATTTTCAGAAAATTAGGACATCTTATAATGAAGGGCCATAGGATTTGAGATGGTAGTTCCTCTCAGTGGCTTTATTTAGCTTAGGGGGAATTTATGTATATTGTTTTCTTTTGTTAAGTGATAGCTTCATTATTAAGTTTTGAAATTTATTATTATAATTAAACATTTGATTGTTGTTAAGTATTACACATGGAGTGTATCAAGTCACAATGCATTCATATATCTGAAGGCAGAATTTGGCTTCTTCCATTTAATTTATCCCTGAATGAGTCCCTTTTAACTTTATTGCATCGAACACTATCTCTTTTCCTTTTGGCATAAGTAGCACCTATGTAACCTGTGGTGAGAGCAGGCAATTTTTGTTGCTTGGTCACTGCCCAAAGAGCAGATTTTGTGGTCTCTTCATGGCAACCGTGCTCCTCTGTGCTGATTGGTGGAGAGGCCCCTAGGGGTGGAGGTATGAGAGGGAAGTCGAGATCTTGCCTGCTGTTTTCCCTTCATGTAGCCCTGCCCCTCAGTGCTGATTGACGGAGAGGCATGAGGGGTCAATAGCCATCTTGGCTGCTATCGTCTGTAGTGCCCTACCAGCCAATGCTTTCCTCTCCGAGTGGGATGCAAGGTTGGGTTGCTGCAGCAGCAAGAAATACTGACTCCGACCGGGGAACCAGCATTTTCTTTAATTAAAAAAAAATTTTTTTGGGTTGATTTCCTGGGAAATTGCAGCCAATGCCATTTTTTGCAATGATTGATGTTTTTTCTTATTTCCATGAAAATGGTGAAACCACAGTTTAAGTAGGTCTCTAACCATAAGGTCCATCTCTATTTAGTCCAACCTACTAGCTTCTTGAGGTATTGACACACAGTTTTGTTCTGCTAAGTTTGACAGCCTTTCTTACCTGGTTTTTTTTTTCTGAGAATCTTCAGTCTTTCCCTATTGCCACTATCTGTAGGAAAGTCCTTATCAAAAAGACTCTTTAAATCATTCTTTAATATCTGCCTTGGTGATACTTACATACCACACCTGTGTAAAACTGGTTAGGCAGATGACGAGTTGTGATTTCTACTTTACTCCTCAACTCTGTTTTAATCAGTCCCTTATTTTTTTTCTACCCAACTTAACATTGTTTGTTTTGTCATAAATTGTTTAGAATTTTAAATTCCCCATGTACAGCAAATAATTCTTAGGCTCTGCTCAAATGAAACGTGAATCAATGACCTAATATATCAATGTGAATAATATTAACAGTGAAGAGTACAGATTATTTATTAAAATTATAATTTACATTTTAGCCTTTCAAACTCTTTTTTAATTAAAATTTGAGAGTAATGTGTTAGTTTCAGTACCTATTTTACTTGTAATATTTCTGTAACAAAGGTTTATGAGATAATGAAACATGTGGGTAAACCATTGCTAGCAGTAATAGTTTTAAAGTTTCTATTGTTTATTTTTTAATACTTGAAGACATGAAATACAGGTTAAGATAAAATGAGATTTTGCAGATGTTGGCACATTTAAGACTGGCTAAGGTTTTGAGCAGGACCTTTACAATTCAAGAGGGTATAGAAATACTTGCATCTCTTGTAGCTATGGAATATCTAAAAGGTAATCAGCTATTCTGCTTTCTTACATCAAATCCCTAATCTTAATCAGACTCGGACCTCTGAAACTCAAGTCAGATCATATGTATCCTTACTGAGTAATGAAAATTACTTGTTCTTTTTCCTCTAGAAATCTTACTGCAATTTACTGATTGATGGTCTCCAGTTTTGACAAAAAAATATATAGTTATTTTAGAAGTCATCTATCTGAAGTATTGGAATAAAAATATAATATTCCTAATCTTTAAAAAGATCCTGCAGCATATTATCCCATTAGTCTTTTGTGTAGTCCAGCCAAAATACTTGGGAGGCATTTTTTGATCTACAAACATGTATTTCTGAAAATATTTTTTCTGGGAGAAGAAGGCTAGTTTCAGAGAAGGCTGTTTTTGTATGGATCACTGCTTAGTGTTGTATCTGGTGTCAAAATATGTGATAATAAAATAAATAATTTATGCGTATCTTTTATATGTCTAAGGGGAGCTTTTGATTTCATAAACTGATTATAGTTATGGTAATAAGATCAGTCAACAAATCTCTCTCAGAATTAATCATAGCTTCTAATTCAAATACAGCATCTAGGGTGTGGCATGAGATTGGTGGTGCCTTGTCCAACAGTTTCCCAGTTAAGACAGCAGTAGGACAAGGATTCTATTTGGTCCACTACTTTTTAAATCTATTCCTGAATGATCTGAATCTTGTATTAACAGGGAATCACTTCTATGCAATTCAGTGTTGAATGATTCTATTCCTCTCTTGCTTTAGGCAGATGGTGCTCTATTAACGTCACAGTCACAGATAGGCCTCTGTTACAGGACTGGCCCTTGAGAGCAACATTACACCCCTAATTTTAACTCACTCTGGTTTCTCAGTTTTCCTTCTCATTTTGAGAGGCTACCTTTGAGTCTTGGGATGATTTTAGTGGTCTGGCCCTTTGCCTAAATTAACTTACTTGGCTGAACTCTCAGTTCTATTCATATCATACAACTCTTAGTCCACTACCAAAATCTAACTTGTTCTCTGCTGGTACTTATCGTGCCTGGTTGGAACCATTCATGTCCGGCTGGAACTAGTCGTACACTATGGGCACTATTTGAGCCCTACTGGTCCTAAATGTGCCTTAGGAGAACTAATTATGGGCTCCAGCCCCCCCCCATGCCTCACAGGTCTTACTTTGGCTTCATTCATTGGGTTTCTGGACCTGGCAAGGTTCTACCTACTCCTGGGGATCCTTGCCCTATCTTGGCTTTAGTCACTCTAGCCAGGCTTTGGTCCTTTTGGCCTTAGTCCATCTCTGGGTGACTTCAGTCCCTCCCAGTTCTCAGCCTCTCTGCCCTACCTCTAACCTTTTTGACCTTATCCCATCTCTGTGACCCTGTCCATGCTAGGCTGCACATGCAGAGTACCCCAGGCACCCCACTATGTGGCCTCTGAACTGCCCTTGTAGCTACAACCCAAACCTCCCATCCAGCTAAGCATAAGATAAATAGAAATGAACCATTTTCTAACTGAAGGTTAAATCCCACCTTGGGTCTTTATATGCCACAAAACCCATCTCCTATCTGCTGTCTCTCTCCCAGGCTCCAGGATACCTTCCTAGGGCTTCAGCTTTTCTTCAGTAGGAGATCTTGCTAGCAGGAGCTTCTCTTCTGCCTGCTGTAGTTCAGAAAACATGGTTTATACTCCCTGAGCCCCACTTCTGGTCAGGTGTCTACCTGGCCAGCAGCGTGTGAGCTGTCTAAGACTACACACACATAATCTTTCAGAAGATATCTTTTTAACAAATGATAAATTAAAAAAAAATTGTATACTAAAAGTCAAACATCTACTGTAACATATTTTACTTTATTTCAAAAACTATTTTTTATCCTGATTTTTGTTTCTGAGTAGTGTATGTATAGGCAATTGCATAATAGCTCAAAATAAAGTAGTCTTGTGTGTGTGTAAGGGTGGGAGGTGTGGGGGGGGGGAAGGGAGGCTTCCTGTTCACAAGGTCTCCAGAGCCAGCTGGTGGTAGGGGGAGGAAAAGAGGTGCAGAGGATGCATGCAGCACAGCTCACCTGGGCAATGCAATGCAGGTTTGGTCACCTTTTCCCCCCCCTTCCCATCCCCAATCTGGCTCTTGGCTGCCCCTACCATATTCTGCATGGGGCTAAGCCTCACCTGTTCCTGCTTGCGGGGAGCCCACACTGTGCTTCCACACACACCCACCGATAGTCCCAGTCCTGGCCAGTGTGCACAGGTTCATGGCAGGGCTGCTTCCAGTGTGGCTGCAACCACCCAAGTACTTACTGCTCATTTCCCCCTGCCTCTGATGGCTCCTCCTCCTCTTTCTGTCTCTGCTGTGCTGCTCCAGCATCAGGTAGTGCAGGGAAGGGCAGTGGCCATGGGAACATGTGTCTGGCCGTACACGCCCCGGGTCTGGGCAGTCCCCCCCCAACTGGTCAGGGGGGGGGGGGGGGGAGTTGCAGCCAGGTGTCTCTTGCCCCAGTGTGCAGGGTACCATGTTCAGCTCCAGTTCCAGATCCCAGTTGCTTTCCACCTGCTTGGCCCCCCACAGGAAGCTGCTCATCGTGCCAGGCAGGTGGAGTGGGTGGAAAGCAGCTGGAAGCTGGAGCCGCTTGGCTCCAGCTTCCTCCCACCTGGCTGGGTATGTGGTGCCTGGTATGCATCCCCATGACCCCTATCACTTCCCCATGCTAGCTGCTGGCCAGAGTGGTACAGCAGGGGCAGAAGGAGGCAGAGCTGCTCGAGGTGGGGAATGCTGAGCAGAACCCTGGGAAGCTGCAGCTGCACCAGGAACAGCTCCACCAGGAAGCCGTGTGCGCTGGCCAGGGCCAAGGCCATTGCAGGGTGCAGGCAGGAGTGTGGCATGGGCTGCCCTGGATGGGAGGCAGCAAGGCTTGGACCCATGCTGGACACCACAGGGGTAACTGGGTTGGCTACAATCAATTGGTGAGCACCTGCTGGTGGGCCAGATCCAGTTGGTTGGTGGGCTGGATCCAGCCTATGGGCCATATTTTGTCCACCCCTGAATTAAAGCAAAACAAGCTGTGAGTGTGGTTTTATTCTTTTGCAATAAGACTGGCAGAAGGACAGTCCTGGCGGCTCTGTAAGTTAGAGTCCATATTATGTACGGAGGGGAACTGACCTAATGGTTTATTCTAAAATAGAAAAAAAAGTCTAATTACTTTTTAAGGCAGCTTTTTCCTTTACTAAACTCTGTGATAGGGGGGACTCATGACCTGAAATGGGACTACTTAATATGAACACTGTAGCTCAATTAAGAGCTTGAAATTATTGGATAAAACCTAACTTTTGTACCCTACGAAGTGCATTTTAGAAGCCTCTTCTTTTCCAAATAAACCCTTATTTGGATGGTTAAATAACAGTTATAATCTCCTCCAGACAAATGGCCTGGGAAATGTGCTGACAATCAGTGATGCAATCTTTCCACCACATTTAAAACATGACATAAATTTAAGAATGACAGATGCCAGCATGCAGACAGATGTGCAGGCAGTAAGATTTTCTCAACCTTCCCCAATTTGTAAATTAATAAAGCACTGTTTTGGCTTCAAAATGTATCTGTATGAAGTACAAAACCACAAATAATGAGACACAATTACAAGACTGCAATTCACTCTAATGAAATGTTTAGTTGTCACGGGGCGGTGGTGGCGGACGCTGTGTTTGGACAGGATATGTTTTGAAGGAAGAATGAGATAGGTGACCTATATCACTATTTGTGATCTTGTTTGTTGTTTGAAGAAATGAGGGAAATGAATGTCTCTGTTGGTGGAAAATGTTCAGTACTGGCATAATGAAGAAAAAACAAATTGGCTCTTTCTAACAACTTACAGCCTCTTCTATACTCTGGTATATTTCAGCTACTTGCAGAAAAAAATAAGAGGCAAAATGAAGTAAGAGTTCCCTGTTTTTAATTTATTATTTTTTATTACTTAATTTTATTTATTTTACGTATCATCATATTTTATGTATCATCATATTATTTCATTTTTGTTTAAATTAGTAGAATGTGCAGTTTTTGCATGCTTGTACCAGTAAGCACAAATATAATTTTATTACCATATCTCATAATTTTACTGTTGATTCTACTTTCTCATTTTAGCAAAAGCTCTAAATAACCTACTACTACTACCACTAGATAAAATCTCAGTTCTAACCAGTCCAGTTCAAGTTTGTTTTGCATCTAATTTTACAAATATTTGTAAAATTAATTATTATATTTGTATTTACAAATATTTGTAAAATTAATTATATATTTTTTTTGTTATTAATTCGTGAAGAATTTCATTAGATTATGGTTCTAGCAATAAGGACGTAGGGGATATAGTACGGGGATCCACAGATTTGTGGATGACAAAATCAGTCCTCTAAGATAGGCACTGAAGGGTAGAACAAGAGCCTGTGCTAGAATACAGGGTTGGGATGGGGGGGATGTTGTTTGTTTTTTAACACTGTCTAGGTAAAAATAGTTTCTAAAATGGTGAACAGTCCTTTAAATTTGCAAGAGAAACAGAAAATCACTAAATTGTATCCTGGTACTTCCTGGCACTTTCTGGAAAGCTTTACTTTTTCATGTATCTGAATGTAAATTATTGTTGTTCAGGAACCTTATTTCTCAGCCATTTTTCTAATAAAAATACAGCTTGCCTCTGATATAAGTAGGTTGTAGGATGCTTGTGAGAGGGTAATTGACTGTTTCTGTAAGTCTGCCTGCTGTGGTGCAAGTACAGTTCTATAGATTGAGCTGCTCAGATCACCAGCTATGTAATATTTTATTTGTATTTCCATTCTACAGAAGAAAATCAGAAATGGAGTGCTTCAAGTTTGAGTAACATGTAGATGAATCAAGTCCTGCATTTTTAATTGAGGAAAAAACAAAAGGGAGGGAGATGTAGTTTTCCATGCCTCTCCCCATGAGCGTCACGTGTCTGGATCTCCTTTGAACCTTGCTGCTGCCTTCTGGGTTGCACGGCTAAACTACTGGGAGCAGCCTTGGGTCAGCTCCCCAGGGGTCTCACCTGCCACATCTTTGATGATTAGTTCTTTAGCGGGAGGAAGATGTTTAATCCCATCTTCCCTGGTACTTCCCCCTTGGTCATCCTTCTGATTAGTGTTTCTACTGCTGCAGGCCTCTGTCCACGCCAGCCTTGTCGGTGACTTGCTGGGCCTTAGCTGGCCCTCCTTGTCTCACGTGGTTCCCCCTCCGGGGTGCAACCACACCTCTTCTGTCACCGGCCCCTCAGTCCTTCTTGACCTCTCTGAGCCAGGTGGGAATGCCTCTTCTGGTCCCCACCAGCTTCCTTCCTGCTGGGGCTTTTATCTTGCTGCAGGGCGGCCGCCTGGCCAATCACCCCAGCACGTTTGTATAAAGTGCGCCCATACAGACATGGGAGCCGTTCCTGGCCCCTCCCTGCTCCACCACGGGCTTTTGCTTTGATCTTGGACCGCCGCCATGGTTTCACTTTCACTGCTGGCAGCCACCGGCACAGTGTCCCGCCACCTCTCTCCAACTTTAGGTAAGTTTCCTTCACAGATGTCTTTAAAAAACAATTAGGAATATATACACAAAAAACCCATGAAAGGGGGACGATGTATCAGTTCTGTTATATATGCAGAATTGATTTTATGGGGATTGTTCTAAAAAAAATTGTCATAAAATGTTTTCAGTATGGTTTACCAAAACTTTGTTATTATCTATTTACCATTATTCGCTAGAGTTCACCTTCCCCTCTAAAATAATAGCATCTTGTAACCTCATTCATCTCAGGAACATATTTATAGCAGAAAACATAATGTTCCTTCAAAACTTCATACGCTGTTAATGGTGGACACTGGAAACCGATGGGAGGGAATTGGCAATATGTGAATTCAGGTGCCCTTTGGTATGTGTTGTGGAAGAAGTGTAGTTCTTGTTTAGGGTATTCTTGGGACTAGACAACAGTCAGACTAATTTAAACAAAAAGTAGACACATCATTGAGATGGGGCATGACACAGTTGTCTGTTGCTCTCCTTGGAAGTGAAGTGCTATTTACATCTGTGAGTTTCAAATTATTGCTTGCTTTCCTTTTCAAGCATACTGGCACATTCTAAACCAACTATATGAAGATACAGCATTATATGTTTTGTGATAGATTTCCATCCAATTTGTAGGTGACCAGAAGATCACCTGTCAGCCTTCTCTTGTGGAGGCTGAAGAGATCCAGGTCCTTCAATCTCTCCTCATGGGGCTTGTCCTGTAAGCCCCTAAACATACGAGTGGCCCTCCTCTGGACCCTCTTGAGTCTATCAACATCCTTCTTGAAGTACGGTGCCCAAAACTGGACACAGTACTCCAACTGCGGTCTGATCAATGCCACATAGATGGGAAGTATCATCTCCTTGGATCTATTTGTCATGAATCTGCTGACGCATGAAAAAAGTGCAGTTAGCTTGGCTGATGATTCGTCACACTGATGACTCATGTTCATCTTGGAGTCCACTATGACTCCAAGATCCCTTTCTGCTTCTGTGCTGCTGACAAGGTCACTTCCCAGCCAGTAGGTGTGCTGGATATTTTTGCAACCTAGGTGGAGCACTCTGCACTTGTCCTTATTGTACTTCATCCTATTGTGTACTGCCCACTTTTCTAACCTTTCCAGGTCTGCCTGCAATAGTTCCCTACCCCCCGGAGTATGCACTTCACCCCATAATTTAGTATCATCTGCAAACTTGGACAGAGTACACTTCACACCCACATCTAAGTCACTGATGAAGATATTGAAGAGTACAGCTCCAAGGACCGAACTCTTTGGGACCCCACTACCCACATCCTTCCAGGTCGATACTGACCTGTCTACTACCACTTCCTGGGTGTGACCGCTAAGCCAATTTGCCACCCACCAGACCGTGTAAACTTCTATGTCACAGTCTCTTAATTTATTTATCTTAATTTATTTATGAGAATAGGATGAGATATGAACATATTGGAGCATGTGCATAAGCACACTTTATGCCTAGAAGGCATTAGACAAACACTTAGCATCATGGCAATACTTAAGTATAGTTTCTTATCTGGCTATTTACATTCATTACATTGGATTCTTGGGGAGGCACTATCTACACATTCATTAATGCACCATAATTACGATGCATTACGTTTAGTATGTGTAACAACAGGTACTAACTTATTGTGCCTCAATCGGCACTACTTTGCATTACGCAGATGAACACTTTTTTTTAGTGATGTTTATATGCATTAGACTAAATCTAATGCTTATTAGTACATTAGCACAGGCTTTGCCCACCATGCTAATGCTTAGTAGAATTAGTCTTCCGTACTTTAAGTGTCTCGTGTAGATGTACCCACTGTGTGTATAACTTTCTGCTTCTCAAGGGTATATTTATTTACCAGAGGTGAAAGTCTTTTCTTCTAATTGTGACCAGGAGAATATTTACATCCTTTCAGACATTAAAAAAAAAAAAAAAAAAAAGTTACTATCCTAAAGATACTGTGACTCGCTTAATTTCCCCACTGTGGGAAACATACTTCCCTGATCAGCCTGAGTAGCCAAGGCTAATTCTCATCAGAGGTCTGTCTTTTAATGTCTAAATTCATTATTGTCCGGAAGAGCCTGGCTGATGTTCCTCAGCCATGTCCAGAATGGCATATTTGACTGGTATACTGATGTTGGGTGCTAATTCTTAGGCCCTTTCTACATGGTATATCTATTGAGTAATTACCTGGTTAATTGTGCAATTAATTTAGATTGGCTACAAGTGCAAATTAATTATGGCACCTTGAAAAAGTCCAATCAGCTGTAAAGTTATTGCTGGAAAATTTATAATAACTTTATACTGGACTTCTATCTAGCTTTAGTTTGCATGTGTAGCCTGCATGTGGGGTGCAGGTGGAGCAGGTTCTGACAGCGGCAGGACTTGGAGCTGCGAGAGCTTGCTGTTTGCCTGTGCAGGGCAAGCTCAGGCACTCTCTGTTCCTATAATAGCGCACGATAGGATCTTTTGCTGGTTCCCACAGTCATACTCCTGAATGCATGTGCAGCATCGCAGAAGGCATGATTGTGTGGATTGCATGATAAATCCCATCATGCCTTTACCAGTATGTGTAGAGGGGACCTTAGTGATCTCATGTGTGAATGGGTGAAGAATGTTTTATGCTGATCGTTGAGAGGCAGTTAGCTGTGTTAATCTGAAGTTAGAAGGCAGGATATTTATACACCTTTTATAGACTAACTACATAATCTACATTGGCTACATTGGCCAAAATAAGAAACATAAAAATTACATTCATATCAAATACTGCAGTTCATTCAGCCATAATATTGATCAGGCTGAATACATCCTTACACTACCTGTACATAGAGACTATGCATGTCATATCATGAAAACAAACTCAAGGAAACGTTCATGAGATTCCATAAACACATTAAAATATTGTAAATCTGTGATTATTATAAATATACTTAATTCAAATTTAGTCCACATTTTTCACTTAGTGAAACAACACCTCCCTTCCCTTTCCCTTCACTAGTTTTCTAGGGAAGAAAATGTTTTTTTTTTATTTGTGGTTGACTTGTGATTTTTTTACTTAAAAAATCAATAAAAAATTAAACTGCTTTGCTGGGCAAAGTGTGATGGTATAAAGCCAGTTGCTTTATCTCTATAGAAAGGAATTTCTAACAGGTGAAATGATTTTTAGGGTAAGAAATATAGCAGTAATAACAATAAGAATAATAAATAAATGCAATAAAACAACAAATCACAACTCTGTGAGAATGTATAAAATTATGGATACAGAATATCCAGATTGCTCTGTCGAGGTAGAACCAAAAAATATGACCACTTTAGGTCCCATTCAGCCCTATTTTTATATGATTTTATGACCAACATAACTAATTCTTTTCAGAAAACAGAAGAGGCAAACATTTGACTCTTTTGGAAGCTATGCAATGATAAAGATTTAAGACCCTTGGAAATGGACTGGCAATTAAATCAGGTTACCTACCACTTTGGAAATAACCTGGAAAATAAAGGAGGGTGACCAACATCATCTGTTCTTATTGCCACATACTCTTACAGGGGCAGATCCAGAAGCAGTACAGTGGTTGTAGGTGCACCCCCACCCAAACTTTAAAACCAACTGCCTAGGAGGGGCGTAGAATTTCTATTCAGGCATTGCTGAGCTAGTTTTTGGACTTCATAGCTCACTGTCATCTCCTTGCCAATCTCTGCCCACTCCAGAGGTGTTAATGACTCATTATCCTTTTTAATGGTCTTTGCTTGAGTAATACAGAAAAATACTAGAGGGATGTTTCTGTTTCAATAATGCATTGGAGTATAAGGTTGAAGGAAGGGGTGAGGCAGCGAATGGTGCACTAAACAGACATAGAAGATAATATCCATGAGATTTTGAAAAAAAATGTATTATTATCAGAATTTTACCCCCCCCCCCAATCCCCTGCTGCCATCCCTGACCCATGACATGCACACACAAACCATGCTGCCACCTACCTCTCTCCCCCTGGCCCATCACAACCCGCTGCCTGGTTCCTGGGACCAGGAGCCCTCATGGGGCCAGCAAGGCTGGCAAGGCCCTGGGCCAGGCAGAACAGTATGTGGGTTAGCTGTGCCATTCCTCTCCTTCCCTTCCTGCACCCTGCTGCGCAGTGTATCCCCAGTCACCCCCTCTATTGCTAGCCCCAGAACAGCTGCTAGCCGTTGCTGCAGTCATGGGCTGGTGAGATATGGTATGACAATGCAATGGCACTAGCACAGCAGATGGGCAATGCTCGTCTCCAGCGCTCCAGACCTTGGTACCACCCTGGCTGGGCAGTGCCCCCAGTCCCAGCCCCCAACCCTACCCCAAAGACGTCTGGCCTGGTGGGCAGGGGTGCACTATGTGCCCCCTTCTTCCCTCCCACACTGAGCTGCTTCCACTATTATCCCAGTTGGGCAGTGCCTGCAGCCCCAGCCTGAGCCAAACTGGGATGAGGCAGCTCACACCTGCCCTGGCCTTGGCCTGTGGCACAGCACAGAGCGTTTGCCATCCATGCACCCCTGCCCAGCCCCCTGCCCACCTTGCCAGCTCTCTCCTCAGGCCCAGTCCCCCGCTGGCCGTGTGACCCTGACCCAAGCCAAAAGCCACCCCCTAGCCTTTAATTGCTGACTTAGACTTGCTGTTAACATTCTTTGTTGTATCTTCAGTCTCACGGAAACTGATTAGTTTGCAAATCATTGAAGTATAAGAGTGAAATCATACTCCTGTTTAAGCCAATGGGAATTGGATAATTAACTTCAATCGTGCCAAGATTTAAATCAAGTAGGGATCTTCTAGCTTTATTTTCTCACTCCTGGTCTCCTGGTCTCTAACACTTATTTGGAAATATTGCACTCAGAAAGTAGTAAAAGTAGATCTGCAAAGAAAGCTATTTCCTGTGGAAAACTTCTATCTGTGCTCTTGAATCTGAAGGGGATCTGGGATAGAAATTCAATAAATCGATTTAATTTAAATCAGTTAAGTCTAATACTGCATCCATCCAGGTTTATCTTAAACCGGTTTTGGCCATTTTGAAAGTGGTTTATGTGCACTGAACTTCTATTTTCTTATAGATTTGAACCAGTGTTCAATAATTTATATTGTTTCATGTGTCATTTCTGTCCCTAGCTGAAGTGCCCTTCCTGAAGTCTGAGGATTTGATGACTATGCATGAGATGTCTGTCGTCAAACAGAACAGTGTGCCTATATCTAATACACAGAATGTTTACTGTGCTTGTTTGTTTTATCAAGCAAATATTTTTGTGAGTTTTAGAAGCAGCTGAAATTGTTTGTTTTCTATCCTTATTGAAAAACTGCATTTTATGAATTTTGGTATCAGGAACTCATGTCAAAACTGCAAATCTAATGCAGAAGAGTGGCAAATCCAATTTAAGGGTAGGCTTGGTTTGAATCATGTTGGAAAAAATGATGTCTTTTTCAGCTACTTAAAATAGAGCTTCTCATTGCACTATATATGTACTAAGATAATTATAATCGATGCCGGCTTCGTTTAGATAAAACAACATGTAGCCGAAGCATAACAGCACTATTTTTAGATGTACAGCATCTATTCTAAGCTACATATACTTCAATACATGGTTCAGAAATCATAGCTGGAAGGATGTACCTTAGATTTGATTTTATTTGTCCTGAAATTTTACTGATAATAAGATAGCTGCAAATATTGTTAGTTGGCTCTCATTGCCACTGTTACATAGAATTAAGATTATACTAAATCTTTTTTTTTTCCAAATGTATTTTAAAATTATATCTGCTATTTATCAGGAAGTATGCATTAGTATCTACTAGGAAAAAACTGTTGATCTGAAAAAAAAAGTGTGTTTTTTCTTTTTAAAAAAATGGGTATTTGAAAGATTGTAGGTAACAAACTGTGTAATACTCATAAGCAGGACTGACAAATATCTATAGAAATTTTTTTTCTAAATCAATGGAATTTCTAAAGAGCGATTTTTAAATATATACATGTTGCCTGTTTTATATATTTAATTTTCTTCAAATCATGGCTATTACTGACCCCAAAAGGTTCCTTTTGTTTTATGAGCTACTTGGCTGCAAGACTATACCTGGATTGTTGTAGGTTGGCTTGCTTCTTTAAAGAAAGTTAATTCAGCTTCCCTGTGATAGACCAAGTGATAGACCCAGCTAAACCAAATTTGAAGAAAGGTGCCCCTGCTCCCAAACTTCTTTTTCTCTAATGAATCAAGAACTTCCAGGTGTGGAGTCTGGGGAGTTCCTGCTGGAAACAGGAGAGGCTGAGGTAGCTATTTGAGAAGGGGATTGAGGAGAAGTCTCAGGAGTGATAAAAGGTTCCAGAACATGGGACTTTTGACAAACTGTTTCAAACTTTGTGTGCTGGGAGGGAGGGAGACATGGATGGATGAATGAATGAATGATGTGCTGGGGTTTATGGACTCTTTGTTCTTTGTGTAGGAATATAGACTTGTAGTAGTTTATTAGCCTGAGAACCTACAGAGGAATCCATGAGGAATTGAGGAGAAAAATGAGTCTGGGCCTTTGCCTTATTGCTGCGGGTGCTAAGGCAGGTCAGCTGTTATAATCATAGTTTAAAACTTGCATGTTCAACAGCACACAGATGTCTTGAAATATGTGATCTGTAGCTTGAGTAAATGACACTGGGTGTACAGGGGGTGGGTGGAGCAATTAATGCAATTTTGGATTGCTTAAAAAAAGACTCACATTAGAATGCTGACTGTTGTATAAATAATGGGATCTAATTACAGAAGAGCATTGGAAAATGAGGATTGCATTGGTTCTCCCAGTATATTCATCTTCTCAGATTGAGAAGGAGTTGTACCAGACAGGGACTCAGACATGTTTCCTCAGACTGTGCATTCATATCGACCACCTTGCTATCTTTCCCTTTACCAAAAGTAGGGGTGTCATTAATTATAACACACTCCTAAGTGTTTTGTAATCAGTATTATTTCATGTGCCCAAAAAGTTATCTAAAGAATTTAGCACCAGATGTTTCCAGTTGTGAAAGAAAATGAAATGCTGGAAAACAGCACCCAAAACGAAACCACATATGGTTAAAGTACAAATTTACAGTTTGTCACGTAAGAGTACTAGACAATTTAGATTGTTTCCTATCTCTCGGGACTAGATTCTGTTTGCTACAGAAGATGGTGAACTTCTTTGTATTTTCAAACAAACCTTGAGTGACGATGATGGCAGGTACAATTTCTATGGCTTTTAAACCCTTGTTTTTTTTAGTCTTGTATGAAAACATATTTACTATTAAAGTTATTGTTTCATTATTAGTACAGGCGGAGTAGTAGTATTATTTTGCCACAAAGAACACTAGAACGGAAACTTTTTTTTCTTGAATACTGCTGCAGGAGCTTCCATTAACATACGAGTTTGGGTTATTTGTATTAACGTCAGCTTGAATAAATACGTGTTATGTGCTTTATAGTTGCAATATCTCAAATATGATTTCCCCCAGGCTTTATGATGGCCATTAAGCCACAAGTCATTAATATTTTCTATACAATGAAATATGGGGGATTAACATGCTGTTTTAGACTTATGTATCTCTTTAACCTTTTACAAATAAGTTTATTTAACCTTTTACACATATGTTTACTGAGGTTCTTGAGAGCAGTCTTTTCATTTGTACAGTGTTAACTGATGGGCAAATGTTTACTGAATTGAAGTCTAGATTTTTCTCTGTGTTGCTACTGAATATGTGTACTTTTTAGTTTAAAAAGCAAAAAGAGATGCCTGTTACTCAAAGTATTTGGATTATTTTGGTTCAGTGTTTTGTGATCCTGACACACTTAGCCAAAATTTTTTTTCTCACAAGTACGTGTTTCAAGATATAGATTGTGAGACTCATTGTTGCATCATTGTATACTAATATGCAGCTTAATATAACTCTTTTTTTGTCTGCCTGTGCATCTCACTACCCCGAGGTAGTTCTGTTCACTTGAAAGAAGCATCAGATGGTCAGAAGATTGTGTTAATAAGGCTTAGATTTTTGGAGGTGATATCTTTTATTGGACCAACTACATAGTAGGGAGGGACACACATGAATTTTTGGGTATCACTGTACCCTTCCACATGTCTCTGAAAAATGGTTTTACTTTTTTCCTGGAGAGAGACACCCAAATTATAGTTGGAGGTCTTGGACTTGATCTTCAAGGAACCCTAGCATATGTAAAGCTTGCCTAACATTTTGTAGTAAAGACTAGTTGCCTGCTCTGCTCCTCTGACCAATTAAACTTTTTTTCTGTGAAACTAAAGGTACAGAAGATGAAACTTTCTGAATAACTGGTTTGAAAAATATAAAATAAACTCCCAAAGCTACTAATTAGTGTCAGAAACCCAAACTACACTCCATTCCATTTCATTTGCAAGACATGTGCGTTTGCCTTCTTGAACATTAAACACATAGCAATATCTTTTATAACAACCCACAAACAATACATTAAATACTTAGGTTTCCCTTTCAGAAGATGGATTGATTAAATATGTGACAGATGTTTTTCACATTTATAGAATCTTAGAAAAGTAAGGTTGGAAGAAACCTTCAGAGATCATCTAGTCCAAACTCCCACCAGGGGCAGGATTATCCCCATCCAAGCCATCCTATATAAATCCATTGTCTAATCCAGGGGTAGGCAAAGTTTTTTGGCTGGAGTGCTGAAAAAATCATAATGTCTAACTTGTAAGGTGCAGGAGTGCCAGCACACCACAAAATCAAAATGGGGTGGAGGGGATAGATGGTAGTATGCACTGCACATTTAATACAAGTAATAATCATTAATGTTGCTTTAAAAAATTTTTTTTTACAGTAAATAGAGAGCTGGTGTCAGGCGGGGAGCGGGGGCTGCCCCAGGGCTCTGCTACTTGGGCCACAGCAGAGGGCCCAACAGCACTGGAGGTGGGGCCCAGCCGGCCTGCACAGCTCCATGGGGATGGGGCGCAGCCACCCTGCCCACAAAGGGATGCTACCTGGCTGGGGCAGGATACCAGGCTCAGGGAGCTCCCTGCTTGTTCTCTGTGCCAGCTGGGTACAGTGTGAGTGGGAGCTGCAGCCACAGGCTGTTCCCCAGTCTAGGAACAGACACCGCAGCCGGTGCTCTGGGCCGAGCTGGTCAGGAGCCTGCAGCGCAATGGCTCTGTGCAGTGTCTGCCCCAGCCCTGGCCCCTTGAGGGGAGCTGCGGGTGGGCAAGGCCGCGACCCAGGCAGGCTGAGGCAGCTGTGATGGCTGTTCCTGGGCTCCAGGGGGCTCCTGCAGCCAGTCCCCTGCACTGGGGATGGTTCTACCTCACCTGCACTGTGGCCAGTGTGCAGGGAGGCCAGTCATGGAGAGGGAAGCCCCCTGAGCCCGATGTCCTAACCCATCCTTGAGGAGCTGCATGGGCCAGGCCATGCCCCACCATTGGTGCCACTGGGCACCCCTGCTTGCCTGCCCACCACAGTTTGAGCCCGCAGAGCCCTGGGGCTGCCCCCACTTCCCGCCTGGCCTCTGCTTTCCTAAGGGCCCGACAGGGCTGGCTTGCCCACGGTGCCTCCCCCCACGCTGCCCAGACCCTGCCCTGACTGCCCAGCCCCAGCACTCAGCACCTCAGTGCTGTCCCGGGTGCGACAGAATGTCTACCTGCCTGGGAAGCTCCTTCCAGGGGCTAGCTGGGCTGGAGCACGCAGTCTGAGAGCAAGGGGCAGGGGCAGTAGAGCACAGACAGCTGCCCTGCCTGCGTTCTTCTGGCTCCGCCCTGGTGCCTGCCGTGGCGCTGGGACTTGTGGCTGCACAGCCCGGAGCAGCAACTTAAAAATAAATAAACAAGTTCACTAATGGCATGTGTGCTGGGGGTTGCTGACCCCTGGTCTAATCTATTGGTAAAACTACATAATTAATCCTGTCACACAACCAGAAGGCGTTGCACCTTCACCAACCATTAGTAAAGCAGGGGGATAAGTGGCCAATGTTATGCTGCTGCAAGGGTTGTAAATATGATTGAGAGTTTCAAGGAAGAGGGACATACCCCCAACCAACAACAGATGAAAGCAAAAAAACCCACTGTCTGTACCACTCTGACCATAAGTTAAAATTCTTTCCTGACCCCAGAGTTGCTTACAGACATGAAAAAAACAAACTAACAAAAAAAGAAACCAGCACTTTATTTTCAGCTTAGTGTGCCTCCATGCTGAGCTGAGCGCATACCCAAAAGAGGCATTATGTCCGTTTGACCCTGCTTGCCCAATGTCTATACAGATTGCGCACTTCAGCAGTAGTTTTGGCCCTTTTATCTAATAGCTGAAGATATTAGATAAGTGCCAAACATCCCTGC
>NW_005841978.1:941783-945780 GCF_000455745.1 Alligator sinensis | reverse complement strand
GAACATATGGTCTATACAGATGTTGGGCAAGCCAGATCAAACTGATGCAATGCCTCTTCTGGTAAAGTGATTTTTTTTGTATGTCTTCTCCCCCCATGTCTGTCAGCAGCTGAAATGTCACATTCAGTCTGAGAAGAGGGGCCACACACTCTAAACTTCTGGGTTTAAGTCCCAACAAAAGCACTGGCTCACCCAAGGCAAAACACCCACCCTTGGCTGTAACCAACACCCAATGCTTCCGAGAAAGGGGAAACAAAAATCATACCCCCCTGCAAACCTCCCTCCTAAATTAAAAACTCCTGATGTGTAGCAATAGGAGGGGGAAAAATATCTTCCTGACCCCATATGAGAACCAGCAAAGCCCAGAAGCATAGGAAATACCTGTAGTAGAGCATAGGCATAGCTACTCCTAGATCATTCTTGACCAGTGCTTGTCCAGACTCCCCATGAACCCTATCAGTGATGTACATTTCTCAGCTTCCTTAGGCAGTCTATTCTGTTGCCCCACTGTTCTAACACTGAAGATTCTTTTCCTGAAATGCAGTCAAGTAGATTTAGATTTAAGAATGGTCTGTGTCCTTCTGTCTGTAGCAAGAGAAAAAAGATGTTTTCCTTCTTCTGTATGGCAGCCCTTCATATATTTGAAGACTGCAAATCATTGTTTGGCACAATTTGTTCTTAATAAAAATCCTTGCTGGCTGCTTGTGGTCAGCCTTTCCTCATCCAGATACTTAAAAACAGACTTCCTTACACTATGTTCCAGTAACTTCCCTGGTATTGAGGTAAGAATAACTGATCTGTAGTTCCCTGGGTCCTTCTTTTTTGCTTTTTCTGAAGAGGGGCACTACATTGGCTCTTTTCTAGTCCTATGGTACTTGTTCATCTCCCATGACATGCCATGGGCTCTGAGATTCCTTCTGGCAGTTCCTTCAGTACCCTAGGATGAAGTTCATCAGGCCCTGCGGACTTGAATTAATTCAAAACCATCACAAGTTCTCTGACTGTTTCTTTTGTTATCTTATCCCTCCTCAAATCTGCTTTCCTATTGTAATTCATTGATGCATTACTAGAAGACACTGAGGCTGCGTCCACGAGAGCATGGACTTTTGGTTCCCCGGGGACAATTAGTAGTGGATATCTTATCATAGAATCATAGAAGTAGGGTCAAAAAGGACCTTGTAGATTTTCAAGTCCGACCCCCTGCCTGGGCAGGAAGAAAACTGGGCTCAAATGACCTCAGCCAGGTAGGCATCGAGCTGCTTCTTGAAGACCCCTAGGGTAGGAGCCAGCACCACTTCCCTTGGAAGTTGGTTCCAGATCCTAGCCGCCCTAACTGTGAAGTAGTTCCTACGGATGTCTAATCTAAACTTACTCTCCAACAACTTGTGGCCGTTATTCCTTGTTATCCCAGGGGGGGCGCTAGGGAAAACAAGGTCTCCCCCAAACCCTTCTGGTTCTCCCTAGTGAGTTTATAGACGGTCACCAGGTCCCCCCTTATGCCACCGCTAGTTGTCCCTGGGAATGTCTGTACCATGCTCCCTGTGGTGCGTGGCAGGTTATCCTGAGTGGGGTAGGGGAGGCTGGGGTCAGCACTGGGCTGGCCCCAGCAGCCTTACCTGAGGTCCTGGGGGTCTCCTGGGGCTGCAGCAGTGATCCTGCTGATCAGTGTGTGTCCAGCAGCCAGAGTGTGGCTCTAGCTGGCCAGGCTCTGGTTTTGAGCAGTGTGTACTGTCCCTGTCCCCAACATCCTTCCCCAGCCAGGCAGCATCCCCATATGCACAGGGTGGTTGCGGCCCATCCCTGAGGCACTGTGTGGGCCGGGCCATGCCCCACCACGGGTGCCACTGGGCACCATTTCCCTTTTTTTGCATGGGTTTTTCTTGACCCCTGTATAGCTAGGGGTCAAAAAAACCAAAATCCTGTGCTGTTTCCTTTCAGCAGGGAGAACACCTGAATGCGTGGTATGTGGCACTGCAGATTTGTCTGCAGTACCACATACCGCACGGCTGCGCTCATCTGGACGTGGCCAGAAATATCATAGTTGTCCCATATAGACGGGTTGCATAAGAATCTATACAGGTGGTCAAGGAAAGAAAATTCAAAAAAGCTTTGATTTTAATTTACTTGGGTCAGATATTAATTGGAATAAAATATATGAAATCAAACATATTTTTAAGAATGTTTATTTGACCCCAAAATTTATATCCATATGAAATCCTGTCACCCAGTTACAAAACTCAGGGGCAAGCACCTCTGGTAGCAGCCCCAGGAGCCACCTTTGGTGGATGTTATATAAAATTATCCACCACAGCAGCTAGCATTTTACTGTGTCACTGATAGTACAGGGGCTGGAAGTGTTGCCCAGGGCATAGATCTACCCTCCCCAAAAAAGACTTATCAGAATATTGTTTTGAAAGCACTCTATAAGTTATATTTATGCAGAATTTGAGTTTTAAAATTGTAATTGTTTAGCCAGTAACGTACACTAACATGCATGTTATAAGCTATATGAGGCATCATCTTGAAATAGAATTATTAATAGCACGGTAAATGCATTAGAATGGCATTTACTGAGTTTTAAGGTGAAATTATCCAATTCATATTGAAAATATAATATGAGAGGACTCATTTCTAAGTACTTTTTAAGGCAGATTTTATCTCTACCAAATTCTGGTGGTGTGGGACTCATGCAGTGTGAAATGAGGCTGCTTAATGTGAGCGCTTTGGAACCTGTGCCGGCGGTATCCGATACCCTAAGAAGTGCCTTTTATAAGCCTCTCCTTTTTCAAATAAAAATTCATATTATTATCCAGACGGATATCCTGGGAAACGTGCTGGTGGTCACTGGTCTAATAATTCCCTTATATAGGACAAGATAGATATTTAAGCATTAAAAATGCCAGCATGCTGACAGGTATTCAGGCAGTGAGATCTTCTCTAACTTCTCCTTTTTTAAGTTTAATAAAATACTCTTCACCTAGAAACCTGTCTATCTGAAATACAGAGCCACAAACAAGAAGCAGCCATTACTAGATTGGGATTTACTGAAATGTGCATGTACAGGGGGGTGTCAGACCCTATATACAGATAGGGTATATTTTTTGTGGAAAAAAATGAGATAGACAATTTAAATCACTATTTGTGATTGTCATGGTGGGCGTCCTCCAGGAGGGCCGTGATCTCCTTCAGGCCCCTTCCTCCGTGCCAAGTTGGCCCAAGGGCACCCTCTGATTCTCGCCCACCACGTCTTTGCTGTTAGATAAGGTTGGGAGGCTGCCTTACATCTTCTTGGACACGGTTCATTGTGACCTCTGTCCCCTTTGACTCCCGGACCCCTTATGGGTCTTGTCCTGCAAATGGGTGCCCTGGGCACCCTAGCCTTATGAGCTATGCGTGGCTCCAACCACCCCTTATACCACGCCCCAAGCCTCGCAGTTGGACTGGATGTTGTTCGGTCTCTTGGTCTGTTCTCATGCCCGGCTTCCGGGCCTTCTCTGTACTGCCGCCCGGCTCTCAGGCCTTCTCTGTAGTGCTGCCCCCTCCTGGGGCTCTCTATGCCCACTCTGGGCCTTCTCGGTACCGCTGCCCTCTCTCCTGGGCCTTCTTAAGAATACCACCCCTCTCTTTGGGGCCCTCTCTCTAGTGCCGCCCCTTTCCTGGGGCTCTCTGTGCCCACTCTGGGGCCTTCCCTGTGAAGCCGCCCCTTTCCTGGGGCCTTCTGTGCCCACTCTGGGACATCTTGGTCAAGCCACCCGTCTCTTGGGCCCACCGCACTGCTACCCCCTCTCTCCGGGGCTCACCGCACTACTACGCCCTTCTCCGGGGTTTACCTCAGGGCTATACCCTTCCTCAAGGGCTCACCACGCCTGCCCTGGGGCTTCTCAGTAGTACCCCTTCTCTGGGGCTCGCCACGCCCACACTGGGCTTCTCAGTAGTGCCCCTCCTGGGGCTGGGGTCTATGCACCCTGCACGCCGCACTCTTACTGGCGCTGGGGGC
>NW_005841978.1:901952-941769 GCF_000455745.1 Alligator sinensis | reverse complement strand
CACGCCTGCCCTGGGGCTTCTCAATAATGCCCCCTCTCTGGGGCTCGCCACGCCCGCACTGGGGCTTCTCAATAACGCCCCCTCTCTGGGGCTGGGGTCTAAGCACCCCATAAGCTGCGCCCTTACTGGCACTGGGGCCCCCACACCACTGTGGGTCCCTATGAGTATGCTGCGGCCTCACTGGCGCCAGGGTCCCCATGCTGCTGTGGGTTCCCCATGAGGCCTCCTCCAACCCCTAATAACCTCACCCAAGCCACTGGTGTAATACATAACAACAACGCAGAACACAAGCCCCTAGGCTGTAACACAAATTGAAGCCACCTGGCTATAACTTAACATCATTGCTCAAGCCTCCAGAGCTGCCATAAGCTGTACTTGTGATCAGGCTTCTTCCTGCATCCTGGCTTAGGGAGCGCCTGCCTCTCTGGCTGCTGGCAGGGAACTGCCATCTTGGCCTCAGCCCTGGGCTTTATGAGGGCCAGGCCCTGCCCCTTCCAGTCAGCTGACCTCCTGGTTGCCCCAGGCAACCCACAGCTGTGCTCCTTATTCCCTGCCAGGGCTCTCTCCCTGGCAGTTTCCCCTCTGTAGGAGCAGAGCACCAAGGTGCCCTGCGACAGTGATCTTGCTAATTCTTTGAAGAATAAGACAATGATCTCTCCATTATATGAACATTTTAAACAATGCACTAATGAGGAAAAAACAGTTTTACTTCTTACATCTTGGCCTGTCTTGTATTCCCTGAGAGTATTTGAGTTACTTGCACAAAGGATAAGGGCAAAAGTATTAAAAAAATAAATAAATAAAATCTTGTATTTATTCATTTACTATAGTACATTAATATTTCAGCTTGTTTATTTTTGTATCATATGTTTGTTTTAATTTTGTTTAAATTGATAGAATGTACATTATGGTCGGGTTTTACCAATACCATACATTATTTATTATTTTATATAGAATTGTTTTGTCATTTTTTTAGTGAATTGTTTTAGTGAATTTAGTGTATTGTATTTAGTGAATTGTTTTTTAGTGAATTTAGTGTATTGTTTTAGTGAAAACTGTAGATAATCTACTACTACATGTAATATTATTTGTAGTGATACATACTGCATGCTACGGACATTATTAACACAGTAAGAACAAATAAACAGCTTCTGTGAATATATCTAAGAGCATTTGTGTAAAATGTTTGTGCAAAATGTTTTTTATTTTAATGCTAAAATGTATCAACTATAGATATTTTGCAGAAAACATTTTAATTACAGAGTACTTGCTAATTGGGATATGTATAGCTCTGTTTCCTTGTTTGGTATATTTATGTTCTCACTTTGGCTTATGCAGTTGTTATGCTGCTTAAGCACTGTAGTTTTGTTTCCTTTCAGTGTTGTAATGTCAAGTGAATGTCTTTTGTGTATGAACTGTAAATCTCTTAAAACTACTCTGAAGTTTATTTGTGAAGGCTTGGATAAAATTAGTTACTTATATCTTATGAAGACAGGAAAAGTATGTGTGTGACATTGGTTCTTATTTGCAGATTTGCTCAGGATGAGGTGTGGGAATGGAGGGCCCAACTCAATTACTACTTTGAAGTTTTCATGCTAATTTTAGTGAGAGTTGCACTGGATTTTTTGTAGTCAAATCTGGACATCATCTGAGCAAAATTTCCTTTTATTCTTTTCTTTCTCTCCTCCCCCTCCAAAAAAAGTTCATGGCAAATAGCTGTTCAAAGTGCTTAAATAGCTGAATTCAATAGGACTATACATATGCTTAATGGTTGGCACACAATTTTGGATGTGAGGCTTTGATGGAGGTTCAGAAATAAATTCCTACTAAGTGGCCATGACTGCCTTCGCTATGTAATTGTGACAAAAATACTCGTTTTTGTCTCTTCCACAACCTGAACTAGTAGGTCTATATGGATGTTTATATAGAGCAGACTGCAAAACCTAAACTATTTTGGAGTTATCCAAGAGCAAGGGGACACTGTATTTTAGAGACGGACTGAGAACAGTCTCTTCCATTATTCTAAAACTAAGCTGGTATTGCCAGGATTGTGAAAAAGGAGATAGGGAGAAGGGGAAAACATTAAATTTTATTTTGGCCACACATTCAAAGTAAGACTAGCCACAAGTACAAAACAGTTATCACACAGTTAACTGATTAATCACACAGTAATTTAGACCAGCCATGCAAACTAATTATCAGATGATAAAAATGACTATCTAGCTATAAAAATAGCTGACCAACTATAAAGTTAGTGCTTGAAAATGTGTAATACCTCTGTAGCCAGCTTTAACGTGAACGTGTAGCAGAGCCCTAAGAATCTTTCTATGCGGGGATCTATGGAATGGAACATATTGGAAACTACAGATTTCTTTTTCTTCTTCTACCTCTTCATCTTCCTTTTTGTCTTTGGTACAATATTTTGGATGATATCTTTTAGTGGACCATTGTTGGGATAGGCCTAGATAAGCTTTTGGGCATCACAGTACCTTTCCTCAGGTATCTGGGAGAGAAATGGACACAGCAGAGCCAAGTAGAAGATGGAACAATAGGTTGTGATAAAACTTAGGTAAAATTGCCTTTACATAACATGACTGCGCTCAAGCAAGACACAGAATAGTGGTTTTAGTATACTTTGTGCTTTTCAAAATCAGTCTCCAAATTGGAATGTACCATAGCCATCCTAATTTTTTCTTGATGTATTATCCTGAAAATAAAACATAAAAGCAGAAATTTAACACTTGGCTTAATGGCCTGGACTGGTGCTGACTTCTGCCATAAGTTAGATGTGTATTCTAAGTGAAAAAGATTGTTGTTTATATATATATATATATATATATATATATATATATATGGAAGGAAGCTTTTAGAGATCCTGGAAATAGAGTCCTAAAATAAGTCCTAAAATTTAGAAATACAAAACGTGAAACAGAAATTTTGCAAGTGAATAGAATTCATTATTTGACTCACTGTTATTGGTTGAACAGATCTTGAGCACATTTTTATTATACTGCACAAAAAAGTTTTTGTGGAAATATTAATTTTATAAATTTAAAATTAATGTGAACTCAATAACAGGTTCCTACTTGCATCCAGATTTTTAGTTATATTCGTCACAAAATTAATTAGTCCTCCAGCATTTTAAATAAAATGCCTCTTGGCAGGAATTGGTAATTAAAAAAAAAAAAATTTTAAAGTCTTTCCAAACTGGTTACTTTGAAGATACTGAACTTGGTTTGTACAATATATAAAGTACATGCTGTATCCAGAAGATTCATTTTGATTCTCAAAATTGTGGTATAACCAGGCTGTCAGCCAAACAAATTATTTTGAGGTTATACACTTCTTATGTCCACAGTCTCCAAAGAGAAGTTATTAAAGTGGGATAATTGTTAGTCATTTGAAAGGACTTGTAAAGTTATAAATAATGCTTTGGCAGCAATTCTCAAGGAACTGCCTGAGGGAATTACTTGTGCAGATCTTATTAATGGGATTTGTACAACTAAAAATCCCTATGCATCTCACTGTAAATGCCCTTTTTGTGTGCTTGCTATTTAAATGATTGGTATTGCTACTAAACACTAGCTGTTGCATGTAAAACTCTTGGGGAAAAGCTAATATAGTTCCCTAATGTAGCTGTGTATATGGTGTAAAAGGTTGCAGTTGTGGGAGTGAATTGAGATGTCGGGTCAAGAAAACATTAATTTTAACAAAACAAAACAAAAGAACAGATCATGTTGCTTTGGTGTTAGACCAGATTTTTTTTTTTCCGTGAATTTTAGCCACAATGGTTCAGTGATTGCCCTACAGACAAGATTTACCCTTGTTCGTTCATTCTTTCTCCCAATGGTTATAACTGGCATCCAGGGTTGCACTTTTAAGAACAACTGTCTTCTACACGTTGTAACACATTTGACATCTACCTTTTACTTCCATGAGAGATCACTTGGATGTTACTGAGTGATTTCAACAGTAATGTAAGCTATTGGATAAATGGTCACAGTTAACGTTTTGTTTTCCATCATCATTTTCTGCTTCTACAATATAAGCTAAGTAGTTGTTGCATTATGCTGATACACAGCGGTAGGAACTTAAACTGTGATTGAGTGGGTGCCAGGGCACTGTGCAAATGTCCTCCATATACTTGTGTGAATATAGCAAATTCAAAATTGTTGAGTCTTTTCCTGAGCCGTATCTGAGAAGAGACTGAATCATGACAACTTGTGACAAACAGTGTATTGAGGTGTGAAAGGAATATTAAGATTTACTGGAGATGTGAGACCACCAGGGATCTGGATTTTCTGTTTCCTGTGGAAACACTGGAAAAACGCAGATTTTACAATTTCCCCCTTTTAACAGAGAAACGCTCAGATTTTCCCTTTTGCAAAGAGCTCTCTGCAGGCTGACAGAGTTCCAGCCTGAAAGGAGCTGTGGGGAGTGGGAGGGCAGTTGGGCAGTAGTGCCATGTGTGTGAATATGCACATGGCTGCCAGGCAGCCTGGAAAGCAGCTGACATAGGTAAGTCTGGCAAAGGGGTGTGGAGGTGGGATTGAGGCCCCCATAGCAAGGGAGTTAGGCTGGGGCTGTGGCAGCAGTGGGCAGCTAGCCCCCCACCCAAGCCTGTAGCAGATAGCCTGCACCCTGTACCTTGGGCTTGGCTGCAGCCATGCCACCCACGGGGGAGAGGGAGCTGGGTGGCAACCAGGGCTTAGGCACTGCTATGAGGGGCAGGGGGCTGTGGACATGGGTCTCTGGTTCTGTAGTCATGGGAGCTGGGGGCTTCTTCTGGCAGGGTTGGGGGAGGGCTGGGGTCTGTGAAGGCGGGGGGAGTGAGGGGCACCAGAAGGGCTAGGTTGCTGTCGCTTGGTCTAGGTCCCTCACTCCCTGCATTCTGGTGAGATAAGGGGACAGGGAGAGCTCTGATTTTCCATGATGATAAACCCAGAATCAAATATCAACATTTATAGGTATTTAGAATTTATGTCATTATAGTGACTGAGGCACTAGTAGGCTTCCAAATTGCTTTAAAACTGTAAATATATCAGTAAAACATATTCAATTGATGGCTATATGTATAGTGTTGTTTCATTTTAATTGAGGATTTAGGGGGATTTATCAGAGAAATTGCTATTTTTATCAGAGAATTTGTGAGTTGTTTTTTTTAATCAGAGAAAACCAGGATCCCCAGAGACCACTAACTTCATTTGTATTCAAACAGACCCACAAAAGAAGAAAGATAGGTGTGATTATTAACATTTTTTTTCCAGGTGAGGTCTTCACTAGCACTTATAGTTTTCTCATCCCTCCCCTTCCCCCACTTGTTTAATGTCTTCCTTAATATTTACCAGAAGAAGAAAATACTGTAGAATTTCATAGTAAAAAGGATTAATAGAAAACTGTAATCCTGATGTAAATATCTGTAGGCTGAGTTCAGTAATTCTGTAAGAAAACTAGGATATAACATTTTACACACCTCTTTCATATGTCTTCACAGAGGAATCTGGTTAAGATTGGTTTATTTAAAACAATCAAACAAACCAAAAATATACGTGTTGAGATGTTTAGAAACTTAAAAGCCAGTGCTTCAAATAAGTTTTTCAGAATTTACTTGTCAGAAGTGTTTATGCTAATAATTAAGTAATTTTACATCTGGGCTAAGTAAAGACAGTCAAAAAGCCCAAGGCTGAATAGATTCAGTCTTTGCAGGTCAATGTAAGCTGCACAGATTAAATTGAAACAGAAGTGAGCAGACATTTACCTTTGATTCAGGAAATGCAGCCATATGCTTCTGGCTCATGCCAGAAGCTGGGGTGGGGTGGGGGGGTGGGAGTGCTAGAGCACAGCTTTCTGGCTGTGTGTTCACTTCCTTTTCCTGCTACCCTCAAAGTCTCTCAAATTTGTAGTCCAGAATTACAGCAGCAGGACTCTGCAGGGTTGCTCATCCCTTCTTCCTGTTTCCAGGTGGCTCTGGGATTTGTAGTCCATGGTTGGAGCCAGAAGTAAGTTTGAGCAGGGGAGGGGGTGTTTAACTCCCTTCATGAGTGACTGGTGCCTCCTGAATCTGGGGCGGGGGGGTACCTGCAAAAGCCACCAATGGCAGGGGCCCTGTCAGGGGGGCCACTAGCCCTGACAACAGCATCAGTGTCGGCCGTCAAGGGGGCATTGCCCCCCCCCACGCACCCCCTACCAGTCACCTATTACCCCCTCTCTGGCCCCAGACCCAAGCCAGAGTTTGCCTGGGGAGGGGCAGTGCCCCCCTGTAGACTGGGCTGCATCCCCAGCTGGGTTTGTCCCCCACTCTTACCCCCACCCCTTTGTCAGCCAGTCCTTACTGTTCCAGCTTGGAAGCAGAGGGGTGGGGCCAGCCCTGCTGGCTGGCGCAGCCCAGCCCAGGGCTTGAAAGCATGCTGCAATGCTGAGGGACTGTGATTTAACTTGAACCAGGAATGGGTCTGGGACAGAAGTTTCATGAACCAGTTTAACCCAAATTAGTTAAGTCTGATACTGCATTCAACCAGGTTTATCTTAAACCTGTTTCTGATGACTTAAACCAGTGTATGTGTAACTTCTGATAGCAAGAAGTTATTTTAGATGTATCCACTTCGTTTTGAAATTGTGTTTGTGTAATACATACGAACTTATAGGTAGCCTTTGAGAAGCTGAAGTTATTACATAATTTCCTAGTAATAAATAAAATATTGAAGCATTTCACTTTATATACCGTTGTAGAAGAATCTGAATTAGTTTTCCTGATTCATAGTTTTGTTTCGTCTATGGTTTATAATGCATGTAATGGTTCATAATGCACATAATAGGTATGAGGTACCACAAATAAAACATAGATAACAGATTTCTTTCATCTTAAATCTTTAGTTGTATATCATAAAATAACTGACATGCTTACACTATAAATAATAATTCTAAAGAAGAGTCTTGACATTACCTATCATGTGTACCCATTCTACTTTTCTGGTTGTTCTTTTAGCTAAATATTTACCTACCTCACTGATTTCACTTGTTTCTGTGTGAGTGACATTTTTTGAATCACTGTCTCAGGGATTTGATCACATGTAAATGGCACCTTCACTGGTTTTGGAATGTATTGTAAGGCCCCTCTTTCATGAGGACTTGCATTTCTTTAGTATGAATTTAGCACTACTATCCTTTTGCACTTCTGTCCAGTTTCTCTTTATGGCTTTCTCAGAAGCTCTTTCAGGAGTATCGCAGGTAGGTTGCTATGCATTTTCAAGGACAGGGTCATGCCTATTGTGTTTTTGCATTTTCAAGGCTAGTGCCAACCTGACAGTATTCTGGGATTGAATTTTGAATGATTGGTTGTGCTGGTGTTTTTAATGTACATATTAATGTACATTTTAATGTTTGTAATGTATTATCCAGCAAAGTATGAAGGATCCACTTTTTTAACTGAAATGATCTGCAAACAGAATTTGTCTATGCATTTAACTCATTTTCTTTGTATCATTGTTTACTTTGAAGCAAGTTTAAATCATATGTACAATGGCACATACGTTTTAATGTCATGATAGTACTGTATTTATTTGAAGAGAAGGCAACCCTGATATAAGAACCACCAGTAATTGGGACAGAGAGACAGACAGATTTGGTAAATTTAATTATTCAAAGTGTGCATTGAATCTGTCCCCTTCCTACTGCTACAGCAGGGAAAACAATTGTGGGGAGGGGGGTCAGGTAGTCCTTTGCTCTCTGCTTTCCCCCCAACTTTTTCTCTTAGCAGCCCCCTCCCCCCTCTTTACTGTCAGTTCCTGCTCACGCTGAGCACATGGAAATGAGGACCAAATTTGAAAACAATGACCTTGACATTAAACATGGCTGTAGAAATTTACATATAGTACCCATGCATTTAGTTTATCTAGGATTGATGCATGTTACCTTTTTATTTTTATTTATTTATTTATTTATATTTGAAACTGCTGCTTTTTTAGCATAGGTACTCCATAAAAACACTTGAATGGCACTTTGGAACCTAATTGTATGTAGCATAAACTATGCATGATATTAGTTGAAAGCCAGAGGCCCTTCTCTCAGCCTGGTGCATATGATTAGTGTGGCCCACCCTCGATGAGGCAAAGACAGACCAGGTTGTCCTGTGCCTTATCTGCATATACATTTTTGGTACATCCCAGGACTTGTGACCAGAACAACCAGTTCCAGGCATGAGTTGGGGATAAATGTTTCAAATTGAAACATTTTATTTTTAATTTTGACTTTTTTATTTTTTAATATTATAATTAATGTTTTTCATTTAAAAGCTCACTGATAAGGAAGCAACATAGTAATGGTTCCCAAACAACTGGGAAAAGCTTGTTATAACTTTTGTAAAATTACTGGTTTTATGAACTATCTTTTTTTACCTCTAAGTATTGATATTGAATGATACAATTAAAAGAACTCAGTGCTTTAAAAGGAATAGACATGCTTATCATAGTGAATTTCAGTTTACTGGATCTAGCTTTCATATAACATACCAGTAAGAACTTAACTAGAAGTCTATTTGAAATCTTGTGAGCTACTGATGCTTCCTTCCCTGCCTTGCCTCCATTCCCCTGCCTTCATATCTATATAGAGAGATAGAAATGCACGCAAAATCATTAGGTGTCATGTAATGTCTCACAGTTTACTATTATGTGACTAAATGGCATGACTTTTCTGGTAGTTATAAACTGAGAATTTATTTCAGAGGTAGTTTACTGATGGGGTGATATTCTAGCACAGAGTTAGAAAGTCCAGCTGACAGCCTACATGCCACATGAGGCCCATAAGGAGTTAATATGTGGCCCCTTTTGTGGCTCTTGATGCCCCACCAGGCTGTTGCTCTCTCTTGCTCTGGGTCCAGCAGTAAACAGGACCTCTAGGGTTTCCTTCCAGCTTCTTCCTGTGCCTGTCCTAGGGGGTAGTGCACTGCATGGGAAGCTGTGGCATGGTGTATTGGGGACCCCGCAACTCTGAGATGGGGAGGGGGGCACCTATATGTGTGTAGTATAGCATTGGGGAGGGGAACCACCTGCCCAGGTGTGTGGTATAGTGGTGGCGATGATGGCTGTTTAGCTATATGAGCTGTAGCATTTGTTGGGGGTGGGGGTCCTGCATGCATGGTGGAGTGGAGAAGAGAGCTGTTTGCACATGGGACGAGAGGTAGTGGGCTTGCTGGCCCATATACATGTCATGCAGGGTTCTGGGGGACTGCCCACATGTGGTAGAGTAATGTGAGTGAGCTTTGCTATGCAGTAGAAAAGTGCCTGTGAAGGGGGGCCCTTAGCTCTCGCTATTTATTGCAGCTGCATGGCATGCTCTTTCCCCCATGCAGCCCATGTGGGGTGCGGCGCCTGGCCACTGAGAGGTTGAAAAGATCAATTCTAGCTTAGAATAGTTTTAGGTCTGATTTGGTAGAAGCAAGAGTTAATATGCTAGAGAAAAGTTAAATGAACTTTTTGACCTGAACAGAATTGCACATAAGGGAATAATGACTTGATGGATAAATCAGTTTTTATCTTAATTGTTATTGTGGTTCTAAAGCAGTCAGCCTAGTGAAAGTTGTGAAATATGCTGAATCCCCAGTAGGCTTTATAAGAAAAGCAAGGAAGTAGTAATACATAATTTGGTGTTCTTTCAGTTACATGACTGAGCTAGTGTAAAAACTGAACTTTCTTTTGTCCCTAGAGCTTACCAGTAGAGGTCAATGGCAGAACAATATTGGGAATTTGCTACGCAGTTTTCTTGACTACTGCTTGAGCTGTAAGAAGAAATATTTATCTGAATATCATAGCTTTAAAAATTCTCTAATTTTTCCAATTACAATTACATACCTGAATTTTCAGTAATTCCACATAGTTTAAGTTACTTGATGAGGGAACTGTGTTTAGTGATAGATTCATAATTAAAAGTGTTTTGGTAACATCTTAAAAATCTAGTCTTTTCTGGTATTAAAGGATTTAGAATTGATATAAGTCATTGGACAGATGATTACTTCTTTTTAACTGCTACTTGATAGAAATAATCTGGCTCATTGTTTCCAAGATCCATTTTGCTTTACTATGTAACTTTTTCACCATTAGTTCATAAAAAACATGCACCTGCCTGATAATTGACAGTGCACTGGGACCTGGCCTATTGGCAAAAACTATACTATTTCAGGATCAGTTCAGAATTTATGGGACGTTGTCTCATGGCTTTGCACTAGTTGAGAAATCTTTGATGTTGAAGTAATAACTGGCGACTAGAGAAGTTGGACTCATGTTAGTGCTTCTGAGCATTGCAAAATGACTAGAACAGAAAAGAAAACTCTAAACTAATTGCTTCTAATTAAGCATTTTGATTTAGGGACAGAATTCTCAGAAAACTTAAACTGATAGTAGACAAAGTGGTGAACAGAAGTCATAGGCAGGCAAGGTTCTTTGGCGGAGATTTGATATCTTTTTGTTAGACCAACTGAATAATTGGAAAAAAAAGTTCTTAGCAAGCTTTTGGGTGTAGTCATCCTTCGTCAGGCCTAGGGAGTCTCTGATGGTCTGAGACTCCCTTTTCAGATGGTCCCCAATGAGATGGTCCCCCAAAACCTTCTCTCATTTCTTGGAGTCTCAGACCAGCAGAGACTCCCTAGGCCTGATGAAGGGTGACTGCGCCCAAAAGCTTGTTAAGAACTTTTTTCCCACTACTTAGTTGGTCTAATAAAAGTTATGATATCTACCCAAAGAACCTTGCCTGCCTATGTCTTTAGACAAACACAGCTACAAGCAGAAACCCCAGGAACAGAAGCCATGTATCATAATCTGTCCTTCAGAAGTTTAAGTAAATACCCTGATCATAAGTTCAGGAGAAAAATAAGTGTTCCTTATTTTTTTTTCCTTTTAAGGTAAAATTTGATAATTTTAAAAACAAATTTCTTAGAAAATATGAAAACCCAGTTTTGTGGGGTTTTTCCTAAAAATCAGTTAAAATAACCCCTCCCCCCAAAAAACTAAGCAGACAAAAAAACAAAACCCCAAAATAATCGTGGCACCCATTTGCTTTTATGAATCCCTTCCTTACTTTGGATTGCTTTATACGATGTTTATACTGTACCACTTCTCTATGCTTCTTCTATGTTTATACTATACCATTAAAATGGCATGACTTAAAATATGCAAAGATTATTGATATTATTTAGTAGGTGGGCAGACAGTCCAGCAATACAAGGTTTCTGCCCTGTTCTGTCACCCATGATTATTTAATATAAAATGTATAAATTAAATACATGGAAAAACAAACAAACATTGGAGGTGCTCATCTAGGTCTCCCTCCCAGGGTAATTTACCTTCTCACTGATCCTCAGAGTCAGGCTTGTTCCATGTCTGGCCCCATTAATCTTTCATTCTTGGCTACAGTGGCCCAGCTTTCAACTGGAAGGTGGAAGCTCAGTGAGAGTGCCAGCAATGCCCTGCATAGCCCACCTTATAGTCCAGTGGTTAGGGTACTTTCCTGGGAAATGAGTTTGGGGATGTCAAATTCCCCTTATAGGGTCAGATCTCTCACTTTCTAGGCAAGTGCTTTAGCCACTAGGCAACTGGGCATATTGTAAGTACCATAGTTATGGTTGTCACTGGTCATAAGTTTCTATGCTTATTTTTTTCATGTAGACACTACTTTTCACTTTCCAGAAGGAACAGGATTGTAATATAGCTTAGGTAGAGATAAAAAAAGATCCAGAACCTAGGCATCTCTGCATGAACAGGTAGACCTAAGAATCTTGTTGCCTAGGGATCTTCTCCAGGCAAGATGGAAACCTATTAGGAATTTGTGAATGCTGGAGGGAAGGTGGCTGGAATATAATCATATTTAACAAAGATTTTTTGACACCTGAAAGTTATGCCTGTAGATGACTTGGTATAATAGGATCTGGACTTTAAGTACTGCACTATGCTTATTTATTTAGAAGAGGAGTAACATTTCTAAGGCTAGAAAATGCTTGGTAGACCACCAGAAAAATTGTATAAATCTGAACTGGAAATGAGGATAGAAAAAGAAATTTGAGAACAGATTTGAAATGGAAGGTAGGCATTGTTTCTGAGGTGGGAATCTTGAAAGATTGTTAGTTTTTGGCCCTGTACAAAGCAAAGAATGTAAGGGTTTTCTCAAGATTTAATTAGGAGTATACAGTTTGAAACAAAGGTAAGTACTTGGGTGAAAAGATGAAGATGATTTATGCATGGTGATCTAGTGAAAATATTTATGATACGGGTTAAACACTGAAGTACATCAGAAAACAAAAAGATGAGGGCAATGAAATGCAACAAAATCGCTAGTTAAATTTGGGGGCTGAAAGACTTTCTCTTTCATTAGGTATGCAGTTAATATTTGGTTATATCATTAATATTAATTTCCATTCTGTGGGTCTACCATGGTCAAGAATGAGTAAAGAATGGTGGGTTAAATTTCAAATTACAATCTACCTTCCAAAAATACTGGTGAATTAAGTAACAAAAAGTCCTACACATGTATATCTTTTCTTCTGAATGATTAAAATGTACCTGTGCAACTAAAAAAAAAGTCAAAAATCAAAACATTCAGAAGAATTAACCTAAAGACCTACTAAAAGCAAAAACCTGGCACCTCATAAATGTTACAGGAATTAATGCTAATCTGAAATAATCTTTTTTTATAAAGGAGCATGTACAACATTTAAGTTGTCAGAATGAATTATGAGCAACTATGAATTTGCTGTCCATGTTAGACAGTTCCATTGTAAGGAAAAATGCATGAAATCATGAAATTATTTTGGAGGATGATTTCATCAATTCACATGTCAAAGGCTTTTTAAATAGCTGAAAACTTTACTAATATATTTTCCTCAGTCCCTTAAATATTTAGATGTAACAGTAGCTTCTCTTGTGAAGATTTAATCAAAACCTATTGGAGTAATTGTAGAAAACTCCCATTGACCTCTGGGTCAAGATCAGAGGAGACAGCAGCAGGGGATGTCAAAGTGGGCAACTGGATAGGCCAGCAGACCTGGAGAAAGAGGTGGATGAGGCCTTCTTTAAACTGACAGAAGCTTCCAAATCACAGGAACCCATTATCATGAGGGACTTTAATTACTGGGGAGGAAAACACAGCAGTGCACAAACAGTCTAGCAAATTCTTGGACGGTGTTGGGGATAATTTTTTTTTGGATGCAGGTAGTAGAGAGGGCATTTAAGGAATAAGATCTTCTCAACTGTTGCTTACAAACAGGAAGAAATTGGTTATGAAGGAGGAAAGTACCTTGTGTGACAGTGGGTGTGTCTACACAAGACATTTAATTCAGAGTAGACTAATTAGTTGCACAGTAAATGTTGTGCACCTACACATGCATCCCTATTAGGCCGTAAGAAACTAATAAACTCTGGAGCAGTGTAGTACTTGTAAATACAAGTACTATCCTGTTTCAGAGTTTTTTTTACTCCTCCATAGAACGTGTGTGGATGCCGATGCAGCTGGCTGGGGCATGAGGGTGCTTCAGTGCAGGGGCTGCCTGCTGGCAAGCACCACATTGGAGTACCCTTGTGCCTCTGCAGCACATTGAGGCAGGTGGTCAGAGCAGTCCCAGGCTAGCAGTTTGACTCTTCCCCCCCCTCCCTCAGGCTTCCTGCCAGCTGGGGCTGTTTTGACTCGGCTCAACATGCTGTGGTCCTGGGTGCACATTCAAACAGTGTTCCTGAGAGCAATAAACTCCAGTGTGATATGTGCTGGAGTTTATTCCTGCATGCCAATACCATGTGTAGATATGCCCAGTGACCACAAAATGATAGGATTCAGGATCTGAAGGGGAGGAAGAAAGCAGAGTAGTAGAATAAAGACACTGGACTTCAGAAAAGCAGACTTTAGCAAACTCAGGGAACTGGTAGACAAGATCCCCTGGGAAGCAAATCTGGGAGGAAAAGGAGTCGAGGAGAGTTGGATGTATTATAAGGAGACCTATTTAAGCGTAAAGAAGCAACCTATTCTGATGCAACAAAAGATTGGTAAATGAAGTTGGAGATCAGCCATCTCATCAATGGGTTGAAACTGAAAAAAAGCATCTTACAAAAAGTGGAAACTTGGTCATAGAACTAGAGAAAATTATGAGAGTATTGCATGGTCATGCAGAGAGAGAAGTTTTAAAGCCAAGTCACAGTTTGAGGTGTAAATGGCCAGGGACATACATGTCATTAAAAAGGAATTTTGCAAGTATGTCAGAAGTAAACTTTTGAAGACCAAAGCAACCACAGGTCCCTTATGAAATGCAGAAGGCACCTAATTAAGGATGATGCAAAGAAGGCTGAAGATTTAATGCCTTTTTTACTTCAGTCTTCAGAAATGGAAATAGGCATCAGATAATGAGTGTAGTTGGAAGCAAAGATGGGGAAGGAGACAAACAGCCTAGAGTAATGGCAGAACAGGTTTTTTGTTCTTATTTTCCTGTGACCTCACTGGGCTTCATGTTGGGGCTTCAATTGTACTTTTAAAACGGTAATATTTAAAATGGGTTTTTATCTTTCTCCGATTTAATTTTCCTTTGGTCAACAGAATGAAAATGACAAGAACTACATAGAAAGGAACACTTTTTTTTCTATTTGGAAAAAAAGGAAAGTGTGTTTGTTTCTGAATACTAAAGTAAATATATTTTTGAGCAGTAGCTAACGAAGGCAGAATGCTAGTCATAAGTGTGTGTTCACTAAGGATTTAATTCCTGCGTACAGTTGAATGTGTGAAGTAGCAATTGATATACAAATTGACAAGCTTAGGATTTGTGATTTGAAATAAAGGCCTTCATGGAATTTATCAAAGATTAACATATGAGTGCTAAATATAGAATGCTACTTCATCTGAAACAGGGATGTTCAGCTGATGCCCCGAGGGCCACATGATGTCCCCAAGGGGTTAAACTGTGGTCTCTCGCTTACTTGTCTGGGCACTGTTGGAACTGGATTCACATCACAGCTCTGATATCCTGCTCTGGGCAAGCACAACCTGCAGACTGACCACAACTCCTCCAGTTGATAATAGGCAACATTTATTGACGCACAGTGATTGAAAATAAGAGCAATGCAGGCAAAGAGAGCAAGATGATTACAACATACATTATCCAAATTCCCCAGTACCTAGAATATACACAAGGAAGGTGGTGTATCTGACCAGGAGGTAAACTACACCGTGAGGGTGTTTGCTTGAACGTCCAACGACAGCAACCTTAGAGGTTGGGGGCCAATGCCAACTTGTTCTGAAAACATCTCCTTTTGTATTCTTACTTCTTGGATGACACTTCATCTTTGGGCACCATTGATTGGTCTCCCTGTGGTCATCATCCTGTCTACATTCTGTTTTGTCAGCCAAATTCCTATCTTCATCAACCTATCACATGCACACACCTTAATTTGGTCATTTAATTTGAAACTGGAAATCCCAAGGGTTTGCAAGTGGGTACTACAGCCCTGGAGCCAGGCCTATCTCTGTTATGAAAATAAAGTTTGGGTGTTTTTAATTTCCCAGGATGTGTATGTTGGTTGGCCTTAGATACCCTATGTGCCTTGAAACCTGTGAAACTGTGACAGACAGGCTTTTAGAAATCAATTAACCCTTGCCATATTCCTAAACCATTGTTCTAATGCAATATCTACTTTACCTACAAGCCAGTTTCTAAAAACAAACCTCTAAATATCATTTTCTGGCTATCAAGCACTGCCCCCAAACATGTCTTTCCAGCTACCTGCCACTGGAGTCTGTGGGCTCCCTGTCGTTCTTTACTTTCTGCGTTGCTGCCCCTATACCTGGGGGCAGGAAGATGTGGTGTATAGGCCTAGGGGAGCCTTTGGCATGCAGGCTCACTGAGACCCCCCACACAACATGTCCTGTATGAAAAGGAGGAGGATGGGGGGAAATATGAGTCATCTGAGTAATGATTATCTATATTGATATCCATCAAATACTCTATTTTAAGCATAGTCTAGTCTGAATGGGAGTGCCTCCCTACAGAAAGTTCAGTTTCACCTGAAAAAATTTGGTTTGGGTCTTATCCATGAAAGTGCATACATTTTTCAGTCTTAGTAAAAATGAAACTAATTTTCATCAAAAAGTTTGTCACAGTAAAAAAATAAATCCAAAGATACATGAAAGATCCTTACTCCACTTATAGTTAGTTAAAGTAGGGGAAAAGAAAGTTTTACCAATAACTGACAAGCTTTAAAGCTGAAATATATGACTAAAGCATGACTGCAGGGCCAACGATGGCCTTCTGAATATATAGGGCCTTTGTACACGCCACAAAATTGGCCCTTAAAGTGGTTTAAATGCCCTTTTGCACTGCTTTAATGATGTTGCTGTTTGCACGTTTGGCGGCATATTCCACTTTAATGGCATTGCTGTTTGCATGCTTGGTGGTGTATTCCACTTTAAATGACTTTGGTACGTAGCAAAATAAAACACCTCTGAGGTGTTTTAGTTTGCTACCTAACAAAGTGCAACAGTGCACAAGGCACTGGAAGCCAATGTGCTTGGAGTTTGGCAGCTCTCACATAGCTCAGTGGCTGTGGGACTCGGCGGCAACCTGTGTAGGTAGACTCCACTAAAGAAAAAAAAAGTGGTGAGCCTGATCACTTTTTTTCCCCCCTGGATCCTGCCTGCCTCCCTGAGCTGTGCCAGGGCTCGGTGCTTCCCACGGGGTGAGGGGGGAGGGCAGTATGGGCCTGGTGCCAGTGGGGAAGTGCTGCCTGGGGGGCCCAAGTGCAGCTGAGTCACCGCTTGGCCTGCCGGCAGCTCGCCTCCCCCCTGCCACTGAAGAGGCAGGTAGGGATCGGGCCCCCAACCTTGTGTACATGCCATGGGGACTTAGCTTGGTTTAATTCTCCCTAAATTTAAGTGGTGTTTTTAAAATCTCACCACTTAAATTTAGGGAGAACTAAACTGAATTAAACCCTTGTGGCATGTACAAGCATCCCTGTTTGCTTAGATCACTTCAGAGTTGGAAGACCTAGGCTATAGGTCCCTTCTGTTCTTGAGAGTCTTAACATCCATATCTCACTCCCAGGATAGATCCCAAACCACAGGGCTAGTAGCTTAGTTGGGATGGTTTCTACCCCTTCTGTTGAAATTTGACAACTGCAGAAAGGAATGCAAATGTCATAAGTCTGACCGGCATACAGGAGTCTACTGTTGAGGATGTTCTCTTGGGAGCACCTGAAAATAACCTGTTCTTACTTGAAAATTGGACATTCACAAATAGTGCGTCTGTCTGAAGACACTATGCCTTTAAGAGGATTTAAAGTAGTTAATATTCAGTAGGGGTTTTATCTACTTCAGAAGACATCTTGAAGACATTTTGTTGTAGCTCCCCAAATTACATAGTTGGATCCTTTGGTACCAAAAAGCACCCCATTGATCTCTCTCCATAGATGTTCTTGGGCACGGTTATTCAGCAGCCTGCCTGCTATTCAAGTACAAAATGATGGATAAGAGCAACGTTTCCATTATTAATTCTTCCTCTTTCTAGCTTGCAAGTATGTCAAACACTTCTGTACACTACTGATTGAGCTAGAACTTAAGTGAATCAAGTGTATCTAGAACTGTTGTTTCCCTGGTTTATAAATGTTCACTGCGCATTGATCGCTCCAATTTTAGCGTATTAGAATGAGCTTAGTGCTTTTTTTTTTTTTTAAGCTAGAAGATATGCAACTTGCTCTCCATTATAATATAACACAAGGTCTCGGTTTTTGACAAAATTGCATTTAAGTTCTGTTAAATGCATTCCAAGCAATCGCCTCCTGGCTGCTCATCCCAGTTTGGTTCATTCTGGTTTCCAGAAACTGATAATGTGGTACTGATCTAATGCTCTTTCTTTGGGGATATTTTTTGAGCAAAATTTTCTTTGACTTTTATAGGTCTTTTGCTAAAGTAAAGACTGGAGGAGTAAGGCAAATAGCTATCATCATGATTATGTAAGGAAGATGTATTTTCAGTGTACAAAAAAAAATGTATTAAAATACTAATAGCTTCTTAGCATGACTCTCTTCCTTCTACTTCTTCCTGAGCTTATTATGCAGGTGGTACTTTTAGAAAAATGCTTAATATTAGGTTAATCAGTTTTATATATTGTAATGCTTCTATGATTAGTTAATCTCTTTGTATTCTGTATTAACTACCAAGATGATTAATTTGAGCTTTATGTTCCATATTTCAGTTTACAGAAAATTGGTGATAGCTAGGTATGGAAGTCACCTTAACTCAGTAACTTTTTCAAATTGCTATAGGTTGTTCATATTTATAGAATGCAATATTTGCTCTTTGGCTGGGAGACTGATAGCTGCTTTGCTTTTATGACATGGTTTGACAGCTTATCCATTTGAAAAGCAGAGGCTTCAAAGGAAAGCTTTCCTTTTTCTACGTGCTGCATCAGCAGCTGTCTGAGAAGATGGGAGATTTGGTAGGAAAAAAGGCAGAAGCTGACTAAAGCCAATTTGTCTACGTTTTTCCATTTTGCAACTAAAAGACATTTTCTAGGTAATGCTTTTTGTAGAATAAAAAGTTAATGGGAGTTGTGACTATTGTTAGGGTGTTCAGTGGTAGCATAGTCAGCATTACACCAGATATATTTCTTCGTGTATGTCAAAGTCCTGGGTATTTGCTGTAGAGAACATATATAAAATACATTACTGAAAATAGTTCCATTTTACTGTAACCAATAAGTCACAAAAGACTTGCACGATATAATAAAGGTTAGCATATGCTATCTGTGTTGGATGACCAATACCTTTTAAAAGGGAATGCAGCTGAGCAAGCATTAAACTTCATAACTTAAAATTTTGGTTGGTCTACAGTGAAATCTCCTCTTTTTAGTTGTTGAATAATTGACTAACAGGATCCCTAGAGAATTCTGTCTTCAAGTCAGTGTAACTTCTACCATGTGTACTTTCTTTACATTCAGGTATATTTTTTATGACTTTCTATCTTTGATCAATGTGGTTCTGAAGGAAACGCATACTAACCGAAAGTGGTTTGGAATTTGAGATAACATTTATCCTGACTCTAGTTGGTCACTAACTCATCACAAGAACTTATTGGTTGGGCTAAAAATAGCATAGAAAGCCTGAATGATGCTTCAGAATGCTGTCTTGTTTCCTGCAAAGCTGTCAGGTAAATGGAGCTGTCAGTCATATCCCTTCCACAGATTCTTAAGATGCAGTAATGGTTTCTTGCCCAGGAAACTGGATGAGTGGATGGTTGACCTTGAACATCCTAAATTTTTGTTTGCTGGAAGCTGTAATAGAAAAGAAGGGAGTGGACATGCTCTTTTTATCTTCCTCCTGAGCAGCCATGCTTTTCCACTACATGGGATAGGATCCTGAGCTTGATGGACCTATGGTCCGAGCCAGTAAATAGGTTTTCTTATGTTCTTCAGGGATTCTTCCAGATCCATGTCATTTCTGGGGTCAGTGGCTTTGAGCAGAGTGTCACAGGGTCGGGGAACATGGGATATAGTACCTGTGGTTTTGAGGGAACTGGCCACAGCTTTCAGGCCATATGCTGTGGAACTAGGGGCTTGAAACACCTGAGAGTTTCCCCAGTTTTGAAAGTAACAAAAACATCACCTTTACTGAGAACCTGCAGTAGCTGGAAAACATGTTTTATTTAAGGAATACTATGTGTTGGTATTCCTGTGAGGGAAGGGGATGGGGAAAACATCCAAAGACACTTGAAAGAAAAATACCCATTAATCAGAAATCCTGCTTTTTCATTTGTTTTTTCATTCCCACCTAATCATGAGATTTGGGTTAATTTTCTGGGTTTGGAAAGATTTATTTTTTTGAGTTGCTGGGAAAATTATTTAATCTCTCTGAGTTACAGTTCCTTGTGTGGGATGAGAATTTGCTCAATGTCAGGTGTCTCTGAGTCTTGCCATAGAACTTAACCTGTACAGCATCTAGTATAAGGAGGCTCTGATCTGAGGAAAGGCTATTAGATACTACCTGAGTGCAAGTAGTACTGAAATTCCATTTGGATTTCATTTCTTTTCATCTGCCAAATGAAAACAATTTATAATTCTGTGTGTCAAATGTTATGATTGGAAGGGGAAGTAAATGGCTACTTCCTAGACCAGGGGTAGGCAACTCCTGGCACGGGCGCCAGTGTGTGGCACTTGAAGGCATTTTGCTTGGCACTCAGGCCTTGGGGTGGATGGCAGGGAAGGAATTGGAGCTGTGCTGCCATAACAAGAATTGGGGCACTCATCGCTCCCCCGCTGTCTGTCCCTGGTGCACCAACATCTTACCAATCGTAGTTGTGGGTGTTTTGGACACTCTGCCCAAAAGTGTTGCTGATCCCTGTCCTAGACATGTTTCAAGGGTACCATTAGTTTGAAGATGATAGGTATACTAAAGTTTTATGTGATTCTATTGTACAGTAAAGAGGAAAACTTGTATAATTTCATATTTCTAGTAGGTAAGGTTATCCAGTCCAGTAAAATATTAGTCCAGATATCTCCATCTGTCTTAAGTTATCCCACACTGCTTTTGTTTTCGTGAAACTGTCTCCCACTCCCACATACAACTGTTTCAGATTTGGACATTTGTTATACCTACAAATGAATGACGGCTACCATGGCTCTGTTGATTTGAGTAGCTATGTTTTGGGGATTGTAAGTATAGGAAACCCTGTTCTAGATCCTTTGAAGTGTGCATCCCAGCCAATGGGATCAGAACAAATAAAATTATAACACAGTGCTGCAGGGTGGGGAGGGCAAATGGCCACAGGTGCAGGCAGCAGAGCAGGACCGGTGCCAGGTTGAGCAGGCACCAGGGTGGCGAGGGGCAGGGGTCTAGCTGCCGGCTTTCCCTGCCACAGCAGTAGGAGGGATGAATTTAAGAAGACCCTTCAATATTTAGATTCTGTACATTGAAAATTATAACAGATTTATAGTTTTCCATGTATAGAACTTAATTGGGGGGGAGGCATACTCTTGTTTTCAAAGTCATCTTGGACTCAGGCAAATATAGTATATGAGGTGGGCCTTCTCTGTTCCCAACTTATAACTTTATACTGCTCTATGCAGGCCTGACTGAGGAACCCTTGGGAAATGGACTGCTGTCTTCTGCAGTAGCTGGAACTTCTAGGAAGGCCTTAGAGATGGCTTTAGGATGAACACATTGCAAAAATTTACAATTGAAGTAACAAAGCAGGAGAGGGGGCAAAAACTTTCATTGGATAACACCCCCCCACCCCAATCTTCTCATTATCTTCTCAAAAAGAACAATGGGTATGTGGAGCAATTTGTCATTCCTCCTATTCTGACTGACTGTGGAAATTTTTAAGCAGTGTACATTTTTTTTGTTCTGCCAAAATTCTTTGGGAAAAGAGAAAATAAATTTTTAATTCAAACTTTATTTAGAACAGAATCATATTCATATCAAATATAGCTGCTGTAGTCTTTTTGTCAGCAACTCTTGATGAAAAGACTGGCTTACTGCAACTGTTTGGATATCCAGAAATACTTTTGGTAAAATAATTCTCAGTACTGACAGTTCAATAGATGATTCAAATATCTCCATTTACTTTTTAAATTGTTACATCAAGGATAAATTCTATCATATCAAAACTGTTTAGCAGTCAGATTGCTTTCATTTATAGTAGACTTCAGTTCTAGTGTGACTCCAAAATCTGAATAAGATATAAGGAATTATATATAGAGTTTCATCAAGATATTGACAGCAAAATCTGGAATATCTTTCTGAACCATTCTGACTTCACAAAAATGAAGGTGGTGAAATTACGCTGTAGGCGTCATATGTTGGGGCCTATGAATCGAATTAGTAGTTTCACAACACCTCTGTTTCAAGCCTAGTTTGCCTCTCAAAACTTATACTTTATTGGTGGATGGCTACAATAAAAAAAGAAAAAGTAATAAATGTGGTTTAGATACATATGAAGGTAAAGACTAACTGCATTTCCAACTGGTTCAAAAGCTGTAGCAAATATTATAGTTTCACCCACAGCAACTGCAGTGGTCTGTGCACTTCTTGGCACCCTTCCAGTTTCTCAAACTGTTGGTTTTAACACGCACAGCTCTGCATGGTTTGTGCATGTAACAGGCTCTTTTTTCATGTTATTCCAGAGCTGGAGTTTGAGGTTTTAATTTGAGGTCTGTCAACCTCTAAAGTGTGGAATAAAGTAGAAACCTCTTTATATTGGAATTTGTTTTCACTTCTGGTCTTGTAGAATTTGCTGGCTTAGCACTCACTCTAAAGTGGGTATATTCACTAAGCCCTGAAGGATTTGGGGCAGTGAAAGGAAAAAAAGCAGAGTGTTTTATTTTTATGAGCTAGTCTGGCTATTGCTGCAGCTGCTGGATTATATTTTATAATGTATAATCTCCATAAAAAAATATACATGCCTCTAGAACTTTTTCAGAGGCCCAGTATATTCTCCAAAAGAACAAATAAGTACAAATTTAAGCCATTATAGCAGGGTTATCCAACTTCTAAGACCCCAAGGGCCACACCAGCAGGAGAAAAATGCCACGTGGCCCACACCAGGTGAGCCACAGTCCTCTGGGCCTTGTGCTATATGGGTATCGCTACCTGCACTGGATCCCCAGCCCTCCTGCCCCCTCTCTGTGTGAAACACCTCTCCCTATTGCTGTTTCACTCAGGCATGATACCCTTCCATGTAGCCTCGATTCCTCTTTCCCCTTACCCAGTGTGTACAGCCAGGATTAAACGTCATCGCCTTGTGCTTCACTGTACTGCCTAGTCCCTTAGGTGAGTGCATGACACCTCCAGGCTGCCCCTCCCTCTGTAGAGGAGGGAGGGGCAGCCTAGAGGCAATGGCTGTAACAGCTGCTGCAACTGCAGCCAGTGTGATGGGGGGAGTGGCAACCAGGTGAAAGCCCTGGTGCATGCAGCTTAACCCAGGAACAGCAACCGGTTCAACATCCTTGGTTTATAATAATTTTGCAGATTCTCGTATGGTATTGGAGAAATGAAATGGGGGAGGAGGAAATGCTTTACTACCAATAGGAATATTAGAATCCTAAAAATATAAGAAAAACTGGCAACATGGGACCTCAGGAGGTCCTCTAGTCATCCAGTTGTTTATCAGACCTTTTAACTTCCAGTGATAAGGATTTCACAGTTGCTCTAGACCAAGGGTAGGCAACTTTTTTGGCTGGAGTGCCAAAAAACCCACAATGTATACCTTGGAAGGTGCCAGAGTGCCGACATGCCGGAGCCTGGAGCAGCTTTTTGCAGCCTCCCGGCTGCAGCCGGCCCATGGCGCCCAGTCTGCTTGCAGCAGGGCTTGCAGCCTCCCAGCTGCCCGCTGGGAACAGCCTGGGCTCCATGGCTGGCAGCAGCTGTTTAGAGCCCAGGCTGGCAGTGGTGTGCTGAGCAAAATGGTGTTGCATGCCGTGCTTGGCACGCATGCTGGGGGTTGCTGACCCCTGCTCTAGACAGTTTATTTCAATGCTTAACCAACTCATGCTCAGAAAATTCCTCCAAATATCTAACATAAAGTTCCTTTGTTACAATTTAAGACTGTTAGTCTACCCTTTGTGCACTTTGAAATCAACTGTTGAATTTCCTTTCAATGTTGTTAACCTTTTATTCTTCAGACTAGGTAACCATGGTTCTTCCAGTTTTTTCCCTGTAAATTGTTTTCCAGCCTCATCATTCATTCTCCAGTCCGTATTTGTGCATGTACTTGCTCTATCCTAAGTGCAGAACTCTGTACTTGTCCTTGAATCTAGCATACTTATTTTTGTTTTCATTGCATGGTAAATTAAATCAAAATCTTCATTTTGGGGGAAAAAACAAGAACATTCTTTAATAAAAAAGGTGGAGCTGATGAGTACCCAGAGCATGTAAAATATTCATCCTAACTTCCATTTTTCTTTCTTCTTTTCTTTTAAATGGACTGGCTTTGGTCACCCTTTCTTCCTTGAATTGGAACCTTCTATTATGTGTCTTGATTTAATTCTACAAATAGGTAAGTTAGTGATTTTTTCCCCCTCAGTTACAGTAGATGTACTTTTATTTGACACAGAAAGTGAATAAGTTAACCATTTTAATGAAAAAAAAATCTGTTCGAAGTTTGTCCATTAATACAGATTATCCATATTAAGAAGAAGTTATAGATAGTAATGTATCTTTTCTGTGCACATCAGACAGGAGGGTTGACTTTTTTGCTTCTTGGTCCTGTTAATTTGGGCTGTTGGCTTTGCCTTCATTTGTATTGACATGCAAAAGGCCTGCTCACATTAAAGGGCTATCTGTCTATTGTGCTGAAAGCTGAGCGCTAAGAGTCTGCTTTAGTAGAACTGCAATTTATACAGATGATCCATCATAATGTGACACGTAAGGGATAAGGGTAGACATGCAGAGCAAATCTTTGTGCTCTAACTTCTTCCTACCACTTTATACAACAGGAATTGTCTTTCTCTCTGTAGAATGAATACATGGTCCAAATGTGTAGGGCTCACTCTACTCCATGCTGTTTTGGGCTTCCAAATCTCATACTTTGGAATGCTCTGCATGTTAGCATATAAATGTCACCAGGATTATTGAATAAATGCTCACCCATTTATGTGATGATAAAAATCACTGGGATACCAAAAGTTTACTCCTAGGGCAGCTGCTTCGTTTTCATCAATAATGCAACAGCCTATGAAATCATTCTCTGCTCCTGGATGGCTATACATTTTGATTTCAGATGACAGAAAGAAATGATATCATGCGTTATTATAATCATTGATTTAATAAAGTAGCAAAAGCCTAGGCTTAGTACTGATTTTTTTTTAAATTTAAATACTCTTATGAGCCACTCAACATCAGAGAAAATGCCAAATAAGAAAGTCAAAACCAGTCAGGTGTTAGTTGTTGGCTCCTCCCCACTCCCCCTTTAAGAATACAGGATCAATTAAAGAACCTTATAAATCTCATGACTGCCAAAATCAACTAAGAAAACCTTTCTTCTCTGCACCCACTTCCATAGCTAGAGCATTTTCTAGCCTAACTGCAAGTTGGGCTTTGCTTTTTGAAAAGTAATAAGCAAGAATTTTAAATGGTTTGACATTTATGTATCATTGTCTAAGAAGGACAGTGTATTGTAATCTCTTATTGCAGTGTCAGATAAAATGGTAGCATGTTACTGTATAAAGGACTCATCTTCCATCACTGATGTTTTATCTGCTGAATAGTGTGTGCCTGTGTTTGTGTTAAGTGAAGGGTTGGGGAAGGGTAGGTTTATGCAGCTCATATTGATAAATGGTCTGTATTGGTGTTCCCCTGACTTAATGCTGACTCCTTTTTTCCATGAATCAATCATAAAGTAAATTGAGAAGCTGTAATACCTAATGGAGGTACATGCTGTCATACCAGAACCAGCATGAAAGAAAGGAATTAATTCTGGTCATGTGTCCATATCTTTGCCAGATGTTTGGGATTGTTATAAGGTCTAGTCTCAAACATATTCTCTTGGAATTAGTGGTAATGGTGATCTACTATTGAAAAATAATAATCTGATTTATCTTATTAGTAGCTTGTACCTATTTATATGGATGATAGTCCTGCTAAATAATGATGCAAATGTGAAACTAAATAGTTGCGGTCTGTATTCATTACTATTGACTCATTTTTGAAGCAATGAAAGTAATGAGCAAATTGTGGCAGTGCAGTTTTTGGCAGATTAAATGATGCAAATCTAGCAGACAAACTACTTCATTTCTTTCAAAACAAAACAAAGAAAAGTACATTATTTATTAGTTGATCTAACTTATCAAATAACAAATTTAGCAATTAAAGATGCATCCATTCCTCTAAGGTATACATAAATACAAATATTTATCTCTCATCAACAGTTCTTCCTTAATGCAAACACCCTTAAGGTCCGTACAGAAGTCTCGTCTTTTCTTCTCTTCCTTTCAGTCTCTGATAAAGTTCCCTTATTCTTCAGTTTATCCAGCCTTGGGTTTCTTCATCTCCATTTATAGCCAGTTTAATAATTCACCCCTTATCTCCTCAAAACTCTGCATAATACAAATCTCAGTCTAGTACCCATCTCTGATTTCTGTCTTTAAATTCATTACAAATATGTTTGTAGCTGTTAACTCATAGAACTTGCTCTCCCTTTCAGTGTTCAAAAATTTCTCAGACTTTCTGTTTTGGAGTCAGGAGAAGATTCTTTTTTAGCAAATTCCAAGAACTTCTGTCAAACTTCTAAGTAAGCATTTTTTTCTACTCCCCTAAAGAACATTGACTTGGACGATTTTCCCATTACTAAAGCTTTTCAAATTATTTTAAACTAGTCAGTAATTCTAGGAGTGTGACTTGTCTTCCAAGCTTTTTGCAAATGTAATTCTTGTAGCCACTGAAAGGTGACCAGTCACTTCTCTATGACTTGTATATGTTGTAGAGTTTTTAAGAAGGTTTAAGAAAACACAAAGGCTATCTCATTGTTGTCATTCTGTTGTTTCCCTTATTATGTACCTTGTTACACATTAATTTTGGACAGATCCTGGAGCTCTTAACAGCTTGATAATCCACACATTAATTTTAAACTGCCTAAAGTGTGCCCAAAACTAGTTTCAGGTATTATGTCATGCCAGGGCAGATTTATATCTGATCTGTGTTACCTTATTCATGTTCCATAAATGTGTGGCTTCTCCCCAAGGATGAGCTGCCCAAGTTGCAGTCCTCCTGCATCCCAGGATGCAGTGTCCGCTCCCCCAACCTCCTGTTCTGTGTGGACAGATTTTTAACCCCTGAACATTGCTGTCCTGGTGGTGGTTCTGGCTTCAAGCCAATTCCACTTCCCACCCTTGGGGTGTGACATTCCCATTTCCAGGGTGCAACCCCATACAAACAGCCAAGCTTCAAGGCATGGATGGGGAAAGGGATCTACGGGGGGTGGGGAGAGAATAAAGTAGGGGGGCCGGATTGGGTCCACATTTGGCTTCCTTTCTGGGGTGGGGAAAGTAGCTCCTCCAGAAATGCCTTCCATCACTGCTTACAGCTTCTAGCCATCCTGAGAAACACAGCCAGTTCTCCCTCCCCTCCCCCATACTCCAATCCCAAACCCCAATTTATTAAAACCTGAGACCTTCTTTAATTTACTTTCTCTTCTATTTCTTTAAAATTTTTTTTTTTCACTTTTTATTTTACCCTTAGTGACTGGCTTCACCACCATTCCCGCAGCCCCTTTTCCTTTCTGCCTCCAGTTTCATTAACCACCCCATCAAATAACTCTTTTTGCCTCCCAGCTTCATGTTTTCACCCACACCGCTACCAAGAGCCTACCCTGGCTCACCAGCCCTCTAGTGGCAGCTCATAGCTATAGCTGATAGTCAGGCCCCTGCTTGCCAGCCCTCTAGTGGTAAGTCACAGCTGTGTAGGTATGGGACAGTCTGAGAAGTTTTGGGGCCTTAAGGTGTAGCTGCTCTAAACTCAAGGTAGCACTGACACTGATCAACATTTGAGTGGCACGAAGTGCAACGTGTAACAAGGCTCTGTGTCACCAACCTTTTTCTGGAAGAGTTTGATTCTGGGATGCATCCGTTATGCGTGATAGAATCCTCCCAGATGACCACACTCCCTCCAACATTTGCTTGTTCCCTCACTATAACTACAGAATCAGCAATATAAAATAGGGGAAATGTAACAGATTGATCATACAGTTACGGGAATCAGATTCATCTCGCTGTTTCTTCTTTGACTTTCAGTGCCCCTTGGCTACAGCTATTATGGATGCATATGATAGGTGCTTAACTTTATTGAAAAGTTAACAGCTGCTCTGAGGATACCATCACCTTCCCTTACTTAGCATATGCACAGTGAGGCCTTAACTTACAGTATGCTGAGGTAGAGTAGGTGGTTTCTGAGAAGGCAAAACCTAGTCAGTGAATTAAAAACCATCTTGATATGCAACCTATATCAGCAGGGCTTAGTTTGACAATGTATTTTCTACCCCCAGCATACCACTTTATCCAGTGAAGGGAGCAGAGTTACTTTGTTCTTTGGTTCCTCCCCTTTTCCCATCAAAACAAGTCTGAAAATGAAAATTTAGTTTGGGATTTTTTCATCAAAACGCATTTGTGTTTTCTCTGGAAAGTAAAAAATGCCAAAGGTTTTCAAATAACTGTTTATATCATCAGTCTTTTTATTTTATTTTGACCAGAACAATATCAGTCATCCTTATCACTTTAATTTTGAAGCAGAGTTTATACACAGTCAGTATTTCAGGCAGGTTATTTTTAGTATTTGTACAAAACCCTAGTACTGTTTGACTTTAGAATCCCTATCTTATTTTAACCATTAAGGGATCATCAGAATTAGCTATGATTTAGTAAAAGCAGCTCCAGTAAAGATATGCTGCATTCAGATAATTGATTACATCTGCAGGGTTTTTTTTTTTTTTTTTCTGAATCATTTTTTGCATACTGGGGCTTTTATATATAGGGCCATTTTTAATAGAGAAAGAGGCAAGTCCATCAGTTTGGAATCATTTAGCAAAGTCACAGAAATCTGTTTTAGAGATGAGAAGATGTCATATTACTCGCCTCCCTCAACCCTTTCTTTAAGGGGTAAACTTGGATATTTTGGTGGTGATGTTATATTTTATATTAGGGATGTTTAACTTACATTGTGCCCCAACTTGGATTTCAACCACAGGGTTCCTTATGGGCTGGGTCTAGCTCGGTGCATGAGAAACTGAAGGTAGCAGCTCCTGGACCCAGAGCGTGCAGTACATGTCCCATGCCAGATCTGGAGCTGCCATGTTCCCCATGCCATGGTAGGAGCTCTGGCTACAGTTCCAGCTCTGGCATGGGGCATGTGGTGGGGGCCAGTGGTTGGGGAAATAGGGCCATGGAAGTAGCAACAGGCAGAGCAGCTAGAGTGTGACTGGGGCTGCTTCTGCCCTTTCTTGCCCTCCTCCCATCAATTATTATGTACGCTGTGGCCCCCAGATTCTGTAGCAGGCCACTTCTCCGCAGCCATGCAAGTACATTTACTTTGCCCACCAGTAGTCTGGTTGGCCAGGTAGAGTGGATCTGTGGGCTGGATTCAATCTGTGGTCAAAAAGTTTGACACTTCTGCTTTATATAACTATAAAGCTTTGCAGCATTTCTTTTTCAGAAATATACTTCTGTTAGCAGGTTACATAGAATAAAAAATACTCGGAGTAAAACTTTGGTCTTGTATTATTAGTTTTTAAGTAACTCCTGTTATATGCCTCTTTGGAGGGTTCATATTTGACTGATTTATGCAACATAAGGCACAATTTCTTAAAAATTTCAGTGAAAATAGTTTGGTGTCTGTTGTGTGTGTGTAAATAAAAAACAGTGGGTATTACATTTCTGCATAATCCCTGTCATAATTTTATTCCTTCTTTAAAAACTAACTGTACTATATATATATATATATATATATATATATATTATATTAATATTATATTTATGGTTTTACTTTTGTGGTGTATAGTCATTTTAATATAATTACACCCAAATAATGAAGCGTTAAAGGCAAATAAATAAAGTTAATTTGTTTCCTTAACATTTTTACAGTTCATTGTAGAAACTATATGGAGAAAATTAATTTTATTCCACTATATAGAGTATTGGACAACAATGAAAGCCCTGATCAGCAAGGCATAAAGGTGAGATTTTCAAAAGGGAAAGGCAATTGCTGCTGAGTTTCCATAGAAAGTAATTGAATTTTTTTCTTTCTTTCTTGGAAATAATCTTCCTAGGAACAATTCTTTGGACACCAGAGGGTTTTTTATGAAGTTTAAACTTCTGGCTATAATTCTATTGTATTCATATTTGAAATGTTATAACACAAATTAATAAGGTGAGAAAAACAGTAGACACTTAAATTCAGTTTTTAATAACTTTATTACTTACATAAAATTATGCTGCAGTCTTCAAAAAATTTAAATTGTATTATGATGAATTAGACTAACTATCTGCTTTCTTTGTGTGTGTCTCTTCTTTTTTTAATCACACCATGAAAAAATGGCTTTTGTTCTCAACTTATAAGAAAAGTTAATAATTCAGGGAATACATTTGGAAATCACAGAATCTAGGCTCCCACTTTCACAAGCAACCACGTCCATATAGTCCCTTTAATATGTAGAGGATCAGGCTTCCTTTGCTCATGTAAATCTCCAATGAATTCAGGAGTGGTCTTGCCTGAGTGATGAATGAAAAGTAAATGCTAGTTTGTACCCCAGGTGTTCAATAGCACCTTTTTCTGACAAAGTCTTTAAGGACATACTTGGCACCTTGTGAGACTGGACCTTGAGTATGGAATTTGTCGCTATTGCTAGTAATAATATTTTGCAAACTTTAGTAGAAAAATCGTGGAAATATACTCTGACATTCCTAAACCAATGATGCTTCATATCAGGGAGGGTATACCCACATACAGATGTATCATTTCTCTTGGGAGAGTCATTGCTGTCCCAGGAGAGCTTGCACTAGAAACTACGAGCACACACAGGTGTATGCATAGGTGCCTTCTGGTTGTGCAGCATCAGCACTGTAAGCTCTCTGCGCTTCAAGGGCTTGTCATTTGAATATCTGTTAGGTGTCTCTGAATAACACCTGTTATGTCTCTGAATAACTACTCTCTGAGTAGACACCTGTTAGGTGTCTACCAGGAAGACAAACTCTGGGGAATTCTCCCAGACTGTATAAACGTGTGTAGTCTATAACTCTCCCTCTAAAGTGTCTACTATTTGCCACTGTGAGAGAAACTCCTGGGCTGGATGGACAATTGGCTTAACTTGCTATGATGCAACTTAAATTCTTATCAGTAAGTAGTCAGTTACTAAAACTTGTCAATTCTAAACAAAAGGATAATGTCAGAGCAGCATTAACATCTGGCAGCAATTATTTTTTATAAGTGCATGAGAAAGTGTCAAGCTAAAACTAACTCAAAGAATAAACTCTTTTGCCATCTCTTCAGAACACTTGCGCCCAATTTACACATTTTATATAATATGAAAGTAGTTTATGAACAATAGTGTGTGCATGTCTGTGTTTGTTACTATTGCAGTCATTGCTGGGGGCTGGTCTTGTAGGGGGCTCTAGCAGCACTGAGAGGAAGCAGCAGCCACCCCAGATTTTGCTGCAGCTCTGCTTTCAGCCCTGTGCTGCCACCTGGTGCAGCCCTGGCTTTTTCTGGTGGTTGGGTAGAGGTGGGGCATTCAGCCAGGACTGCGTTGGGTGGTGGCACAGGGCTGGGGGCAGAGCCGTGGCAAAACTGAAGGTGGCTGCAGCCTCCTCCCAGCACCTCCAGAGCCCCCACTGAGCACGGCCCCGGCCAGAAAAGCTCTGCTCAGTGCTGGCTCCAGCTCCACCCCGCAGGTGCAGCCCATCCTGTGTGGCACAGATCTGGGGGCATGTGCCCCCTGTGCCTCCGCACTCCTGAAATGCAAGCAGTGATGGGAGTTGCCCCCACCCCATGAACCATGTATCTGTCCCACGACCCCCGTCCGTCCCGGCTGGGCAGTGCCTGCCCCTTCCCTCACTGCAGGGGGGTATTTATCTGCCCCCCCATGTCCCTTCCCTCCCCCCTCCCTTTCCGACTTACCAGTTGGAGGTGGCTCTCCATGCTGCCAGCTCTGCTTCGTGCTGCATTGCAGCTGCACGTAGCATGGGAATTTATTGGCCAAATTATCGGCCCCATCAGGCCGATACCTGATGTAGACAATTTTCTTTATATTGGTCCCGATCCGATATCAGACTGATGTATCGGTACACCTCTAAACATTACAAAAGGATCAGAAGACACTTTTTAGTTTGCATTGTAAATTCAGCAGCTACATTTTGTATGGTCTGCATAGACTAATGTATTCCAACATTTTCAGCAGTAAAAAAGAAAAAAAAGAAATGTTTCACATTTCAGGTCTAAAAGCCATCTGGATAGTTAGGTAATTTTCAGGATGTGCATTGATATCTGTGCACATAGTACAAAAATGGATGTTATAGCCTATTCTCCAGTATCTATTTTATGCCTAAGTAATCCCATTAATGGTAGAAAGTATAATATAAGTGTAACTAAAATGCCAGGGGCCTTCTGCTTCAGAAATTTAATTTTGCATCCAGGCACATAAGTTATAAAAATGATTCATCTATCATTGTGACACTGATCATTTCATTTTTTCTCTTGCTGAAGTCCCTTGGCATTTTTTGTTCATTTATTTCATGCTTCTCCGTATGAATGTGAAACTTGGAAGAGCATAACTTCTCAGAATGGAAGAGGGGCTCTTGAGGGCCTAGCAGAGCTCAATCCGTGTGGGGTTGCAGAAAGAATAGTGGCCATGGAAGAAGTTGAATGCCCTGGTTGCAGCTCGGTTTTCTTGGTAATTCTCCCTGAGTGGTTACACAGTAGGCAGCTCAGGAAAAACAACGACAACAGTAATAACAACAAAACCCTCTCACTTTGTACCTGTTCTCCTGAAGGGACTCCAACATGAAGCAATTTTGTTTGCACCATAGGCAGTACAGGAACAACGCAGACTTAAAAAACTATGGCCAGTATTCTCTCTACTTTTTTTTCTGTTGCTGAAGTGTCAGTATAGTCTAATGACCTGTTGTGAACCTCAAATTTGGGCAGAAGAACATGCAGTGTTCATTTATAATTTCAATCCATCTGTTTGGCATTTAAGGGGAAAAATATATGTTGTTCATCTTGAGAGAGAAAGAAGGTGCATCCCATTCAGGCACTGAAGACAAATAAGTGGAGATCATTTGATTTATTCAGGACAACACAGAAAAGTGTCTTGGAGATGGATCTTGTCAACCCTGCTCTGAAGTGATTTGTGCCCAGTGACATTGCAACTGGATTCGTAAGGATTTAGTTTTATGAGCAAAACCAAAGTGGGAAAATAGAAATCCTTCCAGGGTTTAAGCCTTTAATTCAGGTTTATCTCGCAACAAAGCTGGCTGGTGACAGATCTGGTTCTAGGATTAAGTCAAGGTCCCTGTGTTGGCTTGTGTTTTCTCCAGGGTAAGTCGAAACCGGGAGCTTGGCATGTAGTCAGAGCTGCCTTTGTGGCCAAGTCAATGAAGCTTAAATATGACTTACTTCAGGATACTGATATTTTGCTAAACTGCTTAGCCTCAGCTGACAACTCGCACAGCTTTGGGGAATTGGATATTAAATGGCTTTATTTCCTGCGACCACTTTGGCTAGTCCCTTGATTGTCTCAATTGATCCTTTTAAAATTAATGAACTCAGAGAAAGAGAGAGCTCACAAGGTCTGCTTTTACTCTTCGCTAAGAGAAACTAAAACTGCCAAAACATCTCTATATTCCTGTATATGGAACAGTTTTGAAAGTGTCCCTTTCCCTTCACAAAGTACCCAAACCTTTTTTGCTGTAAGTGACATATAATTAGGGTTGCACTCAATTTGTGATCTCCTGATCTTTGTGGAAACCGGGAAAAAGGTGGTTTCTGCAATCACCGGAAAAAAAAACAAACTGGTGTTCCCTGTGATTTTTCATGGAATCTCAGGGGGAAAAAAAAAATTACTAAAAATAAAATACTGGCTGCCTGGCCTCACAGCCCACTGTTGTGGGGAAACTGTTGGCATGAAGGGCGAAGCCAAGATGGTGGCCGCTCCCTCCTCCCTCTGCCACTGATTGTCTAAGAGAGCTGCCTTTTGTGTGGTCCTGTCCCCTCTGCCAATCAGCAGTGAGGGGCGGGGCTGCATGAAGGGCAGTGCTCTTCGCCAATCAGTGGCGAAGGGTGAGGCCACGTGAAAGGCAGTCCTCTCGGCCAATCAGCAGTTTATAAATATATACATTTCTAGTTCAACTAGGGTACCTTGAGAGCTTCTCAGGCACTGCAGGGTGCCACATCATGTTAATACTGCTGGGTGTGTAAATTCATGTGATAAACCCAAATGTTTAAAATTGGAAACTACAGTGATCAATGCATTCTGCTGTGTCATGTTGTTTCTGAAGGGTTTTTTTTTTTTGCGATGGACAGAAGAACAAGTGAGAACTAAGAGCTGGCATTTAGCAAGCGGTGTCTTCTGTGTAAGCAGGAGTATAGACTCAAGTCACTCCTCCATAGACTTGAGACAAAGATCAAGAACCACTGTTATAGTTTATCATTTTTCACCTTGTAGAACAAGTTAAAAAATCCAGGATTTTGATGTAGGGGCTAATGAAGACAAAAGTCTCTTCTACTTAATTGCCTGTTTATGTTCTATATGGTTTTCTTAAACTTTTTTTCATAAACATTAGCAAGGAAGAATACTTAAAACATGCATTAAGTGTACATAAAACATGGCATAAGAATATATTATATATCCTGGCACAAGCCCAGGTATCCAGTTAGCTTTATTTTTCTGCAGTGCTAGTCAAAACATTTCCTTTCCTGCAGGTGGTAGTACATTTATTGGATTAGAAGTGCTATGCTGTGTGTGTGGTTTTGAATGTATATTTGGATCAGAATTATCTGTGACCCGAAAATAAATTACACTATGTAGGATTTATTCAGATATTTGGCATGATATATTCTTTGGCCATCACTTCAAATCACATCACCCTAAAAATAAATCATAAACATGTGCATCTGTTGAAAGTGATTAAATTGTAGAAAGTTGCATTCAACAGAAGAATTAATTTAATGTAAATTAAATTGGCAGATACAGAGACATGATCCACTAGCATAGAGTATGCTTTGTTTACACTGTTCATATGTTAAAATTAAATGCAGAAAAATTGGGCAGACATATTGAAATGTCCCTTAAACAGCAGTACAGATCAGAGCAAATATTTGCAGACATGAACAAATCTCAGAGGAATAGGAAATTATTTTTCAACAATTATGTATGCAGCTATCAAATACAATTTTCTGTAATTAGTGGGTAAGCAGAAGATGTTGACTTTCTAATTACATGACAATTCTAAGGGAAGTTTTCCCCTTTAATTTGCCTGGGTAAATACTATCAATACTTTCAGAATCAAAATAAACTACAGTTGCTATTTAAGATTTGTCAGCTCCATAGCATGTAAAGCAATGAAAAAGATGATTGGGATGAAAAGAATACATTGAAATAGATAGATAGCCTCCTACTTGTTTTGGTGAGGGGGAAGAAATTCCATATGTTGCATATGGAATTTCCTCATGTTTATATGTTTTAAAAATATATATATCTAAAAATAGTTTCTCTGATACCTTTCTGAAATTCTCTTCTAAGAAAATAGCAGTGACAAATGGGCTGAGATTTAAATCCTAAACTTGAGGAAAGAAAGATAGGAACCACTAATAACTTTAATTGGCAGATATAGAGGAAGGTGGATAGTGCTTAGGTATCAGCTGGAGGAAGATGGAGAAAGGAGCAGAAGCAACAGAGAACCCATTCTCACAGTTGCAGCTTTTTTAATTTGTTGGAAGGAAGTGGAGGGAAGAGGTAGGAAAAAGCACTTTAATTGAAATGATGGGGAGAATAATATGTATATATCGATGTGTTAAAGAACATGAAATGTTTAAAGATGTGTGTCCCAGCCGCCTGTGGAGGGTTCGGGATTGAGATTATGGTCGGGGGTAGAAAGGTAAGAAAGATTTATTGACTTGACAAAAACACAACTACATGTAGTAACAAGACAAACAATGACAGACAAAAGCAATTCACGTCGGCAACTTATCGGCAGTCCCCTCTGATGCCTGATACACAGCAAGCTTCTCTTTCCACAAAGTTCAGCGAAGTCAGGTGTCCCTGAACAGCACTGTCTGAAGGGGTACTGTGAAGGACCCTGGAATGCAGTTCTTGGGCTCCTCGAGGTCCACGGGCCCACTGATCCAGGCAACAGCTAACTAATTCTTTTCACAGAGCTGTATCTTCTTTCTGAATGGTTTCCAGATATTCCAGCCAATTTAAAGCTTCTGAATGGTTTTGATAATGTACAGCCACTCAGATTCCTTTTACTTCAACTGTCCTTAGACTGACCAATTAGCAGTACAAGCCTGCATTCCTTTGATAAGGTAATTTTAACTATGCCACAGGGCCTTACTACTTCAATGCTTTACTAAATTTACTAGGCCTTACTTTATACAAGACCTCACTACATCTTAAACTTTAATTAGGCTTTTAGCAACAACATATAGCTTAATATCTAAAAAAATATAGAAAAACACTTCATCTAATCTTCATAGGGCCTTCAGCAAGCACCTTTATCACACAAACATAATTTCAGCTGTCACAATATGGATGAAGGGATATAGTGATCCTGGACTCAGATTAAATGTTTGTAGGTGGACCAGAAATGTTGTTCCACCTACAAAGGAGTCTTGGAGCTGGCAGAAATTCAGATTGGTGACTGGACATAAAATTGTAAAATGAGATTTACTTAGGTGGGCTATATAGAGGACAGGGAAAATAGCACTAAAGTGAGTCATGGAGTGAATGAAATTTGACTCCCTTCCTTTCTATTTAAGCTTAAGAATATTCATGAAACAAAAAGTGAGGCTACCACTCTGTCAACCAGGAAACTAATATAACATGTTCTCTTTGCCAAGAATTAATTTTGAATGATAGAAAAAAAAATTAAGGTTAGCACGTGAGTTTAACAGCCTGCACTAGTTCTCGGCAACAGAGAGTTACCTCTGGGTATGTGCAGACATTTACCTCACCCGCTTTGTGATCAAGCTGTGTGATTATCCCTAACTGTAACCTTAACCCTTGGGAGTGCCTTATGTGCGTGTTCACTATGGAGAGAACAGGCTAGCTTTGACAGTCCTAGCCCCTGTGGTGGCAGCTGTGCCTGCTGGTGTTGTGGCTTCTGTGATAGCACTGGCAACAGCTCCAGGTCTTCCAAGGGGAGTGGCAGTGCTGCCATATTATGGCATCTGTGGACCTTGCTAAATGTTGCACTTTGAGGTGCTCAGATGTTGATCAGTGTTATTCCTTGCTCTAGTTTGGAACAGTCTTACATTAAGGCCTCAGTCCTTTTTTGACTGTCCCCATCTGCACAGCTGTGGCTTCCCATTAGAGGGCTGGTGAGCATGGGCCTGCCTAGAGGAAGTAAATAAAAGAAGGAAGTAAATGAAAGAAGTTCTCATGTTTTAAGAAATTGGGATTTGGGATTGAGGTGTGTTTGTGCGGGATTTGGGTCAGGGTGCTGGTCATGCATTTCAGGGTGTCTGGGAGCTGGGAATGGTGAGGGAAGGCACTTTTGGGGGAGCTGGTCCCCTGTCCTGGGAAGGAAGCCCCAATTCATAGGGATCAGATCTGGCCCTTTACCTTGTTCCCTCCAAACCTGCACTAGAACCCCCTCCTCAGCCTGTCTGTGTCTTGGGCCTGGCTATCTGGCATGTGTTCTGTATTCTGTTTGTATGGGGTTGCACCCCTAGGGGTGGGAGGTCATACCCCTGTGGGTGGGAAAGGGAGGTGGTTTGGTTCCAGAACCACCACCTGGGCAGTAGAGTTTTTTGGGGGGTGGAAAGTTTGTCCACACAGAACAGGAGGGTGTGGGAGGTGATACAGCATCCTAGGATGCTGGAAGACAAACTTGGATGGCTCATCTGTGGGGAGTGTCCACACCATAATGCAACACAACCTTGGTAACACAGATCAGAGATACATCTGTCCTGGAGTAGCATAACTTTAAGACACCTAAAATGTTCTTAAATATAGTTTCAGTGTTAATGTGTGGACAATCCAGATGTTAAGAGCTCCAGGAGCTACCTCAAATGAATATGTAACAAGGCATTTTCAGTACTTTAACTTCAGCCTGGCATCAGGGTGCCAGCAGGGCTTTTTAACAGCTTGTTGAGAAGGGGTCCCAAAGAACCATCAGCTTTCCCTCCCTCCTCTGTGGAGAGAGGGAGTGGGGGGAAGGGAGAGTGGAAGACTGCAGGGTGCAGGGGGTTCGAAGGACCCCTTATAGTGCTAAATATATCTACAGACACATTGCACATGGTTCTACAAAAAGGTTCTGCTACAAAAAGTTACCTCTGGGTATGTGTAGACATTTACCTCTGCCAATCTGATCATGCAGCTTATTTTAAGCTGTGTGATTGTCCCTACCCATAACAGTCACCCTTGGGAGTGTCTTGGGTGCATATTCACCAGTGCCTAGGAGTTGTGCTGGGAGCCCATTCTAAGTAACTCATGGAGAGAGAGGGACAGATGGGATAGTGGGTAGCTAGTGAATCTGGGGCAGGTTGGTGGGATTGAGGAATGGCGGGCGGGTCTGCAGGGGAGATTCTGTCTGGAAGTGGAGGGATCAGAGGCTAAACAGCCCAGTGGGAGGGGTAGGAAAAATGCAGCCCTGGGACTGGGCAAACAGCAGGGCTTTTCCAGCCTTAAGGCTTCACTCCAAACATTCTCAGGCATTTGCTAGATTGAGTGTAACAGGGAGTTTAGTGCTTCTGTTAGTTTGAGAGAGAACCTGCAGCTGGTAGAGCCTAGGAAGCTGACCTAGGGTATGTTCAAGAGAGAAGGCAGCAAGGAACCACTGTTACCTAGATAGTGAGCTGCCCATTAGTGCAAAGGGGCACACCTACAGCTAGTCAAGGCAACACCTGACTGGAAGTAGGGAGTGCTTAGGGAGAATATAAGACCTGAGCTTTAGCTTTGGTGTGTAGTTTGGCCCTGCAGGCTGCAAAGGAAAGCTCCAGGGCTGGAGAGCTGCAGACGAGCTTCTGGGTGACACTGTTGCTACCCTGGAGAATGTAAGTAGGATGCTGCTGACTTGCAGGGGAGTATGACTCAGGGTAGAGGGAAGCTTTCTGATACATCCAAGAGCTGATGTTTGTGTTTAGATCCCAGATGGAGTTTGTGTTTTAGCCAGAGGGCTTATTCCTTTGTTATAGTTACCATAAGACTGATTTGAGACTGTCAGGAATGGAGGAGGTCGCAGCAGTGCCTGAGCAGAGCAGAGGCGGGACAAGAGGGCCCTGTGCCCAAACTGGGTGGAGGCAGGGCCAGGGAGCCCTGTGCCCAAGCAAGGCGGAGACAGGGCTAGAGCCAAGGGCCTTATGCCAAAAAGCAGGCTGGGCAAGGGCTAGAGCCCAGAAACAAGGTCCAACACAATGGGCTAGGCTAGAAAGCCCAGTGAGAGAAAAAGGGTGGAAGCTGTGAAGGCCAAAGCCGCAACATGGGAGAGTGATCAAATGGAAGCATCTACGAGGCATGGACATGGCTATAGGAGAGGTTGAAGTTTGCAATATTAGCCCTTAAGATAATTAGTGCCTTAGGAGCACAGATGGGCCACAAGAGCCTAGGTAGCTTGAGACAGGATTGAGACCAGTAGAGTTGGAGAGGGATATGCTGGCAAGAAGATGGACTAGGACTTGCTCTAGTACCCTTGGGTAACTTCTCTTCTCACATTCTAATAATTCCAACAAAAGCATGGCAGGAAAGAGAAGAGGAAGAGTACTCTAAAACTGAAGCACAACAGGAGCTGCATGGTCACAATGGGGTGTTATGGCTGCCCTGAGGACTGGCATCTGCTATATGGGGTACCTGGTTCCTAATCTAACTTTGTTCACCTCAGGCCATATTTTGACAGATTTAACTTTGTCCTTTGGGATCAGAGATCATCTTCACAGATTGACCCTTAGACCAACCTAATGCTAGTTAGGTCAATCTAAATGTAATGTCTGAAAAAGGAATGGTTTTTTGGCAGATGTGTTGTTTTAGTTCAGCGTGCACATCTGTATGATAGTTTTTTGTACCTTTATATCCATGGCTTGTTTGAAGCATTAACAGGACCATAAGTTCTTGCTTTAACCTAACATGTTATCTGCCTTGAGAGAGAGAGCCTTTAAAAGTTCAGCAG